>NC_052957.1:35466184-35811184 GCF_013358895.1 Oreochromis aureus
ATATACACAACTGGTCAAAAATTTCAGAACAGCCCAATTCTGCCAGTTATATTTTCCAATGAATAGTTTGAAATGGTACAAAAGTGGCAAACTACAAGAAGTTAAAAAAAGGGTAAGGTTACCCAAAACTGTAAAATAATGTACATTTCAGAATTATACAAAAAGGCCTTTTTCAGGGAACACAATGTTGGTTAACAGTGTAAAGCTGTTCTGCAGTAATGGAGGTGGATGAGGCCTTGAAAGCTGCTGCTACTAACTCCTACAGCTGTTCCAACTTTTCTGTTCCAACCCCCTCTGCAGGGTTGGACACACCAAGGGCGTAGATTTGGCATGGACGGAAGGGACATGTCCCCACCAATATCCAGCGATTATTGAATTGTCCCCACCAATAATTTGATCTCTTCGAGTAAAGGAAAACAAAACCGATAAAAAGAAAAAAAAAAAACGATCTGTCAACGTCTCATTCACCCAGCGGTGCAGAAAGAGTTAAATTACGTTCTCTACTGGAGTCCTGCCTCATGTGACAAATACGGCCAATGTGATTGGCTGTGCCTTTCAGGGAGCTCTGTTTAGTTTTAGCAGTGACAATCCTGCGCTGCGAGGACCTGCAAGGAGGAGACGAGGAAAAAGGAAGAACCTGGATATAAGAAAGTATTTTTAAAAGGAACCTGTAAGTCACTTAAAGTCAAGTTCACTCATAAAATGTGTCCGTCATAATAACGTTACAGGCTATGCTACGCCATACATGCCAACACTCCCGATTTTTCCGGGAGAATCCCGAATTTCAGTGCTTCTCCCGACAATCTTCCGGAGCCACCATTCTCCCGAATTTCTCCTGATTTTCCACCCGGACAACAAAATTGAAAACCATATCCCAGATTGGCTCAGCCAATTCCAGTTTCCAACAATGGCTACTACTACTGCAGCTACTTAGTTTTAATATTACTCTTATTACTCTTTCTGGGTCGCAAAATAAACTTTTAACATACTTTCAGGCGAGAATGTAGCTGTGTAAACTTCAAATATCTGTGTTATTGTACTTACATTATAATCAATCAACTCCCTTTTGTCCACCTAAAATATATTTACAGAACTATTTTTGCATTTGTTGCAATTTCAGCTGTCCTCTTGGCCATACTACTCTTAAGAGAAACATTTTTAAAGTAAACAAGAATTTTTTTAACTGCATAAATAAAGGATACATAAAAGTCACTGCCAAAAACTGATTGCGGCTTCTACCTTGTTACAGGAATGTTGTTTGTTGCTCAAGATGACTTGACATAATTCATGAGGGATATATTAGACACATATTATAGACCAACAAGTTATTTATAGCAGTTTAAATACAAGCAATCAGTTTTTGGGACAACACCTGGTCCTCAGGTGGACGCAGCCTCTGAATTTGGACACCCCCGGCCTGTTTCTGGCCGGACAATAATAACAGTGACATTTAACTTATTTTATCCGATAAATAAACATTGTAAAATTCAAGTTTTACAATGCCCAACAGCCCTTTTGAATGTCTCCCTAATTCTGAGGTCTCAAGGTTGGCAAGTATGTGCGAGGCTTTGGCCCACACCAGTCTAAAATTGTATGTAACCATGAATAACGTCTTGCCATGTCATATTGGACACTGAGTTGTTGTGTGGGGCACCAGTAGTCCATGTCTGTTGCTGTAACAGTAGTTCATGTTTAGAATAAAACATCCCAGCTCACTGAGTTGATCGGGGCAACAGTGCCTAAAATGTTGCATAATGTTGCTGAGAGATCTTTTACTTTGTGGTAATCTTAGATGAGTAGTTTTATGGACAAAAACCAGCAGGTCAGTCAGTGTTCCCTTAGTGCTAATGTATAACAGATGTTGGTGCACTATAACTGAACTAATGTTGTTAAGTCCTTAAAGTCATATTCTTTATTGTCATGACTGTATTTGAAGCTATTTTTATTTTTGTATGATACCTGATTTATATGGAATATGGCTGAAGTAAACTAAAGTCTAAAATACTTAGTCAGTCATTTGTTTAATAGTAATTTAACATTATATAATTCACATATAAAACTATGAATTGTGATTTTAAATGGTTTAAAAGCATGTAGAATAGCACATGTAGGCAAGTATATTTCTCCTTTTTTATCAAGAAGCAAAGACAAAAAGGGAAAAAAAGAAACAGGGCAGGGTTCAGTGGTTGAATCATCCGTCCCCACCAATGCCAAAACCAAATCTACGCCCTTGGGACACACTGTAGTTAACAGCTTGCGTGATAAGCGGCTCACAGGACAACAGCTTCAAGCACAGCTTAATGGTGGTCGTAGTAAGTGGAGGAGGGAGTGTGATGGTCTGGGGCTGTTTTCGGTGACTTGTACGGAGTGAGAGGCACCCTGAGCCAAAATGGCTACCGCCGCATTCTGCAGCGCCATGCAGTACCCTCTGGTATGCACCTAGTCTGTCAGGGCTTCATCCTACAGCAGGATAATGATACCAAAAAGAGGTCCAAGCTGTGCCACAACTACCTCAGGAAAAAGAGTCAAAAGTTACAAAAAACAGTTCACATTTTTTTAAACAACAATATGAGAGGAAGCAATCTCAGTATAAGCCAGTTCATTGTATAATAAAGCAACCATAGACAACAGTCAGAAACTCTGTACATGCTTAAAACTGCAAGGACAGAGATGTGACATATAAACAGGTTATCACAGTTCACAGTGCAAAAATACGGATATTTGACACATTCATTATTAGCACACGGATGGCTCCACACGATCAAGTTGACAACATGTTGCTTCTGTCATATCTGATGAAATGTGTTAATGTCTGAATATCTGTGACGTTTCAGTCTGACTCGACACTGATTTGTCGTGGACGTGTTCGAGTCTGTAAACGTCACGACCTTTATTTTGAAAACCGAACCAGACAGGAAGTTAAATGTTGCTGCTCGCTTTAAGTTAGTTACTGGACGAGTGCGTGCTTCGGGTATTTCGTCAGTACCTTTGCTGTTTCTGATCGTGTCGATGCTTTGTTGTATTTGTCGTTACTAACGAGCATGATTCCCGTGTGGCTGTTCTCTAACTAATCTGTTACATTGGATACTTTTTGCTGCTTTGAGTTACTTCCGCATTTTAACAGGAGTTGGCGGAAGCGCCAGCAGGGTTTTTCTCAGCACAGCTGTGTGATCCACGTCTCCCTCTGCTTCCAGACATGGCGGTGTTCGACAGCTGCTCGGTGCTGTTCGAACTCAAAGGTTTGTCGTTCAAGGAGAAGAAGAAAGTGAAATCAGCAGTCACAGATCATGGAGGCAACCTTTCGTTTGTGGTCAACAAACAGGTCAGAGAGCTGTCAGCGCGGGGGGGAGACTGAATACTCAAATGAAACTTTACTAAAAAACAACTTTTTTCTTTGGTAACTGCTGCGTCCATATCGAGCTGCAGCTCGTGACTATTTCCGTATAATGTTCACAACATATTCTCAGATTTTGAAACCATGGCAAAGCTGCACTGCACCACGAATGATGGAAGTGATTCAAAACTAGAATCCTCCCACATATGTATAGAAACATGTAGTTAATAGTTGGTTCTGATCAACTAAGAATCGGCTGCACTTCCATAGAGCCTGCAGTCTCACAGGACAGTCTGTTACCAACAAAAGCACACAAGTGAGCAAAAGTGCTTATTGTGCAGAAGAATGTCCCTCTGTGTTAGTGACTGTGGTGCAGTTTGCTGATGCAGATGCTGAAGTCTGACCTGACAGAACTACGTTCTCTTCTGATGGGACGCTTCAGCAATTTATTGTTTTTGTAAAAGTATATATTTGCACACTGACTGACCAACACAGGCCAGCAGTGCAAAATGCCTTTTGGATTGTTTTCTGCTTACAAACCTACAGTGTGTGCATTCTGCAGCTTTATGTTCAGAGACCAAAAACCAATAAATACATTTAAAAATCTTAGACTTCTCTCTCATTTCTTCCTACATTTCCCACAGTGCTCTTTGGTAGTGACAACCGATGTATCCAACCTAAGCTCCAACAGGCTGCGTAGCATTCAGAAATACCACACACCTGTGGTCGGGGTGGATTATGTGTACAGGTGTGTGGAGAGAGGAGTTCTCCTGCAGGTAGATGAATACAAGCTGGACACGTCCTCTGCCTCATCAGGTCCTCTTCATCGCTCTTCCTTCAAGATGGCTCCACTGGCTTCACTCGCACCTCAGCAGATAGGTCTGCATAGAAAGCACCACTAAGCAGATGTTTACAGTTTCATTTATTTCTCTATTTCTTTTTTTCATGAATTTGTGTTACAGACACAGACAAGCTGCTAATTCTACCCACATGCAGCACAATGACTGATATTTCCTTTACTGTTACTGTTCAGTAACATCGTCCCCCCACACTGATTTAAACACATTCACATTAAAAATGTTCAGGAGACTCATAAAACTAGTTCAACCTGCTGGCTGAGGTCAGATGAACATGGGTGTGTGCAGCTGTGTGCAGCGTTACACATTCACGTTGTGTTTAAAGCTGATGCAGCACTGTTGTGCAAATTCATAAGAACCTGTTTGCTACTCAGTGCAAAGATCTGTGCACAACATGATATGATATGGAGTTAATTATTAAACTGTGTGTGTGTGTGTGTGTGTGTCCATACTGCAGGGTCAAAAGGCCAGGCCCAACCTATGGAGTGTGTCAGTGGGACTCAGAGGGCAGAGAGTCTTGAGAGGAGTGGGAATGTGCTGGACAGGTTCAGGTGAGAGACGCCATCAGCAGTTAGAGGGAATCTGTCTATTAGTGAGTTACATTAGGACCATCTGCCTGTTAATGTCGACACCCTGAGTTATGAAGACACCTCTGACCTGTCACGGTACAGGACAAAGTACCAGGGATGCACTGATCTAATATTTTGGATCAAATATGTGTCTGATTCTGGTTCAAGAACCTGGATGTGGTATATGGTTAACAGTGGGCCAAGTTCATTCTGCTCTGATTTACACACAAACTGGGGTCATGTGAGCGATTACGCGGCAAAGCGTGTAATAGGCGTGTAACAGGCGTGTAATAGGTGCACCGTGTGCGTTTCACACTTTGCCTGTGCCAAGTGTGAAGTGGACACACAAGCAGAAGTTGCTTTACCAGCAGGAGGAGACAATATATTTAAAGCCAAGAGTCACTAGTAAAGGCACGAAGTACAACCCAGCGTCCTTCTGTGGCAGAAATGATAAAGCTGGGCTGCTGGTAGAGCCTACAGTAATACACAGATTGTGATTATTGTCATGTTGGCTTGAAATAAGGTGTCTCCATCTGCTGGTACTGCATTGAACTGCAGCATAGACAGATGGTCATAGTTTCAGCTTTCTCTGTCAGCCCCGCCCACGTTGGCTCATTTAGCAGATTGGATTCAGATCTGGAAAGATTGGCCTGCTTAAAAACTTGAACTGTTTGTTCTCTAAGCTGCTGTAGTTATTAGATTGGTTTAATAGTGCAGATAACTGCTCTGATAAGTTTTCTCCAGTCATGGCGCCTCAGAAGACAACTGATGTTTGAAATGTTCATTTTGACAGAATTTATAGAGAAACTGATTCGGATCTTCCGTCAGACCAAAGTGACTTTCAAGTGGCAAAGTATTCAATCTTTGAAAAGGTAAAAGAACATTTTTGTAGCTTACCACTAATGATATTCCCACAGCAATAATTACTGTAATGACTCTTACTGGTATTAAACATATGCACTGTAGGTAAACAGCAACAGTTGGTGTGTGCTGGAGCTGCAGAGCTTCAAAGGGGAGGAGGGGCGGCAGTACCGTGTGGTCAGATACTGGAAGGATGATGTACTCTGTGAGGTAAGAAGTGGCTTTATATTCACAAACAATAGACGTGTATATATATGTGTATACATGTGTGAGATTGACTCGACTCCACTCTGGTTCATGTTTTCTGTCTTGGTGTGAAACTCTATGAATGTACATTTGTCTTTAAAATGAGAGCTGAGCTGGATCCCTGCAGAGAACGTAGTGTTTCTTCTATACATCTGCCGTTTAGCTGCTCGTCTTCAGGTCCTACAAATATTAGTGAGATGAAATCTGCTGAGAATCGGTGACAGATTTATTGTCAGTGTCACGCAGTGCTGGTGAAATACTTTGGGTCATGTGCACACTCTGTCAGTGCGGCTACAATGTTGCCATCACCAGTGTGTGAATGTGTGGATGACTGAATGTAGTGTAAAGTGCTTTGGGGTCCATAGGGACCAAGTAAAGCGCTCTACAAACGCAGGCCACTTACCATTTAACCTCACGTCCCATTAAAGCCAAAATCTTTGACTGGAACACTTTCAAAGGATCACTGTTAGACCTTCTGTTGAGCTGGCTTTGTGACCTGATGACACTGTGACTTTAGCGCTGAAAATACACAGTCTGCTATTCTAATATGATTTTGTAAATGGACTGATTCTTATATAGCGCTTTTCTCCCGGAGTACTCAAAGCGCTCTCTACAACATGCCTCATTCACCCACTCATACAAGCACTTCTAAACTCAAGTGCAACTAATAAGCATTCACACTTCAATGAACGCATCGGAGGGCAACTTGGGGTTAGTATCTTGCCCAAGGATATTTGGCATGCAGACTGGGGCAGCCAGGAATCGAACCACCAACCTTCCAATCAGTAGTTGATCTGCTCTACCACCTGAGCCACAGCCACCCCTTTGTAAGAGTTGAGGAACTCCAAGTATTTGTTTCAGTTTCATCTGTACTTTAAACCGTGAGCTCGAAATCATCAGCAGTGCTTAAACGAGTCCTGTGCCAAACCTAGAAGGGTTACGACCAACTCCTGGTGACTTCCTGTTACTCCAGGAAATGACATCTGCTCACCCCACACACCATACAATAGCAGCCCATCTGTCACTGCTCATAGCTGAAGGAGTGTGTGCATAGACAGTATAAAAGATGGTTTCAACTACCAAATATTTACAAAATAGACTTTTTACTCAGTGTGACCTCAAACAGCTGACAGACTGATAACCTCAGCAGGAGAGTCAGGACGACTATCGTAGTCCGGGTCCTTCAGATGGAGAGCAGCTTTGAGACGTGTGCAATTCTTCAGATGTCCTCCGAGTTGCGAAACAGGACGCTGAAATAGGAAGACATGTTCCACAGTGCACTGTCAGCACAATCACACGTCACTGGTTGCTTAGACCTTTGATTTTTTGGTCTTTTTTTGCACACATACTTGTGTTTCACAGAAGAAGGCCGTGAGGGACAAGCTGGTGTTTTTGTCCACCTCAGAGGAAGCTCTGGAGGTGTTCCAGGCCCTGAGAGACAGCCTGGAGGCTTCAGGTCTCCGGAAGCAGAGCAGGTTTCCTCCTTCTGCCCGTGAGATGGGCTCTGCGCCCCTCCAGCAGGTCTGACACACTCACTGATGAAAGAACCAGTTTCAATATTTCATCACATCTTTCCTCTTTGCTCTCAGCTTTTAGACTCACCTTCATTTACTTCACTCGTTTTTTATTTGAAGAATTAAAGTTTAATAAAAATGTTTCCCACTTTCTTTCTGAGGTTTAATGAATCATCAGTTTTTCCAATGAGGAATATTGTTGAATATCAACACTGACCAAAACACTGGTTATAATTTTTGACATATTAAGAGGACACAGTATTACAAAGTACACTCCCACCAACCACTGTGGGCTAAATCATCAACCTTTAATACAACTGTCTTTCTCTCTGTTAAGTTGTATTGCAGCAGTTTCCAGTACAAAGCTGTGGGTGGGTCGGGTCTCACAGCATGAATAATAACATGAAAGTTCAGTACAGATTTATTAAGAATGTCACATCAGATGCTTTATGTGTTCGTGTCACATTTTATATTTGTGCACAGATGAAAGTTTTCTAAAAGTAATATAGAAGGAAAACACAAGCATTTTGGAAATGTGTCAAAATCTGGTTTCAAACTAAAAATGACTGAATTCATGTTTCTGGACCAAATTTGGAGCTGGACTACTGAGAGAACATGTGGGAAATCCTGTTTCTTAGTAGCACATATGACGTCTGAGACCTCCATCTGTGCTGCTCATCAGTTGGATGATACGTGCTCTGTTTGATTGACAGCTGCTCCTGGAAGAGAAGCTCAACACAGGAAGCTTATCACAAGAAGTGGGTGTATTTGTGGAGCTGCTGTGGACTGAGGCGCTGGGCTGCCTCGACAACATCCTCAGAGTTTCAGTTGACAAGCTCAGCCTGAATGATGTAAGAGTTTCTCTGTGGATTGTTTGTAAAACGTGGAGCTGCTGACGGTGACCACTGACAGAAACTGCAGCTTTCCCATCAGCCTGACCTTTGTTTCACATCCCAGAAACGATTTTGATAGGACCGTGTGTGTGTGTGTGTGTGTGTGTGTGTGTGTGTGTGTGTGCAGGTGAGCAGGGCAGAAGGCTTGTTGCTTCAGGCTCAGAAGAAGCTGACAGAGGGAAACCACGCTGAGCCGATCAGTCTCCTGCAGGAGTTCTACACTCTGCTGCCACACAGACAATCCTCCATGTTTCCCAGCACCAAGCTCATCTCTCAGAAACTGGACCTCTGTCAGGTAACACGTACACGTTCATACGCAGAAGGCTCTGAGACACGCCCACTGACATCACACGTACTGAGAAAAATATCCTGCAGAGTGATTTGTGTCAGAGATGCAGTGTGACTGAGCCAGGACAGAAAAACCAACAAAACTATCAGAATACAACTTGCAATAAGACAGAGAGCAGCGACTGGTTCCACTGCTTTGGCACCATGTCTGAAACAGCTCCATAAAACTTAGAGGTCAATGTGAAAGGAGGGAAACAAAGGCATGCACGTGATGTAAAGTACACATAACGCCTCTCCCAGCTGCTGGGAGTGTTCCTGAAGGAGGAACGTTGCACTATGAACTATGACCCTTTAACTCGGCTCCACCAGGAGATGGCGCTTTTTCACAAAAACATTTCACAATTTTTTGATCGCTTTCATGCTGAAATATAAAAATGTCAAACAGGTGGATAAACGACAGAGTCAACCTGACCGTCCTGTGCACTGCAACATACACTACAGACTACCCAAAACAATCCCAGCATGCATTTCTTCATTTATCCAGAGATGTTTGGTCTTGTTTGGGCTTCAGCTCCGGTTCACTGTTCCTCTCAAGAACATTTCAGGTTTTTCCTGTTTTGCTACTAAAACATATTAACATAGTAAAATGCTAACTAAGCTAGCGCTGCAGCACTGCTGTAAGCTGAATGCTTCATTACACATTTGTAGGAAACATTAAAGGAAAAAATACACAATGACTTCAAAGGTTAAAAGTCTGTCAGCTGTTTGAAGGGCCAGAGGAGGATGATGATTGGACAACGACACAAATTCCCCCACTCCAGTGCACAAGTCCATGATATCGATCAGCTCAGCCTCTGTGTTCTCTTTGTATCTTTAGACTAACACAAAACACAACGATTTGATTTCCTCTAGTTAATCCGAGATGTTCTGAATGCAAGCGAGATGACTCTGAGGAGCCCCGCCCCTTCCACTGTGGGGAAGTATCGAGCTCTGAGGTGCAGCGTTGAGACGGTTCCCCCCAGTAGCTCCGAGTTTCAGGCTGTGACCGATCTCCTGCAGGACAGGTAGTTTCATGTCTACTTTCCAAACGAGGATTAAGTAACAGTGACACCACATTCAAATTCATGCTGATATATTGTGACAAGGACCCAACACACACACAGGATTTCATGTTGTTTGGATGTTTTTCGGTCACTCAGGAATAGCTGCTCCATTCCACACACCCTCCTCCATCTCCGCCGTCACTATATATACGCAGAGAAGAAGAAGATCATTACGTTGAGCACTCACACCTGCCCTCTGTGCCGCCCCTCCACTGCAGCAGGCCACAGACCACACCCCTGCCATTTTAATATAGATGTTGTCCTAACACAGGGGTGTCAAACTGGGGGCCAAAGACTCCAATCCAGCATTTTGGATGGCTTTGGAAAATATGAACAGACAGCTTGTCCTCCTGATAAAGATCTCCCTCGTGGCCATTCATACTACATCAAGATGATCACATTATAGGTTTCTGTCATTTTACACGTTTACTTCTAAAAACAGCTCTTTCATTACAGCAGCATTTCTTTATCATGTACAAAGACTCAGACATGCTGTTGAAATTCTGCTCCTCTGTCTTTTACATACAACTGATTAAATGTGTCAGAGTTTCACTGGTCCCACCCAGATCAGATCAAAGTGGGCTTTATTGGCCTCTGATGTAACATGGGGGTGGCTTCCTGCTCCACACCTTTCTGATTGGTTCAGATCGCCATCCCATCCCAGTGCCTCAGGTCCTCCTCTTCCCTTTCTCTTCCTCTCGTCTGGTTTCTGTGGGGGGGCGGGGCTTTTAGGCGCTCTGCCCCTCCACTGTGGAGTTCCCCTGACCTCAGAAACACCACTTCATTCCCTCTTTTTAAGTCCAACCTCAAAACCCACCTGTTTAAATTTGTCTACTCCATATAACTCATGCATGAACTTAAACTTTCTATCTGCTACTCTTGTTATTGTGTATATTTCATGTTTTTATACCTGTTGTATTTGCTGTACAGTGTCTTTGGGTGTTTTGAAAGGCGCTTTTAAATAAAATGTATTATTATCCCAGCTGTAAGAAGTCGGTAGTTGCAGAGGTAAATGAGCCAACGTGTTCACAATGATCTGTCTTCAGTTTTCTGGCGTATGTCTTCTGTATGCAACGACACAAAGATCTCTTTCACAGATGTTCCCTCGCGTTAATCTGTGTTTCGCAGCAGGGTGCAGATCCAGCAGATTGTGCGTGTCGGCCGAGGGGTGGAGCTTCAGACCTTTAAGAGCGAGCTGGAGAATGTTAAGCCACTCCTCCATTCCTCCAGTCCCAACAACTTTGTGGGAATCCTGTCTCGGTGAGAACATGTTAACTGATCCCGTCGTTTGTCTCATACCTGATATACTGTAACAAAACGGACAGACTTCAAGCTGAAACCCACATCGACAAAACTCTTTTGTAAAGCAGTCCATTCAGAGATTTAGCTCATCTCATCGCATCAAGCTGTGGTTGACACTCTCATATACAATGAAACAAAGTCTGAATGTCGTCAAGGTGTTGTAGTTACCCGCCGTGGGCAGGTGAGCAGGCAGGCGGGTGGAGTGGACAACAAGTCAAGAACCAGGCGCTGTGGGGAATTTAAAGACTTTAGCTGCAGCTACCAAATATCTCGATGAGTCTGGATCTCAGTGACGTCGACCTCAAGGTCAAAGTAAGAGGTGAAAGTTGTTTGGAAACTTCATGATAAATTGAGAAAGACAATTTTAATTGATACCATAGCTGCATTTAGTAGTGACCTTGACCTGAAGGTCAGAGGTCACCTGAAAATTAATGAGGAGCATTAATGCGTCTTTAGGGAGGGGGCGACTTGTGGCCGTCAGTATTTAATTTTATTCAACTTTTGGGGATAAAACACAACCATGTGGACGTCTTAGTCCATTTGCATGAACACGTTTGGTTTATGTGTCGACCAATCAGACCAAAGACTGAAGGAAAAAACAAAGATTTTCTGTATTGTATTTCAATAAATACTCTATCCTTGGTATTTACATCTAATTTAACCGATAATCTAACAGGACATCTCTGCCTGTGTACTGCTGCAAGCTCCTTATATTCAGATCTGATGGTGTGTGGGAATAATAAATGGAAACTTAATGAGACATAATCCTGTGTACTTGGATTCTAAGAAGAGCAACAAAGGCATTTGTTGCTTTTTGGAAACAACAGCTTGCTGTCATGGTGTGTGTGCAGCAGGCAGGAATGGAGGACCCGAGTGCAGGACTGAAGATGCCAAAATTAAACTCAGAACTCAGCTTTATTTGCTGGACAGGAAAAAGAACAGAAAACTAACTAGACTGGGGATCATAACACGGCTTACATCAAAATAAAACAGGAAACACACAACAAACACAAAGGCATGGACTTGACACTGAACAAGGGAAACACAAAAACAAAACTTAAGGACTAGAAATCACAGGACAAATTTGTCATGCTGTGCCTTTACTGCAGCAGCTTTCAATCACTGTTTGTTTGTGAGCCAAAGTTTAGTCTTCAGCCAGTGAAACGCTCAGTTGGGTTAAGATCAGCTGACTGACTTGGCCTTTCAAGAATATTCCACTTCTTTGCTTGAATAAACTCCTGGGGTGCTCTGGCTGTACGTCTTGTGTCCATCTGTATTAGGAAACGCCGTCCAATCATTTAGCTCGATTTGAGCAGACTTCCTTTATTAACATAACGATCCTGATATCTTTACTTTCATATGAATTGTGTGTCTTTAATGTATGTAGTGAAACAGCAGCTGAGCTGTCTTTGTGTTCTCCTCTTTAGTGGCCTGCTGTTGCCCCGTGTGGGAGTCGAGCACCACGGGATAGAAAGAACGGATTTCGGGAAACTGGGTGGTGGAATCTACTTTAGTGATTCCCTGAGGTTAGTCGAAAATCTCAATCTGACCAGTTTGCTTGTTTGTCTGACACACATTTGCTGTGCAAAAGTCTTGAGCCTCATTCATTGAAATTTTGCCATTGAGTGAAAAGTGTGCAAACGTTGGTGAGAATACGACATATAAGGCAAATATAAATAACTAATTCAAGGAGAAGAGACGTGTTCCAGTTGGTGTTACAATCTGGATGCAAATCTAATGATTACATTGATTTCGATTCCCAACACCACTGGCTGAAAATGCCAATGCCTGCCGACACTCAGTGTTGCACCTCTCCCCCGACTACCGTGCGTATCGGCAACGCTTTGAACCAAAACGTTCAAATTTGAATACGTTCATGAGACTTGTTGCCACTTATGTTAACTTTATCTTGTGTAATCTGGCACACCTCAGCATTTTCTCCCTGATTCTTTCTGCCTAAGAATGGCTTGGGGATGAATGGACTGTAAGGTTCATATGCTGTGGAGTGTTTTCAGTCCTCTGGTTGTAGAGTTTCCTCTGAATGTTAAGGAAACACTGCACAGCAGTAATAAAAGCTAAACGATTTCACTTGTTATTATTGGAGTTTTGATATCTTTGAACCAAGATGGCAGCAACACAGTCACGTTTTCCATCCACAGCACCAGTCTGAAATACTCCAAGCCCAGCGTGACAGACGGCTCCCGGTTGTTGTTGGTGTGTGATGTTGCGTTGGGACGTTGCAGGGAGGTCTACAAGACAGACATCCTGCTGAAGCAGGCTCCCGATGGATACGACAGCGTGCGCGGAGTCCGCCGCACTCCAAACACTCCCTCTGAGTTTGAGGTACAGTAGGACTGTGTGAGAGTTTAAATGTACATGGAGAGATAAACAGACAGAATAAAACAGTTACTGCCCATAAGCTGAATTATTGTTCTTTGCTGAATATTTAACTGTTGTCACACTATGATGGCTCATATTTGACACTAACGCACACAAACATACATCCACTCTTGTGTCCTCCAGGATGATGAGTATGTGGTATACAGTCCTGATCAGGTGAAACTCAAGTATGTGGTTCAGTTCAGCATCCAAGGAGACCAGCTAAAGGACTTCACTCCTTCCATGAACATGTCACCTGAGCTCTGTCTTCCTTGTTCTGCTGAAGGTGAGCACTGGACACCTGCGCCTTTGATCAGCTCTTATTTATGGCGATGAACGTAAGAGTACAGTGCACTCAGCTTAGTGGTTGAACTTGAGCTTTCATACGTTTTTACCCCTCAGCTGTAAAAGGCTCATGTGGTAGTATCGTCACCTGGCTGGGCTGGCAGCCTGGACAGCCAAGTTTATAATTCCAATAAGCTGAGAATGAAGCAACGTAGAAATTTGAACCTCAAGTGCTAAAAATCATCAGTGACCTTGACCTCAAGATCAAGTTCATAGGTCTGAAAACTCAAAAAGGAAGCCACCCAGGATTATGACATTTATTCCATACTTGCATCTACTCACATTAAGCCCAGACTGATCCCAAGTGGGATTAACCAGTAAAACCACCAGATATAACATATAGTGTAGCAAGCACTGCTCCACAGCTTTCTTTAAAGGTAAAAAGTAACTACATTCATTAGATGTAGCTTATAATTTACAGGTGGACTCTTTTACGCAAAGCACTTTTTAGTTTATCGTAGAAAGACACAAAACCTTTGCATGTAGAGTTGGTGAAACTACACAACAACAGTTTTTTGTCAAGCTCTAGAAATGCTCTTCAAAGTGTTGGTTTGTACCTCCAGGATGTTGGTTGTGGCCCTCAGCTACAGGTTTGTTGCCATGCAGGCTGAGTCTAAAGAAGTGTCAAAATCCTGTTCCAGTGGCTTCTTCCTCGTCTAAATGAGAGGACTGTGTTTATTGGTCAAGATGGGACTGACAGTCTCTAAGCACTGAACAGTTATGAGATCAGTGGGAAATCCTTTTTCAGCATGGTCTGCTATGTGTCACTTATAATTATGAAGCTGAAAAATAGAAATGAAGTTAACCAAGTGATTTTGCACTGTTTTGTCTCTTGATTTTTCCCCATGTTTCTGTGTGTAGAGCTCAGTTTAGGCGATGATATGTTTGAAAGCAGTAAAAACCCTCTGGAAGAGGTGACCGCCGGACTGTTGGACAGCACTGGTCAGCAGCTCCCTCTGCAGGCCGTTCATGTGAAGTGTAAACTGATGGATCTGCTTTCGCAGGTAAAAGTGGCACATCGAGTCTTTTCAGTTTTTTTCATTGTTAGTTTGCTGACATACGATTTGACATTTGATGTGATCGTCTGTCTCCTTGTTAGGTCATCATCTTCCAGAAATACACAAATCTGAGCTCAGTGCCCATTGAGGCAAAGTATGTTTTCCCTCTAGATGATTCAGCTGCAGTGTGTGGGTTCGAAGCTTTCATCAACGGGAAGCATGTCGTGGGACAGGTAACTAGCATCCACTTTTTAAATACTAGTTCACCATCTGAAAGTTTTCATTTCCTGTTTCTGTGAATTACAATACAAACACCTGTATCTCTCTCTGTTTATATACACATATATATATCTCTGTACATATTCATGAAAATCTGACCAAAGCATAACAGGATCTTTTTTTATTCCTCTTGTTTCTGTCAAAGCCCAGCAGTTTGTTGATAATACCTCGTACTCTGACGTTGGAGGGAATAGAAAAGCGTTCTTTAGTGTTTTCCACAGACTGTAAAAAAGTTCTGCCAACATCACAGAGCCTTAAAGCAGCCGGGGTTTGTAAAAGACTTCAGGCTGTGACTACATCACCCTTCAGCTCACTCGCTCTTTTGCTAGATGGTCTATCAAATGCAACATTTAGGTTTATTTTGGACATTAAAGTTCTCATGAGCTCATTGGCTAATGATTTGTGATTCACAATTTGTTGACCAATAAGCACGTGGGTTCTCTCATTTCACAGTCACAGGCCTGTGCTCGTGACATTTGGATTCAAAAGAGGAACGATGAATAGTAAAACTGCTCAGTTTGAGGGACTGTGTCTATCTTGTATATAAAGCCTGTGGTGTTATGCTGTGCCGTTTAACACAAAGTGAGCAAACCAATGGATGTTTGTTTCTCAGGTGAAGGAGAAAGAAAAAGCTCGCAAGGAGTACAAACAGGCTATTGAGAAAGGACATGGAGCTTATCTCATGGACCAGGATGCACCTGTACGTCTAAGCACACACACACGGTCATCATGCGGGTCCAAGTTTAGAGCTGTTTAGTGTCTCCTGGTGTTATGTAGGCCTTTTTAGCAGCCACTGGTTGTGACATGGTCTTTATCCTCACTGCAGGATGTGTTCACCATCAGTGTGGGTAACCTGCCCCCTGGTGCAACTGTCCTCATCAAAGTGACCTTTGTCTCTGAGCTGATTGTCAGGGACGGCACAATTCTCTTCTCCCTGCCCGGCAGCGTGGCTCCATGGCAGGAGAGTGCAGCCCTCAACCAGACCACACAGGTAACAGAGGTCCTGTTCAGCTTATAATTGAATCAGAGTTTGCTTTGATGAGAAATCTGACTTTAAACGGCACTCAACAGGTCACTGTGGAGAAGGTGTGCGTAACTGATGAAGCTGCGAGTGTCAGGTGAGCTAAATGAAGCATTTCTGTTAACCAGTCAGCGTGAACCTCTTCTGCTCATATCCAACTCCAAACTGTTAAGAACTGAACAATAGCTTTGCAGTATTTACAGCTTTATTATTTCGTGTATCATGTCATGTTTTTGGTTTGGGGTTTTTCAATCACTGTTCCTTTTCTCTCAGAGAGTTCACCTTGGACCTGTCAGCTGAAATGCCCTATGAGATCTCCAGCCTGCAATGTATCACTCATCAAATCAAGATGAAGGTCACTTGGCTTTTTATTTTACATGTTAGTCATGATATTTATCAGTGAATAAGTAAGGGCTGTGTTTTATGTGAGTGCAGATTAGAAACTGCTACAGGCTTGAATGCTTTAGTCTGCAGCGTGATTCAAAGCCTCTGGAAATGTCTTCAGCTTGGGACTGTTGTTGACGTTACTAAGACTGACACAAGCAACTTGAATTTTCTGTTCATCTTTCTTTGAGGTTAACAATAAAATTCAGGCTTAATTGACAAATATTTCTTCCTCCAAAAAACCCAAACAAGATGCTCTGAGTGAAGACTGAAGAAGTCACGTGGATGAAACCTTTCTCCCACTGAACCCTTCGTCCACATGAACAGAATCAGCTTTTTGGGATAGACGCTCGTGTTGTGTAAACAAAAAAGTAACGTAAAAGTTACATTTCCAACTTTCAGCTGCTGGCTTGTTTCCCAAGGATCAGACGGATCCACAGAACCAGCTTCTGGAAACACCATCCATCCATCCTCTTCCGCTTATCTGTGGGGCCAGCAGCCCAAGCAGAGAAGCCCAGAGAAGCCCAGACCTCCGTCTGAAGGAACACCAAGGTGTTCCCAGGCCAGCCGGGAGATAATCTCTCCAGCGTGTCCTGGGTCTGTCCTGTGCCCCCCCCCTGGAGGCGCCCAGGAGGCATCCTTGTCAGATGTCTGAACCACCTCAACTGCCTCCTTTCGATGTGGAGGAGCAGCGGCTCTACTCGAAGCCCCTCCAGGATGGCTGAACTCCTCACCCTATCTCTAAGATAGAGGCCAGTCACCCCTCGGAGGAAACTCATTTCTGCCGCTTGTATCCGCGATCTCGTTCTTTCTGTCACTACCCACAGCTCGAGACCATAGGTGAGGGTAGGGACGTAGATCGACCATTAAATAGAGAGCTTTGCTTTTACACTCAGCTCTCTCTTCACCACGACGGACCGGTACAGAGTCCACATTACTGTAGCCGCAGCACCAATCCGTCTGTCAATCTCCGGGATCATTGATCTTCCTCCCGTCACTCGTGAACAAGACCCCGAGATACTTAAACTCGTCTCCGTGAATCGCTACCTTATCATGATGGGTTTGTGTGTCCCAGGGATCCCAGGGGCTATGTTGTCTGTGGGCTTCTGCCTCCTGGTAGGGTCTCCCATGGCAAATTGGTCCTCGGTGAGGAACCAGACAAAGAGCGATTCAGAAGACCATTATGAGAAATCCATTTAGGGAACAGATCACCCTGCCCAGGATAGGGTTACCGGGGCCAGGCCTGGGGAGGGTGCCCGAGAGCGAGCGTCTGGTGGCTGGGCCTTAATCCATGTGACCCGACCGCACACAACCCGAAAAGGGGACATGGGCCCATTCTCCTGCAGGAGGCACCGTAGGGGGCGGGTGCACTGTGTGCCGGGCGGCGGAGCGGAGACCCTGGCGGACCAATCCCCAGCTACCAAGACTTTTGGAAACGCATGCGAGAAAATTCAAGTAGCCAGAGATTAGAGAAGTCAACAACATCAGTATCATTAAAGTTTCATCTGTTTGTTGTTTTTAGAACCTGAGCTTCATAAGATTATAATCCAAACGTCAACATAACAAGCTGCCTGATGGTGGGGATGGTAATAATGTACACTGAGCATGTTGATTGGGTCTCTTTGGGCCAATGATGGTGCTTCTATTAATCGAGTCACCTGTGAAGCACTAATCAGTAGATTTTATTTCACACATATTTTCACATTAAAATACCAATAAGGTCCTGTGTCAATGATTTAAGGGTAAGAATAAAAGGTGATGTTTTTTTACATGCTTTGTTTTACTCAGTGACAAATAATCAGGAAGAACTGACTGATTTCTTTTCATAAAGGCTGACAGCAACACACCTCTCTCTTTTAATCAATATTTACATAACAGATATATACACTGTGCTGCACTCTTATAGTTAAAGCTTGCAGAATATAAAGTCATTAAATTGAACATGTAAAGTAACACTGGGCCTCATGTACTAACAGTGCGTGCACACAAGTCTCTGCACAAATCTGTGATTTATCGATATTTTTGGACCTGAAATAGTTTGTTTCTTAGTATCAAATTTAATAATACATTTTATTTAATAAAGCGCCTTTCAAAGCACTCAAGGACACTGTACACAAGCAATAAGAACAACAAACATAACAATTTACAAAATAATGAGGATAAAACGTTGAACAAATAAATAAAATAAAGTACCAGGATGGAAAAGTTTCTGTGGAATAGGTTAATGTGAACAGGTGAGTTTTGAGTCTGGACTTAAAAAGAGGGAGGAAGTGATGTTTCTTATCTCAGGAGGAAGGGAGTTCCAAAGACGGGGGCAGAGCAGCAGAAAGCCCTGCGCCCCACGGTGACCAGCCGGGGGGAGGGATGGAAAGAGAAAGAGAGGAGGAGGATCTCAGACACCGAGAAGGAACGGTGATCTGAACCAGGTCAGAGAGGTATGAAGGCGAGAGATGATGGGTAGCCTTGAATGTGTACAAAAGTATCTTGAAATTGATGCAATATTTAACCGGAAGCCAGTGAAGCTGCTGCAGAGCAGGGGTGATGTGGTGCATAGAAGGGGTCCTGGTGATGATACGAGCAGCAGAGTTCTGGACACGTTGGAGCTGATGGATAGATTTTTGACTAAGACCAAAAAGAAGAGAGTTGCAGTAATCAATCCGTGAAGTGACCAGGCTATGAACAGTGGCAGTGGCATGTGGGGAGAGAAAAGGATGGAGACGATTAATGTTACGGAGTTGGAAATATGCAGACCGAGTGATGTTATTGATGTGTGAGTTAAAAGATAGAGTACTATCAAGGATGACACCCAGACTTTTCACACATGGGGAAACGGAGAACGGCGAGTTATTGATTGTAATAGAAAAGCTATTAGTTATTGATAGTGTTTGTTTAGTGCCGACCAGGAGAAGCTCAGATTTGTTACTGTTGAGTTTGAGAAAATTGGAAGAGAACCATGAATTTAGTTCAGCTAATCAGAGGGTGAGGGAGGAGAGCAGAATCAGGTTTAGTGGATAAATAAAGCTGGGTGTCCTCAGCATAACAGTGAAACTGAATATTGTACTTACAAAAAATGTGTCCAAGCGGAAGAAGGTAGATAATGAAATGAAGGGGCCCCAGGACAGATCCCTGGGGCACGCCTGCAACCAGAGGAAAGGGCTGAGAAGTGAAGGATTTAAGTTGAATAAACCGAGTGCGATCAGACAAGTATGATTTAAACCAGGCTAGTGGGATATGGGAGAGACTGATGGAGGCTAGCCTACTGAGGAGAATTGAGTGAGAGATAGTGTCCAAAGCAGCAGTCAGATCAAGAAGAATAAGAATGGAGAGTAAACCATTGTCAGCAGCCATGAGAAGATCATTGGTTGTTTTTATTAGTGCAGTTTCAGTGGTATGGAAGGGACGAAAACCAGACTGGAACTGTTCATACAGATTATTATTAGTTAAGTATGATCTAAATCTTTTCGGATTTAGAAGTCCCTCTGATCGAGCATATGAACAAATGACAACCTGGCTGCATGTGGGATTTAATCAAAAGTCGTTAAAATGAATACTGCTCCTAGTAATAACAATAATAATCACAATCATTATTATACTTGATGCCTTTTGGTCATTATTTAAAGCATTCCAAACCACAGTCATTCATTCTATTTATAGATTTCGATTGTTAATATTTGTTTAATGTAACTCTATTTTAGTTGAAAATCATTTCTATTTGACCTGTTGTTTGTGTTTATCCAGTCAAAAGAAGGCTGGGTGGACTATACCACTAATTCACAGTTGTTTGTGTTATTTTGCTGTTTTACCTCAAAGTTTAAACCAAACTGCTGTTTACAAATATGGATTTATTGTGCAAACCAATAATTTTTTGCTGTTCAATGTTTGTGGTCATGTAGAAAACCGACTGTAAGGCAGTGGTGAGTGTGCTGCCGGGACAGATCATGGGTCCAGATGGATTCCAGCTGTCCATCATGCTGTCTGACGTCCACCTGCCCAGGATGTGGGTGGAGAAACACCCTGACAAGGACAGCCAGGTTTGTCTGTCGGTCTCTTTGTCTTCTCCTTCTCTCACTCTAAAAATGCTGCTTTTTTGTTCAGCCATCTGGTTTTCGTCCCTTTAGGCCTGCATGTTGGTTTTCTATCCAGACTTTGAGGTCAGCTCCAGTTCAGATGCAGATGAAGTCATCCTGCTGTTGGACACATCCGAGTCCATGAAGGGAGAGTCTCTCCGCTCGGCCCGCAGAATTGCCCTGCAGATTCTCAAAAGCCTGGATCGCAGCCTGAGACTCAATGTCGTTTTGTTTGGAACAGGTCAGTTTGTACTTGCAGCCTGAGGCAGCTTTTAGGTTAACATTTAAAAAGTGTTAGCTCAAATTAAAACAAATACCGAAGTACACCTGAAGCACGTGAATAACTGGAACAGCACGTCTTTCTGTGAGACAACGTGTGTCATTCACAAGAGTTTCATTTACAGTTTGTCATATTTGCATTTTTCCCACATAATACTTGGATGAAGCTGTTAATCACATATTACTGAGAAAACCCCACAAATTCTTGCTGTAGCCAGTGGTAGCTTTCTTAACTTTTACTGCGTTTGCCTTTCAGATCACACAGAAGCTTTCCTAACAGTGATGCCACTTGGTGAAGTTTATGAAGAAGCCCAGAGATTCATCAAGGTCAGTTATAAATCTGTTGTGCTCTTATAGCTCCTGGTACTGAGTAGCATGGCTGCATGCTGACGACATTCTGCTCTATTTGTTCTATTCTTATCTTAGCAGGTACGCTAACACTAGCTAACATGATCCAGAAAAAGCCCTTCTTTCACCTCAGCCCTAAAAGGCTGATGGGGTTTTGTCACCACCCTGCCGAGTGGGCCACGCCGTCTCCCAAGTTTGTGAATGTGATAACTTGAGAACAAAGCCATGTAGGATTTTCAAATTCTTACTACAGGTGTATCTACCAACAGTGTCAGACATGTTTGAATCTTAGTGACCATGATCTCAAGGTCAGAGGTCAACTTTTCTGAAAATCTCGTGAATGCAAATTCAAATTCATACTATGGGTGCATCTACCAGGAGACTGGAGGTCCCACTTGTCTCCACCAGAATTAGTTTTCTAATGAAACTTGAGGAAATTTGGTTGTAAGGTGGAAACTATGTTCAACACTAGATGGCACAAGAAGCAGAAACTAGAAGGAAAATACTCTGAAAACTGAAGCATGTGATATTAATCTAATAAAATAATATAAATTCACGGGAATGCAAACTTTATTTCAACATAAATTCAAATTCTCTTACTCAGCTTGAGTGTCTGTTCTGGAGCAAAATCAGAGAAAAGGAAACATCTGCAGTCTGGCTGCAGTGTGGATGGGTGACTTTGTCTCCAAACTTAAAAAGGAAAATTAATATAGTCAGGGATTAAAGTAGGATTTGGTTTGTGTGGTAACTCTGAGATGGGCAGTGTGGGGAAAAGAATCACTTAGAAATAAATGAGCAGAGTTTCTGCTGTGAGCTCCAGATTCTCTGTGCTGGCTGTGATCAGCTGGCAGGTCCTCCATCAGACATGTCCCCTCACAGCATCCATAAGTGACTGAAACAGGACTTATATCACATTCTTTCACGGTCATATTTCATATCATGCCTGATTCATTAAGCTGCTACACTACTGCACATATTACTTTGTACATTTACACAACTCTGCTCACTTGTTTAGAATAGAATAGCTAGAATAGAATAGCTTTTTATTGTCACTGTTACAAGAACAGTGAAAGGCAGTTTGGCATCTCTCCATGTGTGTGAAGTACACAATAGCGTAAGTATTTACACAATGACAAATTTACATTTACACAAGAAAGATATGTACAAGTTATACATACACCTGCAAACATACACTTTACATACATACATATGTATATATACATATATTCATCCGTACATGCATACACACACATATTTCCACATACACGCTTACATCTATATACATACACATACATGCCATCTAACTAGCAGGTGCATTGAGAGGTGCAGTGTGATCAGTGATATTGCACATTGAGTGTGTGGGGGGGATGATATTGCACATTGAGTGGGGGGTGCTGTTGGAACTATACTAAATAATGTTATAATAAATACAGTTTAAAGTGGTAAGGGTGTTGTTTGCATTGAAGTATAAACAGAAATACGATTTATAAATAAGGTGTAATGTCCATGAGTGTTGGCAGTGCAGTTATCCTCCAATCAGGGTGGAGGTAGGGCATGTTTGACAGCCTGTGGGTAAAAACTTCTGTTGAGTCTGTGTGTCTTTGACCTGATGGACCTGTAGCGTTTACCAGAGGGAAGGGGGAAAAAAGTGAGTGTCCAGGGTGCGAGGGGTCTCTGATGATGATGCTGGCTTTCTGCTGAAGTCTGCCAGTATAGATGTCTCTGAGGGGGGTTAGTGAAGTGCCGATTGCCCGCTCTGCTGCCCTCACCACCTTAGTTGCACTGCTCTGTCAATACGTTGGGATGCTAATAAGGCACAAAACACTTTAACATTCTATTCACAACAGATTTATTGTATATAATGTCTTTTTTTTGCACAGTCAAAGGAGAGTTCAGGACACATTTCACTGTGTGTTGCACTTGTATGACTCTGCATATAACAAATAAAGAGTCTTGAATCTTGAAGTAGGCCTGACTGAATTACATGCTCATGTTGTACCAGTGAGACGGGAATATATCCCAATATACACATTAATGGGTTTTCTGTCACCTGATGACCAATGGCTGTACTAATATTGGCACAGACCTCTTTCCAAAATGATTGAATACTAGCACATTCCCACAACCAATGGAATCTAGTGCCCACTCTGACCTTACACTTGAGACAATTTGGAGATGTTCCCATATTATACTTACTATAAATATACGGAGAAATATACACATTGTGCAAAATTTTGTACTGCAGTTCTTTAAATCGGTTACAAACAGAGATTTTAGATGGAAGGAGCAGAATTTTGTCCCATGCCTGTATATCTATTTCACATTTAAGCAGCGTCCCCCAAGATTTTCTCAACCATGCCAATTCATCCACAATTAGGGCATAAATCTCTGAATAAAACTTTGATACAAAATGTTTATGCTCCCTATTATCCAGAAAGAATTTCTCCAACCGAAAAGAGGCTGTTGAGATTTGTAATGATTTAGCATTTTTTAACACATAATTTCTCAATTGCAAATACTTATAAAACTCAGTCTTTGACATAGAATACTGGGACTTCAAGGATTCAAATGATTTAAACTCACCATGTTTAAAGAGGTCATAAAACCTCTTTACACCTACTTTATGCCATCCCACAAAGCTCGACCCTATGTTTTGCGGCAGAAGGTCTGGATTATTTATAAGCGTTGACAAAATATTAAGCGGAAGACTACTGTTAAAAAGTTTTCTCAGTTTTCCCCACGTCCACATAGCATTATATATCAGTGAGTTTTGCTTTATTACGTGAGGTAAGTCATTTAGATGTTTCCCTAGAAAGTTAACAGGTGAGGATGGTTTACATAATACTTCCTCAATATTTAGCCATGGCAGATCAGAATGTTCATGTATCCAGGAAGAAAGAATCCTCGCTTGTATTGAGAGAACATAATTTTCTATGTTTGGCACTCCCCATCCGCCCAGATCTTTCGGTAACTGTAGTGTCTCCAATTTAATTTTGGGTTTTCTTCCTGCCCAAATGAAATCCACCATAGCCTTATTAATTGCTTTAATATCTTCTGATTTCAAAATTGCAAACAACATGCCTGTGGGATATAATATTTTCGGTAGGATTACCATCTTAATGAGATTTATTCTTCCCAAAAATGATATCAGAAGCGACCTCCATCTTGTCAGCATCTCTCGAAGATCTTGAACCAATCCATTAATATTTTCTCTATATAAGTGACCAACATTTGGTGTAACTTTAACTCCCAAATATACAAAACCTGATGGTGCCCAGTGAAAAGGTTTAACATATAAAGGTTCAATGTCCCCTCCACTACACAGAGTCATTATAACAGATTTATCAAAATTTACTTTGTATCCAGATATAAGACCAAAGTCCTTGATACACCTAGTAAGAACAGGTAGAGAGTTAACAGGGTCAGTCAGTGTCAGAAGAATATCGTCTGCATAGAGCAGAATTTTATGTTGTCTATCCCCAATTTTAACTCCAGGAACACTTGGATTTTGTCTAATGGCCATGGCCAAAGGCTCAATGGCCAAAGCAAATAATAGTGGTGACAATGGGCTACCTTGTGCTGTACCTCTACTCAATGTAATTGGGAGGATAACAAGTCGTTAGTTAACACAGATGCTATTGGTGATTTGTATATAATTTTGATCCACCCCAGAAAGTTTTTCCCAAACCCAAATCTTCTCATTATTTCAAACATATATTCCCATTCAATTCTATCAAATGCCTTTTCGGTATCCATAGAAACAACAACCCCAGGGATCTGATGAAAATTTAAAAATGAATAATATTAAATAGGCGTAAAGTATTATTATAAGAATTCCTCCCTTAATAAAGCCTGTCTGGTCAGCATGCACAATAGAGCACACTACTTTTTCTAGCCTAAGAGCCAGTATCTTTGAAAGTATCTTATTATCAACACCAAGAAGGCTAATAGGCCTGTAAGATGAGCATGACTCCGGATTTTTACCTTTTTAGCTATCAATGTTATATTAGCCTGGTACATAGATTCTGGGAGTTTCGATTCTTCAAATGCTTTATTAAAACCCTTAATAATAAACTATTTAACTTCACTTTCATTACCTTAAAAATTCTACTGGGAAGCCATCTGCCCCAGGACATTTCCCTGACTGGAGTGCAGATATAGCTTTATCCACCTCCATCAATGTTATGGGTGACTCCAGCAGGCTAACCTGATCTTCAGAAAGCTGAGGGAATGCTAAGTCGTTTAGAAAAAAGCCTGAATTAAGTGTTGTTATGTCCATCTCAGACTGATATAAGTTTGTATAGAATTCTCTAAAGCACTCATTAATCTGACGGTTTCCTACTTGCCTTTCACCATTCACATCCACAATAGCTGTGATAAAAGAACTTGATGGAGTATTCCTTGCAAGACGAGCCAAAAAGCGGTTAGGCTTATTAGCTGATTCAAAAAGCCATCGTCTGGCAAGAAGGACATCTCTTCCAGCCTTTCGCATTATCAAATCACGCAAAGATGTCCTGGCAATATTAAGCTCACTTAATGTTTCAGCTGATTTTGTTACATAATATTGTTTCTCCAGCTTTTTCATATTATTCTCGATCTCTAACTGCCTTGTTAATCGTTGTTTTCTTTTATGACTTGTGTATGAAATAATCATCCCTCTCATGTAAGCCTTATAGCTATCCCATAAAGTTCCCGTGTCTATCTCCTCTTTATCATTTATTTCTAAAAAATAATGTTGTTTGCTCTGTTATGAAATGTATAAATTTCTCATCCAAAAGAGACCGTGTACTCATCTTCCAAGACATGGAGCGCTCAATATGTCTCATGGGTTGAATGGTTAGGACCACAGGAGCATGGTCAGAGAGACCTATATGACCAATATTTACCTGCTGAACTAACTGACTAATACACTTGGACATAAAAATATAATCTATACGAGATGCTGACAAGTGAGGGTTGGAGCGGAAAGTGTACTCCTTAGATAGTGGATTATAGTGTCGCCAGACATCTATAAGGTCAAGCTCATTTATAATTTGCCAAAGGGCTTTGGAATTTTTTGTCAAAGTAGATTGTGGGGGAAGTTTATCCATTTTGGGGCATAAAACACAGTTAAAGTCACCCGCTAATATTATATTAGCACAGTCAATGTCCACTAATTGACTAAATAATACCGTGTAAAACTCGTCATCCTGTGCATTCGGCGCATATATATTACCTAGGAGAACAGTTTCCCCATGCAACATCCCTTTAACCAATATATATCTTCCTTCATTGTCCTTGTGAGTGGCTGTAACGTTGAAGGGAAGATTTTTGTGTATAAGAGTAATAACCCCCTTTTATTTGTGGAGTAGGATGAGAAAAAAAATTTGACCAACCCATTCTCTACAGTATTTTCTGTGTTCATCATCTGTCAGATGGGTTTCTTGCAAAAAAGCAATGTGAATCAAATCTTTCTTCAGAGAATTTAGAATGGACATTTTTTTTCACCACATTGTTGGACCCTTTAACATTCCAAGTACTTATCTTAACTGACATATAGGAAAAGTAATATATATATATTGTGCTGTTTACATATTTAACCAAATCTACATTTGACCAGTCTGAACCTATTAACCAAAATAATTGAGCATAAAACAAGAACACTGGTTCCCAGCAAAACCTGAACACAAAGCCTGGAAACCTCAACCCTCCCCAACAGAAATAACACAAAGTAAAATAAAATAAATTACACATCTAGATGTACCCTGCTCTAAAGTACAGCTGTAGGGGGATACAGACGCGTACCATCCCCGCACTGGAGTGTATGTCAAAAATCAAAGTATGCTCTATACCTTAGCTCGTTAACAGTACTGTAATGCTGTAAGCCTCGAGTTTGTAACTTACGTTACAATGACACTGTCGTGTACCAACAGTTTATTTAGGTCTTGGCAATTTGCTCACATAGTCCTTGACGTCCTGGATGGTCGCGAGGGAGATACTAGTGCCATCGGGGTTAAATATTTTAATGATGGCTGGATAAAGGAAGGAATACTTGATCCCCGCCTCTCTGAGCGCTTTACGCGCATTCACAGACTCCTTTCTCTTTCGTGCCACCTCGGCGGAGAAATCCTGATAGAAGGACACTTTTCCTGCCTCTGTGTTTACGGTACCTTTAGCCCTGGCAGCCTGGAGAATCTTCTGTGTATCGGTGTAGTAATGAAGCCGGACCAGTACTGCACGCGGTCCCTCCGTGCCGGTAAGCCTCATAGTGCGATGGGCTCTATCGACTGTAATGGCACCCTGCTGAAGGCCCAGGACTTCTGGTATCCACTTTTTAAAAAAGTCCACTGGTGCTCTACCCTCCGCGCCTTCTTTTAGCCCGACAATCCTCACGCTCTGCCGCCGGCTCTGATTCTCAAAGCTTTCCAGACGCTCCATGGCCTTCTTAAGCTGGGTCTCGAGAGCGGCAATACGTGGCTCATTTGTAGCCGTGACATCTTCCAAGTCCGAGACCCGCTGCTCCACTGTTTCCATTCTTTCTATCAGATTGTCGAATTTCTCAGTGAGCTCGTTTATTGGCTTTATGACTTCGGATATCTTGCTATCCAATACTTTTGATATGTTAGAAGTCACCTTGTCCACAATCATGTCATCCCGCAGTGTACTTAGTGCATCCTCAGCGTCGCACATGGTCTCCTTTTTGGGGCAATTGCTAGCTACCATGTCACTGCTAGCTTTCGCTTTGACTCCTCGTTTGCCCATTTCTCTCTTTTTGCTTGATCCAGGGTGTGCAAAAAACTCGTCTAAAGACATTATATAAATATTCGAGGCAACTTGTTGGCAAAAATGAGCTAAAATACCAATATTTTACAGCTGTCCAGTGCAGAGCTCATAAGCTCACGTCTGCTCAGCTCGACGCATCACGTGACCCCCCCAGGATATTTCTAATTTTAGAGATGTTGCACAAATGGAAGAAAGCAGTCTTACATATTTGTTTAATATGTGCATTGAAGGACATGTCCTGGTCAAAAATGACTCCAAGGTTCCTCACAGCATTACTGGAGGCCAAGGTAATGCCATCCAGAGTAAGAATCTGCTTAGATACCATATTTCTAAGATTTTCAGGGCCGAGTACAATAACCTCAGTTTGATCTGAATTAAGAAGCAGAAAGTTAGCGGCCATCCAGGTCTTTATGTCTTTAAGACATTCCTGCAGTTTAACTAATTGGTGTGTGTTACCTGGCTTCATGGACAGATAGAGCTGCGTGTCATCTGCATAGCAGTGAAAATTTATGCTATGTCTTCTAATGATGCTGCCTAGGGAAGCATGTATAATGTAAACAGAATTGGTCCTAGCACCGAACCCTGTGGAACACCATAATTGACCTTAGTGTGTGAAGACGACTCTCCATTTACATGAACAAATTGGAGTATATTAGATAGATATGATACAAACCACTGCAGTGCAGTACCTGTAATACCTACAGCATGTTCTAATCGCTCTAATAGGATATTATGGTCAACAGTATCGAACGCTGCACTGAGGTCTAGCAGGACAAGCACAGAGATGAGTCCACTGTCAGAGGCCATAAGAAGATCATTTGTAACCTTCACTAAAGCTGTTTCTGTGCTGTGATGAGCTCTGAAACCTGACTGAAACTAATGTTGGAGATTGGCCTTTATTACAATTTGTTACATGTATTTGCTTTTATGACCCCAGTAACACATCAAAAGATTTTGCAACTTGCCCACAAACAAAGAAATGATCAGTTTCTATGGTGGGTTTATTTGAACAGTGAAAGACAGAGCAATAAGAAAAACATCTAGAAAAATGCATTTTAAAAACGTTACACATTAATTTGCATTTTCATGAAGGAAAAAAGTATTTGAGCCTCTGTTGGTAATCACAGAGGTCAGGCATGTCGTGCAGTTGGTCACAAGTTTTACACACATCTCAGTTTGTCCCACTCCTGTTTTCAGATCCTCTCCAAGTCAGAAATGTTTCGTGGCTGATGAACTAAAACCTTCGGCTCCCTCCACAGATTTTCTATGTATAGCTTCTATAAAAATGTGACTGTGTTGTATTAGTGAATATCTTTTGATGTTAATGGCACTGGTAATGTTGTGTTTAAAGCCAAACTCAACAGAGAGTTTCACAAAAGCTCGATTCTTCTCTTTCCTGTTAGCACTCGGCTCCATTAGGGGGAGGCACTGAGATGTGGCGTCCCCTGCGAGCGCTCAGCCTGCTGCCTCCATCGCGCGGCATCAGGAACCTGCTGCTGCTGTCGGACGGCCACATCCAGAACACCGAGCTCACCTTGAAGCTGCTCAGAGACAATGCTCAGCACAGTCGCCTCTTCACCTGTGGCCTCAGGTCTGAAAAGGGTTTCGAGTGGGAAAATGTGTGTCGTCCTACAGCTGTGGTCACAAGTTTACATCCACTTATCATGAACATGATCGTCACGGTAACAGTAGGCTTTCATGATTTCTCTGAACTGCTCTTTTTCCAAGATTATTATACAGTTTACATCTTTAATGAGCTGAAAAAACAAGAAGTGGCTGCACAGTTTTGTAAACTTTTGCCCACAGCTGTATACTGTCGTATTAAAGTGTGTCGTGCTGTTTAAACTGTACAGTCACCAGTAAGAGACGTGAATGTACAAAGCAGAAGGCCTGAATAACAACATTAACAACACGGATCATTATAATGGACTCTGTGATGCTCTGCACTCTGAGCTTCTTCTTGATTTGATCTTTTAAATATGTATAAAGTATATTTATGTGTCTGATGATTTTAGCCCGATGGCCAACCGACACATGCTGAGAGCCCTGGCTCAAGCAGGGGGCGGAGCCTATGAGTTCTTCGACACAAAAACCAAACACAACTGGGCAGAGAAGGTGAGCGCTCATGTCATACATAAGCAGCTGTTAATTGTTGTTATTCAGTTGTTGACTTGTTACAAGAAGATTGTAAATATGTTAAATAAAATCCAAAATTTTCTTTGTCTGTTTTGTTCACAGGTGGCCTGTCAGCTGAAGCGTATGGCATCTTCTGGCTGCAGTTCAGTGTCTGTCAAGTGGCAGCAGTTCAGCCCAACAAGTCCACCTCTGCAGGCTCCCAAGCAGCTGCATGCTCTGTTCAATGACTGTCACACTCTGGTTTATGGCTTTGTGCCACACTGTACTCAGGTAAGCTGCTTCTCTACTGAGCTGAACACAGCCCTGCCTTTTCCTTGTTTTCTGCCTTTTAGAAATGTACAAACAACGTTTTGCTGCTGCTAAAAATGTCCATGTAACAGGTGAGAATATGATCGCCAGTGTTGTGATTGGCTGTGTGGCAGACAGGATTGGACCCAAACGCAGGACTCACAGACACCAGGGTGAACTAAAAGAGGCAGCTTTATCTTGGCTGTAAAACACTCCATGAAATAAACTACAGGGTGGGCCATTTATATGGATCCACCGTAATAACATGGTAATGGTTGGTGATATTAAAGTCCTGTTTGTGGCACATTAGTATATGTGAGGGGGCAAACTCCTCAAGATGGGTGGTGACCATGGTGGCCATTTAGAAGTCGGCCATCTTGGATACAACTTTTGTTTTTTCAATAGGAAGAGGGCCATGTGACACATCAAACTTATTGGTAATGTCACAAGAAAAACAATGGTGTGCTTGGTTTCAACGTAACTTTATTCTTTCATGAGTTATTTACAAGTTTCTGACCACTTATAAAATGTGTTCAATGTGCTGCCCATTGTGTTGGATTGTCAATGCAACCCTCTTCTCCCACTCTTCACACACTGATAGCAACACCGCAGGAGAAATGCCAGCACAGGCATCCAGTATCCGTAGTTTCAGGTGCTGCACATCTCGTATCTTCACACCATAGACAATTGCCTTCAGATGACCCCAAAGATAAAAGTCTAAGGGGGTCAGATCGGGAGACCTTGGGGGCCATTCAACTGGCCCACGACGACCAATCCACTTTCCAGGAAACTGTTCATCTGGGAATGCTCGGACCTGGCACCCATAATGTGGTGGTGCACCATCTTGCTGGAAAAACTCAGGGAACGTGCCAGCTTCAGTGCATAAAGAGGGAAACACATCATCATGTAGCAATTTCAAATATCCAGTGGCCTTGAGGTTTCCATTGATGAAGAATGGACCCACTATCGTTGTACCCCATATACCACACCAAACCATCACTTTTGTTGTTCCAACAGTCTTGGAGGATCCATCCAATGTGGGTTAGTGTCAGACCAATAGCAGTGGTTTTGTTTGTTAACTTCACCATTCACATAAAAGTTTGCCTCATCACTGAACAAAATCTTCTGCGTGAACTGAGGGTCCTGATCCAATTTTGTTTTGCCCATTCTGCAAATTCTGTGCGCCGATCTGGGTCATCCTCGTTGAGATGCTGCAGTAGCTGGAGTTTGTAAGGGTGCCATTTGTGAGTAGCTAATATCCGCCGAAGGGATGTTCGACTAATGCCACTCTCCAGTGACATGCGGCGAGTGCTACGCTGTGGGCTCTTGCTGAATGAAGCTAGGACAGCCACTGATGTTTCTTCATTAGTGACAGTTTTCTTGCCTCCACATTTTGGCAAATCCAACACTGAACCAGTTTCACGAAACTTAGCAAGCAGTTTGCTAACTGTAGCATGGGAGATGGGTGTTCTCGTAGGGTGTCTTGCATTGAAATCTGCTGCAATGACCCGGTTACTGCGTTCACCAAATATCAACACGATTTCGATCCGCTCCTCACGTGTTAACCTCTTCGACATGTCAATGGCTGTGAACAAAGAGAAACTTGTAAATAACTCATGAAAGAATAAAGTTACGTTGAAACCAAGCACACCATTGTTTTTCTTGTGACATTACCAATAAGTTTGATGTGTCACATGGCTCTCTTCCTATTGAAAAAACAAAAGTTGTATCCAAGATGGCCGACTTCTAAATGGCCACCATGGTCACCACCCATCTTGAGGAGTTTGCCCCCTCACATATACTAATGTGCCACAAACAGGACTTTAATATCACCAACCATTCCCATGTTATTACGGTGGATCCATATAAATGGCCCACCCTGTAGAAACCTGGAAACTAGGGATGAAGATAACAGGGAGCTCGTAGGAGAAAACACACAGCACAGTGAGGGTACGACGCGACAACATGCAGGGCAAGACTGAGAACTAAAATACACAGACAGGAACACGAGGAAACACAGCTGGGACTAATCAGACATGATGAGACGAGGGGAAGCAAAAGTAGATACGCTGACGTCGGACAAGGACTATCAAAATAAAACAGGAAACAGAGCGAAACTCAGACTCAGGACATGCAAGCTCAGTGTTGGGGAGTAACAGGGAGTACATGTACCGGCGTTACGTATTTAAAATACAAAATATGAGTAACTGTATTACGTTACTGTTAGTTGTTAAAAAGGTGGTACTCAGAATACAGTTACTTTGTTGAAATAGATGGATTACATGGCGGTCTTTTCCTGTTTCATATGTTCATATGTTTTTGGTAATTCCACGCCGGTGGAAACACAAACAAAACACACATTAAGAGGCTCTAATGTCTGAGTCTCAATCTCACGCTCATGTCACCCCTACTTGTGGCCGCATAATGACGTGACGAAATATTTTTAAAAATTATTATTCAAAAAATGATTTAATATGAAGGCAATAGGCAGAGTGTTACAGCATAGGCCTGAAGCATGTAGCCTGATGGGCAGTGTAGTCTGTGCTGCAGGGAGAATGGACTGCCATCCCCGTTATATGTCTGTGAGCGAGGGAGGGAGAAAAAAGAAAAGTACGAGTTGTCACCGAGCAGAAACGGGAGCTGGAAGCATGTAAATATAATAATAACCACTGCAGCCAAGAAGTTTTCAGCTACGAGCCCGACACGAACCCGACGTATCAGCCAGAGGTCCCTTTACTACGGTTCGGAGCCGCGGACCTGTTTCATATACGCGCGGAATAGTTTTCTATACGAGATCGCTGCAAAAAGTGCAGCCTTACCTAATGTTCACCTACTGTTACTCATTTATATTAAGATTTAAACATCTAGTTGGTATTGGTATGGCGAGTAGCCTTCGGTAATAGTAATAAATCACACAGCAATAGTACATTCATGTAGTTGTAAACAGCATGATAATATATTAAGTAATCCAAAGTATTCAGAATACGTTACTCTCATTGAGTCATGTAACAGAATATGTTACAAAATACATTTTGGGGCATGTATTGTGGAATACATTTTAAAGGTAACCTTCCCAACACTGCACAAGCTTAACACAGTAACTGGGGAGACAAGGGTGACTAGACAGGAAACATGGGATACAGGAAAAGCATAGAGTAGACATGGGAACAGAGACTAAACACAGCCTAAGATAACTAAGGGAGGAAGGACTGCAGTCACTAAGAAGTAAAGAAGATTCTATTCTATAGTTAGTAATACTTTGAATTGAAAGCCTTTATTGTCATTATACATAGTATAACGAGATTAGTAACAGCTCTATAAAAGTGCACATGTGCTTTAGCACATTATAAAAACTATACAATAATTGAACTATACTCTTAATATAAATATAAATACACAGTACAGTACTGGGTGACAGAGACAGGCAGAGCTTGAAAACTTGCTTGAAACTTCAGGCATGGTTATATTCCTACCAGCTGAACAGTAACTGCGAGTGGCCTGAGGGGAACAACAAATGAGTTAACACTAATCTGCATCAGTGTGCCTGCTGACTTAGAAACTGTGAAGAGCAAAAATATTTTAACTTTATTTTGCAGTCTCTGGCTTTTTGACCTCATTAAAGAGTTACAGTACAACACCGTTAGACAATAATGATAATGCCGTTGTTTTAATACAGGCTACTCTCCTGGGAAATCTGAGAGGTCAGGAGCTCAAAACAATGGTGTCAACCAGCGAGCTGCAGAAAACAAAGGGCACAGTAAGAACTCGCACACTGACACTCAACAGTACCTGCTGTATGTGCATACATCTCACTTGTTAAGCCTACAATCCTCACGCAGGCTGATTGTCATCACATGATCATGAGGACAGTGTATCGTTATGTCATGTGTTTAGTTTCTTCACAAGCTCACCGCGAGGGCCCTCATCAGGGATTATGAAGACGGGAACCTGGACACCAGTGAAGCTGAACACGAGGTATTTTGCAGATAAGTGAGACCAAAGATTGAAATTCACATCCCAGTAGTTGTTGTTGTTTTAGTGATATATATATATTTTATTGTTCTTTACATTTTTCTTTATAGTTCAGTTTAGTTTCAAAATCCTTAATACAATAAATACTGCTGTGGTCAAAGGTTTACTTACACTCATCAGGGACATTATTTTCATACTATTTCGTACTACATTGTGAACTGTTAATCATTTCTTATAGCATATTTTAGTGATGCTGTAAAATGATGTTATGCTTATCTTTGCCAGCCTATAAAGTTTTGTTTGATAGCACTGATTAGATTGACCAGTAGAAGAATAGAAAAGTACAAAGAACTAGGTGAAGAAGAATTGTGGATTTAGACACATTGGGAAGGTCACTTGCAGCCATTTCTAAACAACTGCAGATTCCAACATCATCAGTTCAGGTGAACATTATTATTCAGATGTGTCACCACTCTGCCAAGGTCTGGAAGAAGAGACAACCCCTCAGATGAGAGGAAGTTTGTACGGATGTTCAGGAACAACCCAACAGAGCTCAAGCCTGCCATAAACTGGAAATGACTTGAAAACCAGAGTCGCTGTCCGCAGCTTGGGCTCAATTCAAATATGTGCCATTACCCTCTGTTAATTGTGGTGACAAATTTGGTCACACTGGCAAAGATTAAAACTAAATAAAAAATTCTATGTAACTTTTAGTTTAGTTGGGTTTGAACTACAAAATATCTCTCATTCCTATTTTTGTGTCAGTTGACTTTAAAACTTTCTAAATAACAAAATCTGAACAAGACAGCGTGCAAGACAAAACCACGAGACTACACTACCAAAGGTTTGGAACACCCCAGTGTTTCCAGTTTTTTATTGAATATTATCCAGTTTAATGTCTAATTGCACTCTAAAATGAAAGCATGGTACAAATAAGTCATTAGAGCTAAAAAAAGAAACCATGGAATCAGTTTATAGACCAAAATGTTTTCTAACCTTCTGACTCATCAGAGTAGCACCTTTGGCAGGTATTACAGCTGAACACAGCCGTGGCAAATTAAAGGAGGATAAACATAATTATCAGGCAAAATGTCCTTCGTTTGTTAGAGTAATCCCGTCTGATACCACGTGAGAACAATAAATATAGCCTTAACCTTCAAACTGAATGGTAATGTAACAACACTCATTTTACACTAAACTAAAACATCACTACTTCCACGTCTAATTGTCTGTCATGGAGGCGGAGTAAACTGGCCAGCGGGGGGAGCGGGTTTTTCTCAATGATACTTACCTTGATGTAGCTCAGGTAGAGCAGGTCGCCTACTGATCGGAAGGTTGGTGGTTCGAACCCAGGCTCCTCCAGTCTGCATGTCAAGTATCCTTGGGCAAGACTGATACCGATGCATGTGAATGTGTGTGAATGTAGTTAGACAGCACTAACTATAGAGAAACTGGGTGAATGGCATGTTGTATAGAGCACTTTAAGTACTTTGAAAGAGTATAAAAGTGCTATATAAGAATCAGTCCATTTAAGAGACGCCAACAGGTCTCTTACGCCATCGTCGCTCTGTCGTGTGACACAGACTGATAAAGTCACTACCTGGGTTACATCATGTCACAAGTTTTGTGAGGTGCTTTTGTGATATTTAATGGATCGGATTCCTTTTTTTTCCCTCCCCGATTCAGTAATTTAGGTCAGGATTGGACCAATACTGTGTATACGATTGGTCCCTAGTAGAATGTACATATACCGTGAATCCCGGACTACAGAGCGCACCTGATTAAAAGCCGCATGCTCTAATTGTAGAAAGAAAATCAATTCTGTACTTGTACAGGCCGCACCGGATTTTAAGCCGTATGCGTTTCACTTGTAATTTGAGATATTTACACAGAAATATTACACGTGAGGATTTTTAATGTTTAATTTAATCCGTAAGGTAACATAAACATGGTAACATAAACGTTATGGTAACATACAAAAATACATACTGCAAATGCTTTTTTTCCTGGAACAGCGCCTGTAACACGGCTACCTTTAAGTATACGTACGTATCGGTAACACACAAATTACGTTGCTTATGGTTTTTTTACGGAACAGTGCACAAACAACATTACAACGTCTCTTAACAACGGGTACAAATATATACCGTATATACACTACTTATCATTTTGATTGGTCTACTGTTACCAGGCAAAATGTTTTTGGCCGCATGAAAAAAAATATGCATTAGCCGCACGTCCGTATAAGCCGCAGTGTTCACAGTGTGGGAAAAAGTAGCGGCTTATGACCCGAAAACTACGGTATTTGTTTAGAAATTACTGATAAACTAGTACTTAGAGCAGGGCGATATGACCAAAAATATTTATCACGATATATATTTGAAAATTTGCGATAACAATATATCTGACGATATAATTGACACGACAAAATACTTTACAACTCCTCAACTTTATTAGTGCAAAAAAACCCATCAATCCATTTTCACTTAAACAAGCAGCTGTTTTTTATGTGCATCAAAGTTATATAAAAATTTTACAGTTCAAATGCAAATTCTTTGCTGATAGTTTAACCAAAAGCCATTTCCAGTGGAAACTGGCCAACATGTCCTCAGCATAACCATGTATAATATCCACGAAACTTAAAAAGAGCTTATACACACACAATACGGTAATATTATGTTGAAGCACAGTACGTATCACTCCGCGAGGCTCCTGCCTGCGGTAGCCGTAATGCTCCAACCAGTGTTGCCAACTTAGCGACTTTGTCACAATATTTAGCGAGTTTTCAGACCGCCTTAGCGACTTTGTTTTCTAAAAAGTGACTAGCGACAAATCTGGCGACTTTTTCTGTTGTTATTGGAGAGTTATTTATGACGACAGGTGATGTGCAGATCGATACTGAAATATCGATTCCTCCGATACCAGTCGTTTATGTTCTAGAATCGATTCTCATATTAAAATATCAATATTTTAGTAATTTAGGGTAAATTTGTAGTTGATCATTAACAGGAACACAGTGGAAAGAAACTACAACATTTGGATTGTCTACATTGGAAGGAATTACTTCCTCTTCTGCCTTTCATAGTCATGTGCGAAATACGGCTGTATAAATGTGTCCAGCGTGGCATGCGCACTCACAACAATGGCTGAGCGTAATTGAAGTCATGTGTGGACGTATTTTACATCCACAAACAGCCGAGACGCGGTTTGCGATACATGTGGCAAGAAAGTGAAGTGTTGTGGCAACACCACTGACCTCGTCAAACACCTCAGAGTAAATCATATCACAGAATATGATGAGCTTATGTTGAGGCGAACTGAAGAGGAGGAGAGTGAAGGTGCTGCTGGGTGAGACAAACGTCTCTCACAGAGTCCTTTAGTGCTGCAGGCAGGCAGCGTGTTCAAATAGCGCACAACTTCAGTTTGTTTATTTCTATATGATGAATTCTGCATTAAGTGATAAGAACAAGAAATCTGATGTCCTGTAATCATGATGCTATAATTTGAGATACAATAAATAAAATGAGTTTTTGTATCGGTATCAGATCAGTATCGTTGATACCACCCTGAATTTTACTTGGTATCGGATCGGAAAGGAAATCAGTGGCATCTCACATCACTAATGACGACTTTTTGACATGAAAGCGCGTTTCGCTCTTCTCAACAAGCAGCGGTGCTGCCGGGGGCACCTTGCCCGTACCAAAGCGCTCACAGGCGGAGGACAGTCCTCCCCCAGCTGCTATCAGGGCAGGATATGTTCACACCTATGCGTCCAAACTGCAAATGAATCGCGCATGAGCGAAGCCGCTGCTCCCACACTGACTGTAACGCAGTCAGGTCTTCTTTTACTCTTATGCTGTTTTGTGGACCACAAGGTTTAAAACTACTTATAAACACACACACACAAAGTAACTCCACCAGAGTGCCTATTTCGTGTCACTTTTGCCGGTCCAAACCCGGATAAAGGAGCAGGGTTGGAATTGTGACATTAAAAAAAAACAATAATTGCTAAAAGAAATTTAATTTGTAGTTCTAAATACATTTTTAGAAGGACATTTTTCACTCACTTTATGTCCACGATGTTATTTCTCTCTCCAAGAACGTAGGTTACAATTACATTAGCATTATGCAAATTAGGCAAATGGCCTGGTAAATGGCCTGTATTTATATAGCGCTTTCTAGTCCCTAAGGACCCCAAAGCGCTTTACACATCCAGACATCCACCCATTCACACACACATTCACACACTGGTGATGGCAAGCTACATAGTAGCCACAGCCACCCTGGGGCGCACTGACAGAGGCGAGGCTGCCGAACACTGGCGCCACCGGGCCCTCTGACCACCACCAGTAGGCAACGGGTGAAGTGTCTTGCCCAAGGACACAACGACTGAGACTGTCCAAGCCGGGGCTCGAACCGGCAACCTTCCGATTACAAGGCGAACTCCCAACTCTTGAGCCACGATCGCCCCAATAATGATGTCATTTGGCGACTTCTAGCGACTTTTAGGACAGCCAATAGCGATTTTCCTTACTGAGGAGTTGGCAGCACTGGTCCAACAATCCATCAAGCGGTGCGGCTTCGTAGCTTAGCAAAATCGTACTAAAACATTTGACAGATTTTCGAGCGCCGTCTACCACATAAAATCGTTTCGAGGTCAGTAAACACAACCAGAATTCATACATAAGGCCCACGGGATTATAAGGGACACTGTCGATTTTCAGAAAAATCAAAGGATTGATTTTAAGTGTGCCGTATTTTCCAAACAACACGGTAATAACGACGGCCCGCTAGCATGCTCTACCAAAAATAGTGCTTTGTTGTGTATCTGATGGATGAAAGCTAAACCAGTTCCACACCACTGAAGTTGCAGCATTTTTACAAACCAGTTCTGGTTCATCTGTTTCATTCAACGATCCGCTTTCGCCCTTCTCATTCTGCATCGCCGCCATGTGCGTATGTAAACAAAGGCATTGCGCATGCACGTTTTACCCATATTCTATCGCCATATTTCATTTTCTTATCATTGCCCAACATTATACCGGTGTTACCGTGAACGGTATGATATGGCCCAGCCCTACTAGTACTGATACCTAAAAATCGTACTTAAGTACAGTAACAAAGTATTTGTACTTACTTACTTACTTCCCACCTTAGCATTTGGGGGATATTATTACATGACGGATCAGCTGAACCCACCAGGTGCCTGTTATGGTCCTGTCAGGAATAAAGCAGCCATTATAAGTTGCTGTATCTGTACAGCAGCTTATCTCTGGCCTAAACGATGTCAAGCAGCAGGACAATGATCCCATTCATTCCCATTGCTGTCCAAACTGACAGAAGTTGGGATGAGATTTTCTGTAGTGATGCAGCTGAAGGACCACCACAGCAGCAACTTGAGCAGTGAGCTAGTTAATCTCAATGCGGAAAGGGCTCTCTAGTTAACAGTGACTTTGAGTACAAGAGTGCTGGGATTGTTTAACAACACATTCATCATGGATGTCTTCACTACAGGCTCGTTGTTAGCATACCTGGGTGGGCTGTGAGCGACAAACTGTGGAAACTGACATTTTCTACTTTTACAGGGTAAGAAAGCAGAGTTGAAGTCCTTCATCATCGAGTTAAGCAAAGAATTTTCCATCCTGTCTCAGTTTACCAGCTTTGTGGCCATTGAGGAACGGGTTTGTCAAATCAGCCTTTTTCAAATTTACAGTTTGTCTTTCATTCTTTTAGCTTTTTTATCAAATATTTATTTAATCGATCTTATTTTTAGGACTCAGAGCAACCACAGCCTGGTTTTACAGACATCCCCAAGTTGATTGCAGAGGAAGATGTGGACTTCCTTCCCTACATTAACTGGATTTCTCCCGAGGATGATGAAGACCTAATAGAGGAAGAGTCTTCGGTATGAATTTTTTTAACTGTTGTTCATACATGATTAGTCCTCATGCGCATAAACTGGAGCTGTAGTTTTGCTAAAGATTTTCTTTAATAACATGTGATCATCATGTTATTGATCGTACTGACTGTATTGCTGCTGCAATCTTCACAAATGCTGACATTTATGATTTCATGCTTTTGTCTTCCTGCTGTAGGAGGAGGATGCTGATTGCGGCTTTGGTTTGTTTGACTCTTGTGATTCATTCACGGTTAGTCCCTTTAGTTTACACTAAGATGCTGATGCTGCACATTCAGTAAAACAAATTCAGGAAATGTAACAAATATATGTAACAATAATCAATTCAGTTCAATTTTAGAAATATCTAAATTGGCATGTAGCAGATGTCCTACAGTGCAACAAACTATGTGATTCTTTTGTTGAGTTAATGTTGATGTAGAACTTTTCTTATATTGTGAAACCTGTCAAATGACATTGCCAACAGTATTTCTGATAGAATTCATCTTAACACTTACACATGTGGAGGTTTGTAGAGTCGGAGTTTAAATTTCTGCTCATTTCTCTCCTTTCATAGACTCCCGACTTCTCTCCTCCAGCTCCACATACAACTTATTTTAAGGAGCATGCTTCACTATATTCAATTTCTGGACACTCGGCTCCCCCTCCACCTCCTCCTTTTATGAAGCGTGCTTCAGACGATGTTCCCCACCTTTCTTTTTCTGCACCCCCAGCTCCCCCTCCCCATCCTTTTTCTATGCACCACGCTTTAGCGGATGTTCCACAGTGTTTACTTTCTACACCCATGGGTCCCTCTTCTGGTTCCCTTATGGAGCGTGTTTCAGAGGTTGTTCCACAACCCCCTCAAACCCTCTCGTCCAGCCTTTCTTCATTTCGTCGTGATTATCCTTGTAATACTTCCATAGATTCGTTTTCATCAGACAGTCAGGCAGTGGGGCACATCAATATTCCACTTCCAGAGATCTATAGGGCTCAGATGGGGCCCATTTCACGTAACAGTCTCACACTGGACAGCAGCAGATCATCACTCCCAATTCATGGTTACTCTTCAGCAATGGAAAATCAATTGCACAGTGCACTTGATTCTGTGTCTGATGAGCCAGAACAGAGTTCATCTGAGTGTGTTGAAGGCGTTTCTTACATGGTTCCACCTGCTATACAAAACTATGGCTCTGAGCTTGAGAGAGGAGACTTTATGTCTTTAAAATACAAATACAGAAGAACAGCAAGACATTCGTCTTTCAGCCCAGTTTCTTGTAGTTTTGACTTTAAAGTTAGAGAACAACTTCCTGAGACGTCAGCTCCATCAGATTTAGAGCACCAACCAGAACCTCACCTCCAAATGCCATTATTTGGTCAGGCAGGGAAAACAATCGAGTTAAAGAGTGGAGTCTTTCCTGTGAAGTCCTATTTACCTCCCAAATTGTACCACCTCAGCACAGATGGGAGTCTTCCTGACACTGCTCCTGCAGCAGTACTGTCTCAGATGGTTGTTGAATCTGATGACACACATGAAGCAACTTCTCTGTCTGTTGCGCGGACTCCCATAGGGCCGTCTTTTGGGTCAGCTAAGTTTACTTCCAGTGGCGTTCACTCTAAATTAGGTAGCTCAAGCTCCACCTATGATGGTGCTCTGGGTTCTACAGTGGTTCCTGTGACGTCAGCTCCATCAGATTTAGAGCACCAACCAAAACCTGGCTTGTGCTTAAAATCATTAAGGCGGATAAGGGGAATAGCCTGCAGCAAAAGAGTCTCTTGTTATTTACCTCCCACCCTTTCCAACAATGATGTTCCTGTAGGCCCTAGAATGGCTCCTGAGATGGCCGCTCAGTTTCATTACAGAGGATTTACTCCCTCTTATGGTTTACCCAAAGTTGAAATTTGCAGTGCATCACAACCTCACCATGAACCTGAAGGTCCGAGCAGTGCACCACAACTTCCTGTAAGAGCAAGTGTTCTACAAAGAAGGCCTGTCCCAGCATCTTTCTTCGCTGGCCATCAGAATCTCCCAACTAACCCTTTCCTGCATCATCAGTCAGCTGTGTGAGTTCTTAAACAGTGATTCAGTTTCTACACACATTCTATTTGTTAACTATGAGAAGTGTTTGTCTAACAGATGGAAATGACTGTATGTTAACTAGACTGAATGCAGCAGAATCTCCTGAAGTGCTGAAGCTCAGATGGATGAAGATCTTCCAGATGCAACATTCAGTGAGCTTTTTGTGGTTTTATAGTCTTGGGTTCACTTAAGCAAACATAGCTGTTTATCACTCGGACAAAGCAACAGCTTCCTTTGGCTCTCTGACAGGTTAAAACTGTGAAGGAAGCTTAATTTTTTTCATCAATCACTTGTTAACATCTGTTTTATTTCTATGGGACTTGTTCTTATCATTGTTAGGGTCATGGGGGGTGGAGTCTATTCCAGCTGTCATGGGGCGAAAGGCGGAGTACACCCTGCAGAGACTGCTAGTCTATTGCAAGGATAACACAGAGAATTTAACCTCCTAGGACCTGGCGTCCAAATATGTGGACATCATGTTTTGGGTTGTCTAGAACAAAATACAAAATTTTGGTAAAAACAAGGAATCACATAATTCTTTGTTTTGACATTCATCAGGTCCCAATCAGCCCGAATAGCAAAGAGAAATTAAAAATGCCATGTAAGAGTTCGGGTCTTACGAGGTTAAACATAACTGTCAGGTTAGGCTCAGACTAGGATTTAGTCTATGTGATATATTAACAATGTTGTACAGAGCATGCAAACATCTGTTGTTTTAAAGCTTTAAGCTACATTTCAGAGTTTTATGATAGGAATATATAAAGAAAGCTTCCAGTGGTACCCCTCAGGCTCCTAGTAGACACACCTGTCGTATCAATTTGAATATTTTACCTCACCTTGTTCTCAACTCGTCACATTCACAAGATTTCCAGAAAACGTGACCTCCAACCTTTACCTTATACTAAAGGCCACTGGTATTCAAACTGGTTTGAGATTTGTAGTGGCTGCACCTGTTTTTGAGTTACTGTTTTCACAAACTTAAGTGTCCATGCTGCCCACCTGCCCAGCAGGGTGGAGACGATACCCCGTCACACTTTTACAGCTGAGGGGTAAAAATTATTTTGATGCAGAAAGAATCGCAGCTAATGAGTCTGGGATCATAATGGGGATAAAAACAAGACCTTGCTATCACGTGTTTTGACCAGCTGCCTTTCTCATGGTGAGTTGAGTTTACCCAGAATGCAGTTTTTCACATTTTATCCAGTTAATTATCAGAAAACAGATGAAACATCCACGTTTCTGTCAATCTACATCACAGATATTAAACTGGTAATATATGTCATGATAGTGATGCTCAAAGTCGGTCATAGCACAGAGTTAAAAGTGTTTTATCGTAATGAAAATTTCATGTGGTTAGCTCCTGTACTTTGGTAGAGTTAGTAAGGCTCAAAAAAGCTGGACAGAATTATTAAAATTACCAAGGACAAAACTGTAACCCACACCTTTGTACTCTGAGTGCATGTAACTGGAAAAAATGTAACTGTAACTTTGATATAATGGCGTTATTTTTATGCGTGTTGCAGGAAGGGTACTGGGAACTAACCACAGAACTGGGGGAACTAATTAATGTCAACGTGGACCTGTTTGCCAACGTGTTCCTGAAGGACAAAGGCATCCATTCTCTCGGTGAGAGCTCGTTCAATTCTGTTCTGGGGGTGGAAATAAACTATGTTTCTTACTGCTGTTGTTTATATATTGACAACATCATGCCAGGGAATGATAGATCCTGCTTTTTGGGTCCTCTTACCTTTATAACCATTTAAATACATGACTGTTCACATGCATGTACAATGTTCCTGAATCAGGTTTTTTATGAAAGCAAAATAAACTTGTAATCAAAAACTACTTAAATACTTAATATTTGTTACTAAATATCTAAATTCATTTTACTAAACAGTAAAAAGAAATGATACATATCCAGTATATCCACATAAATAAAACCTAATTCTTTGCATTAGTTTTTACGGCACTTCTTAAAGTAAGTTTACAAAGAACAGAAAACAAAGTGTTCCAAACAAAAGCCAAGGCTGTTCCTTTAAATAAAGCCCAGAGACTGAGCTGTGGTTGGACAGATTTGTGCTCTGAGTTTTTTTAAGTTATTATAAGTTCACTAAAAACATTCATTTACTTAGTTTTATAATTATTATGAACTCACACTTAACACTTTACTTTGATGTCTGTAACAAAAATAACCATTGAGAAAATGAAGCCATTTTATACCACGTTTATAACACGTTCTCACTCCCAAAGCGCAACATTTTGCGGTAAGTGACAAATCGTCGATATATTACGCTTCCGATCACTCAACACGTCCCTATATTACGAGATCGGAAAAATGAGGAAACATGAGAACCATTTGGAATGAATCTACACGTTTATTTTACTTCAATCGCTTTGGAAAACACGATCCAACGTCATTAAAGTGCTGGTTATGGTTTGGGGTAAGGTTAGGGTTAGGGCTGGAATACATGGCTTGAACGTGTGTTACAGCAGAAGCGTCATTCTATTGGATTTCATCCATAACCTGACGCATAGCATAAGAACACTGAAGGTCACCTGTCACATTCCTCAGGAACGTCTGGGACGTGACAAATCATATATTACGACTCGGAAGTGAGAACGGGCTGTTTATATGCAGTTTTCTAGGAGCTCAGATGTTAATTAACCTTATTTTTCATTATTTCTTTAAAAAAATCAGGCACATGGTAAACCTGTAGATTATTCCCTAGTGCGACATTTAAATGGGCAGCTGTTGTTTGAAATTGATTCATTATGTTGATTCTGTTCGTCTGGATGTTGTGTCCGGTCTGGCAAGAAAACTTTGGTTATAAAAGTACCATTTTGTGATTTACTTTGAGATTGTTTTTGCATGTGTGTTCGAAGGCGTGACAGCCCACGCAGATATCCTGAGGCTGGTGGCGACTCTTCTGGTTCTGCAGCTGATGAAAGCGAACAAATTGGAAGAAGGCAAACTGCTCCGCACCCTGTTCTGTCTGGAAGAAGCTTCTCAGTCCAGGTCTGTCCAACACAGGATGCACAACAGCGTAGAGTAAAATCTCTCTGCAGTTGTTACAAATATATCAGCTGAAATTAAGCTTGAAAAACATTTTGCACAAAATGTGATTTGATATATTAATGAAGCTTATTTCACTATGCCTTGCATGACTTTAGAAATGCAGTTAGGTCTGGAAATGTTTGCACAATGACAGTTTTAGCAAGGTCACTACTGTGGCTGTCTTTTTCATTCAGGCCGGAACGATGGGAGCAGGTGAAGAAGGCGGTGGACTGGGTTTGCTGGGCTGACCGACAGTACCCCTGTGTCTATAGTCGGCTAGAGTTTGGTTTGAGCTGGGAGTCCGCCACCCGTCAGCTACTGGGTTATGAAAGCCTCCCTCCCTTCTCGCCTCTCTGTGGTCTGGATCTACAGAGGACAACGGCCCCAGTACTGGTCCAGTGAGAAGATGCTGTGGACACCGTGCAGCCTTTCAGAGGGGATTACAGTAACTTTAGATATGGTTGTAGATGAATATGCATGTATTCCTTTGCCTTTTAAGAAGAATTTTGTACTCTGTGTGTTTATACATGTATGGATAATCTCAAATGTCCTCTGCTGTAATCTAATTTCTCAAATGTTACAAATACAGGCCATTTACACGGAGCATTTCCCGTACATAGAGCAGTTGTTTTGTCATCTGTGTAGATTGCCCGAAAAGCAAACTGGTGTTTAATCCAGGTCAGGTGGTAAAATGTACTTAATTTTAGACACAAGTTTTTTTTTTTAATTGCATAACACAATATAAGTTTTTTAAAACACTTCATAGATGTTGGTGTTGGTGGCACTGGCTGACAGTCATTCACACTTCTTGTTTTGTGTACTGGGATAATGGTGGAGGGTCTCAGGCATGACATATGAGAGGTTGAACAGCTTGGTAAATACCTCTGATGCTGGAGGACCAATGTTGACTCTCCAGTGATTGGGTAGCAGAATGTAGGAGTCTCCCCTCCTCCCTGGGTGTCAAAGGGGCCAAAAAACTGGTTACGGGCATCAACCAGGTTTGTGTCCTCAGATGCACATTGTAACGTGACTTTATAGTCAGTCAGTGACTTGATACTTATTTACATGTAACAAGGGTTGTTGTTAATAAATTGCTACTCTATGACCTGTTTGTGCCAGTGCTTTACCTTCCTGCCTTTTCCAGCTTCTGCCGTGTTAAGTTGTATGCTAAGGGAGGCTGAAGAAATTGAAGACATGCAAAGGGTGCCAGGTTTGAGGGTCTCAGGATCTTATCACTGCTTTTTGAAGATGAAGTGATTGTCTTAGGTTCACCACGCTATCACATCTGGCTGACACCAAGATGGTTATAGTAAGGAGCCCAGTCATTTAGGAAGGGGTGAGAGAGGTGTTGACTGGCATGAAAACAATCACTATATTGAGGCCATCCCATCTGTGCTGAGAACAGAGGCAATGAGTTGAATGTGTTTTTCAACAGATTGAAATGCTCACCTCCCTACTGATTTACCTGTAGTCAGCCTTCAGTCCATGCCACTCTCTCTCCACTTTGCACCTCAGGCTACGTCTACACCAATCCGGATAAATTTGAAAACAGCGTTTTCGTCTAAAACACTCCGCGTCCACACTATCATTTTCAATCATTTTCAAAGAGTTGTGCATCCACACTGAAACGACCTAAGCTGCTTACGTTCCAGTCGTGCACATGCATGTAAAGTAAGAAGATTTGACCCACCTCATTTCTGTCTGCCGTTTATTTACTTTCCGGCTCTTTGAAACATTGTGGCAAAATGTCGAGGAAAAGCACCGAGTTTTTTAAATGGACTAACAATGAGGTGGAGTTGTTGCTGCGAGGAACACAAAAGTACAAGGTTGCAAAAGCGAGGGAGAATTAAAGAATTTGAAGAAAAGCATGTGGAGCATGTACAGACTGATATAAATTTTTAATAGGGCTGTCAAAACTGAGAGCAAACAGAGCAACTGCTGCTCCGCTGTCTTGGTTTAATTGGTCACATGACTGCATCATATAACTAAAATGCGTCATCTTTCCAAAAGTCTGCGGTTACGCTGTCCACACTGCCACGCGAAAACAGCGTTTTCAATTGTTTCTGCTTTAGAGAGGGTTTTCAAAAAGCTCCGTTTTCCTTGAACGAAAACGCCGTCCCAGTGTGGAGAGAAGGCTAAAACGGAGACAAAAAGATACGTTTTCAAACGAAAACGTATTAGTGTGGACATGGCCATAGCCTCCTGTGAGTCCTGACACCCCTCCCCCCACCTGTCATTTTCACTCATGTCCAGGCTCATGAGAAGACTGGATCAGAAGCACTGTGAGCGTCTTGTTTTTCGACTTTTCCGATGCCTTCAATAAAATCATGCCAACTCTCCTGGGTGATAAGCTAACAGCAATGAACGTGGATGCTTCTCTTGTGTCCTGGATTGTTGAGTATTTGACAGGAAAGTCACAGTATGTGCGTCTTCTTTATTGTGTGTCTAATAAGGTGATCAACAACACAGGGTCAGTCAGCCCTTCCTCTTCACCCTCTACACCACAGACCACTGCACAGAGTCCTGCCATCTTCAGAGGTTTTCTGATGATTTTGTGGTGGTTGGATGCATCAGTGAGAGCAATGAGTCAGAGTACCAGGCTGTGGTCGACTCGTTTGTCACGTGGTGCGAGCAGAATCATCTGCAGCTCAACGTGGCAAAGACCAAAGAATTGATTATGGACTTTAGGAAGAACAGGAAAACTGTGACCCCTGTTTCAATCCAGCGGGTCGATGTGGACATTGTGGAGGGATATAAATACTTGGAGTACACACTGATAATAAACTGGACTGGTTAAAAACACCACTGCACTTTACAGGAAGGGCCAGAGACATCTCTATTTTCTGAGGCAGCTAAGGCTTAGACGTTTTCAACTGAACTTTGCTCACGACTTCCTACAACCACCCTGACTCTCCTTTCCCTCTGTTTCAGTGCCCTAGAACGCTGATTCTTGAACCACAGTTTTCCTGCTCACCCAGCCAGTTTAAGCTCATGTCTGCCTGGTCTGGAGTTTCATAGTCCATGTTAGATGTGTTTAATACTCTAGTTGCACATTCATAGTTCATTTGCTGGAATCCGGGTTCACAGCCTTAATTCTTGGTCATTGTGTTGTACTTTGTTTCTGTAAATAAAGTCTTCTAATCACTCAACTCTGAGGCTTTCTTTTACATCTGCTTTTGGTTTCATTTCTCACTGCTGGCTACCGAGCCCTGACACCCCCAAGGCAAGTGTTCCAGATGGGAGCCCACAAATCCAACACTGATGGGTCGAGTTGTCCAGTATGTTTATTTTCAAAAGAAACAGCAAATCGAGCTATTTCTTACCATGTCAAAACAGCATCCCAGTAAAGGAAAGCTTCAGCTCCCAAGGTTGCTCAGTGACAAACTCTTCCAAGTCTGGAACATATAAGTTTTTTTGATGAAGTGGGAGACACTGTCTTTCAGACAACACAAACAGATGAAAAAGCTTTTTACTCCATAAAAAAGCTGGCGTTCCTCAAAATAGCTGAAAAGCATTTCTACCAGGATGAAACAAATAGTTGGTTAGCTCCACTACCTTTTGATTCTTGTAAGGAAGGAAGTATTATTTTTTGTTATTTTTATCATTTCCATTTATTATTTTATTTTTATTAATTCTATTTTTATTATTTTGTTATTACTGTTGCATCATAATCATATAGCAAGCATTTGCATTGACACATTTATTGAAGTATTGATATTGCATTCAGAGGTTTAAACATATTGGTATCATATCAGCCTTTATTACAGGTCCAGTAAGAACCACTTTAAACTGTTGAGTTGAATCTATAATTCTAAAGGCTTTTGAAGGCGTTTATGATCTTAAATGTTTCTATGCAGACTGCATTGTGACAGGAAGTATACTCTGTGCCAAAAGGAGACAGGAAACTGCATGTGTGTAGGGCTTGCTTCTGCAGAAGTGAAACTGAAAGCAGAGTCTGAGAGCAAGTTATTTTGAGCAGGTTATTTTATTATGCATTTATATCTTTGATTAAGCTTTGATTAAGTTTTAATTAGTTGTATTAGATTGAAACAGTTGTTTAATACATTTTACATATAAGTCAAGATCATTACACACAGGATGGCCTCAGCCTGGTTGCCTAAGTTGAGGTCAAGTAAAGTGCAGAGCGAGGGTCACACATACACACACATACAGTTAGGGAGTTTTATTTGTAGGTGAAAGTTTGAGCATGCTTGCTGTGACTGTGTTTCTGTGTGTACGTGACTGTTTGATGAAGAAGCAGGTGCACGATGCGAGAGCTGAGCTGGCTTGCGGGAAACCACCGGGGAGAAGATGGAAGCCAGTGTCCTTTTAATTGTGTCACAAGTTGTCAAATAGAACATTTGTGGTTTTGAGTTGACGTATCCATGTAATTTACGGAAGAGGGGGCGTTCTAATACCCCGATGTATAAAAACGGTGTTCTGAAGTTTTGGAGATGAGATCTGATGCTGTCTGTGTACAGTGTCCATCTCCCACGCTGCGTGTGTTTCATTAAAAATCTTCGTTGACTCCACCTGACAGGGTCAGTGTGTTATTCCGATCTCCCACCATCTCTCTCTCCTTAAAATGAACCTTAACATTCTCCAAGACCACGACTCCCCAACAACAGAAAGCAAGCCGATCACCCTCTTGCTTCACTCAGTCGAATGCTGAAGAATTGACCTGGAATGAGACAACAGTTTATGCAAGGTATATCAACAACAGCCTTCTGGGTGTCCTTGTGTGGTTTTGCAAGGATCGAGTGGTAGCTACTGCTGATATCAACGATATTTTAGTTTTCTAGTGAAAAGACACTAAAAAAGAACTTTGTGCAGTACTTTTGGTATTTATATTTGTAATTGAGCTATATGTATATATTAGACCTATTATATATCGTATTATTTAATTAGTTCAGCCTGTTGCTGTTCTTTTTCTCTTGGAGCAACTGTAACAACATTATTTACTTAATATTAATTAATAAAGTTTAATAAAGTTTTCTGATTTTGATTCTGATTGAGAAGAGAACTGTTACTCCTTCACATCAAAAGGAACCCGGTGAAATGGGTCAGACATCTGGATATGATGCTTCTTGGACACTTGAGGTGTTTGGGGAATGTTTATCACAAGACCCTGTGGTAGACCCTTGACATGCTGGTGACATTATGTCTTTGGAGCCCAGATAGGTGGCTGGACAAGAGGCATAGGCATCCCTTCTTAGACTCGTGCTGCTGAAATCCAGGAGAAACAGCAGGAAATGAAATGATGTATCGGTGGAATGGGTGTGTTTTTATTTTTATTTTTGTCAAGCTGTGAAACATAAGTAAATCTCAGGACGTGCTATCATGTGCATTTCCAGTGAAGGCGTTAGAGAATATCGCACAAGAGATTTTCTGGGGTGTGGTGGATGGAGAAAAGGAGTAGGAGGAGTAAGGTAAGCCACATTACACGGATAGCTTTAGTCAGAAAGGTGCCAGTGTTCAGCAGCTTTCATCTTCTTTTCCCTTTCTGCTCATGGAGAACCTGTATGGACAACAATTCTGCTTTCCACAGCTCCTCAACACCTCCTGTAGGAAGCTGCTGCAACATCACAATCAGACCATTTTTCTGTACATTCTGCTTTCCTGCATCTCTCTGCTCACAGTGACTCTCAACGTCCTGGTCATCGTCTCTATCTCCCACTTCAGGTGTTAAAGTAAACTTTACTGTAATATATGTGTTTGATTTGAGCATACTTGGATTAACTACAGAGTACTCTTCACATTTGGCCTTTACTAAACTGTAATAGCTCTCTTTTAGAAAGGAACAGCTGATGTGATAAATGTTTGTACTATTTAACTGAAGTGATTTTATATTCTGACCTCGTCCTCTCAGAATGATGTGGAAACTAGAGATTTGCCCTACTTTGTTGCACTGGAGTGTTTATTGTATATTGTTTTACTTTCAGAACTGGTACATTACTGTAGCATTCCACCTGGTGCAGGTTTATTAATATTATGTTACATCTTTCTTTTTTTTCCTTTCTTCTCAGGCAGCTTCACAACCAAACCAACCTCTTCCTCCTCTCTCTCGCTGTCTCAGACTTCCTTGTTGGCCTCCTGCTGATGCCGCCTCGAATCCTCCTTTTAGGGGGCTGCTGGTTTTTGGGCACCTTCACGTGTGGACTGTTTTACTATGCCTCTTTTGTCCTCACATCTGCCTCAGTAGGAAACATGGTGCTTATTTCATTTGACCGGTATGTAGCTATTTGTGACCCCTTGTCCTACCCCACCAAAGTTACTGAAAGAAAAGTCCAAATCAGTATCTGCCTGTGTTGGGCCTGTTCACTGCTCTATAACGGCACAATACTGAACAACTTTCTGAAGCAGCCAGACAGATATAATTCTTGTGACGGGGAATGCATAGTTGTAATTAATTTCATAACTGGTGCTTTTGATGTCATAGTTACCTTCATCGGCCCCACTGCTGTGATTATATTTCTGTACGTGAGAGTATTTCTGGTGGCTGTGTCTCAGGCTCAGGCTATGAGATCTCATGTTGCCTTTGTTACTCCAAAGGGTTCAGTTCATGTTGCCATTAAGAAGTCTGAGAGAAAAGCAGCTACAACTATTGGTGTTGTTGTGGCTGTGTTTCTGATGTGTTTCTGTCCTTATTTTTATCCCTCTCTCGCAGGGCAGGACACATCAACCAGTGTGGAATTTTCAGTTTTTGGGGTCTGGTTACTTTATTGTAATTCCTGTCTGAATCCACTTATTTATGCTTTTTTCTATCCCTGGTTTAGGAAAACTGTTAAACTGATAGTTACATTGCAGATTTTGCAGCCTGACTCTTGTGATGCCAACATACTGTAGAATTAAAATCATATCACTCCTCAGTTAGTCAAATACACTGTAAAGACCAAAGGACAAAATGTGAAAAAATAAATTGATATCTGACATCTTTTTCTGCTGTTAATGAAAAATTGCATCAATTATTTGTAATAATGTATTAATATTGTAATTGGATATGATTATTACCAGCTGTAATAAACAATATAATAATCAAGAATTCATCAAGATCCTTTAACTTCTTCATGAAAAATGCACATGCATGCTCCAGAGTCACTATGAAGAGTTGTGACTCATCTTCATTCACTCCAGAGTGTTTTTGTTTGTTTGTTTGCTTGTTTTTAACAGCAGTGACTTATTATGAAGGTATGAGATACAGCAACGTAGAAGTTTGATGTGCATTTTTAAAAGTAAGACAGAAACAGATAAGACTGTATGTTATCAGCACACATAAATAAAATGTAAATTCCTCCTGCATTCAAGGATTACCATCTTGTTTTTAAAAATTCAGATATTAAGCTTCCCAGTGTTCTGGTCTTTGTATGGAGTGTAATTGAATTTGATTCATTGACATATTTGCTGTTAGTGTAGTTAGTGTAGCTGTTTTTCTCCTGACAGGAGGACTGTACATTTATAATCCGCATACAAGGACAACAGTTGTGAAACAGTGACAGGCTATTCATGTCTATCTGAGATTTACACAGTGGATGAATGAAGTACTACTGTAGGTATAAGCCAAAATACATAAACAAATATGTTTATATCTAAATAAACAGAAATGTGTTAAAACACATAAAGATCACTTAAAAACACTGATGTATCTTATTATAATAAGTAACAAACTTGACACATGATCCTCAGTAACCTGCCTAGTGTCAGGGTTCATGGGTCGTTGACCCAGTGTTTTCAGATTTGTCATGTTCAGTTTATTTTTCACATCCATGTTTTTCACTTCCGGTTTCCTGTGTCAGCCTGTCTACCAGTGTATTGTGTTCCAGTTCATTCCATGTATCATTAGTTCAATTGTGTTCACTCATCTGTCTCCCATCAGTCATTATTCAGCCGGTGTATTTAAGTCCTCAGTTTCTTCCTTTGTCGTGTCATTGATGTTGTTTTGTCTTTGCCGTGTGATCAGTTCAGTCAGCCATTTCCTGTTCTCTTCATTTGTCCATTGCAATAAACACCCTTAATCCTCACCACGAGTCCAGTGTTTGGGTCACCTCTTCTCATTTCACACGAAGCCCTGACAGAATACCACAACCCGTGCCATGAAGACACACGTATGACCCAGCGGACTTCAACCTTTTAGAGCAGCAGGTGGCAGCACTCTCCATTTGGGCGGAGAAGCTCAGGTGGAAACGGCGGCTCTTCTTGGAGAGGGAGCATGTTTTCAAGGGGACTCGTCTGGCTCTGGGCGGGCCTCGGAGACGCCGCGGTCCTCCACCTGCTGCCTCACCTGCATCAGAGCATTCACCGCGGAGAGTGGGCATCACTGTCCAAGCTTCGGCCACTCGCTTTCTCGCTGCTCCCCTCCTCCCTCGCCCGCCAGCCGCTTCACTCACCAGCTTTTCCACCTCGCCATGGCACAGCGGCTCCGCCTCCCACCTCAGCTCAATGGAGGGGACTGGACTACTCTATTAATACTCACCATCCTGCCTCCGAAGAGACTGTTCCAGCATCACAGGCCACTGCTAAAGACATTATCACCTCTAAACCTGATTATTTCTCCCATTCACTCGTTATTTCCTCACCCATTACTCAGCCATTTCCGGCGGCTCAGATTGGGCCTTCCCCTTCACTTGTTTCACCTTCTCAGGTGAAGGCAGCTAAGACTTATCCTGTCCCTGTACCACCTCCTCCTGTGCCAGTTCCTAGGACGAGGGCAGCTGTGACCCAGTCTACCCCCATACCTGGTTCTGTTCTTCGGGTGGGGGTGACTGGTGTCCAGCCACCTCCCGTGCCTGTCCCAGCACCCCTGGTGGGTGCAGCCAGAATCCAACCTGACCCCCCTAGTGGCTCAGCTGAGGCTCTCCAGCTAATGTCCTCATGCTCTAGAGGCTCGGAAGAGCTAGCCTGTTCACCTGTCAGTCTTCCACTTCATCCACCTCCTGATCCAGCTTTCCGCTCCTCAGCCAGGGGTTTCCGCACCTGCTGGCCCTACAGCTGCTCCTCCGTCACCGACGGCTCCTATGCCGTTGCCCGCAGCCGCTCCTCCGCCTCTGCTGGCTCCCACGTCATCACTTGCAGCTGCTTCTCCTCCGCCATCTCCTCGTCCACGTCGGATTCAGCATCAGCGGCAACCTTTCAGGCCACTGACTGGACTTTGTCGCCAGCGTGGTCGGCCTCCGGACCCGCTCAGTCACCGTCTTCTGCGTGGTCGGCTACTGGACCCGCTCAGTCACCTCAGCCTCTGGCTGCGTGGCTGCCCACCAGAACTGTCCCTGTTTGGACTCTGCTGCGTGATTTTTAACTGGTACAAGGAAACAAGAGCACATTTTTTTCAAAATACTTTTATTTGTTTCTTAAAGCCTCTTAATGCTCTTGCCCCTTCCTATTTGGCTGAGCTGCTTCACTCTTGCCGTCATGTGTCTTAGATCAGCTAACCAGCTGCTTTTTTACATTACAATACATTTTATAAATACCGAAGAGACGGAACCTTTGCAGCTTTGACTCCTAAAATGTGTAATGAGCTGCTTGTTGAGATCAGCCAGGCTCATTTTAGGAACACATCTGACAGACATTAACTGCTCGTTTATTTAAACTTTGACTACTACCAGAGGTTTATTCTTTTTTGTAAGCTTGTTAGTAATTATATTCTATTATTTGTCTTATTACAGGCAGGCAAATAATTATTTCTGTTTTTTTGTTAGTCACAGGACATTAATGTAGAAACCAGCACAGTGTTTCTGATGGGTCCATCTCCATTGTCATCAGAGCCTTGAAATGCACTGTTAGCCCTCTCAGGGCAGGCGTTGCAGATTTGCAACAGTTAAAAACTAACAACCTGATTACCCCACATACATATTTTATGAGGTTTTTTTACTCAGAAGTACCACTGCAGGACTTGGTTGTGCATTAGCAACAAAAAACTTAATTTGAGCCTGAGAGGGTTAAAGACATTTAATGCATCTCTGAAAATTACAATAGATATATTTACATGTGAATGTTCTTCAGTTATTTATATTCATAACCAAAACATAATTATGGGAAGTAAATTTTCTTCTACAGTGTCTCCCATGTTGTGTTTAGGGCAGTACTATCCAGTGAAAAACACAAACCCCTGCACTAAGAGTGATACTTTGATCTGAAAAAATGACTTCCCTCTGATTTGAGACATTAAAGCTGAAATGGCAAAAAAAAAAAAAAAAGTATAGAGGGAGATGAAACTCATAAATAATCATTCATAAGTATATCTTGTGATATTATGGCAATGAGTGAAACCAAATAAAACAAAGGGATAGGTTTAAATTTATTTTTATATGTATTTTTATTTTATAACTAGGCCTCTGGAGGGAACTGAAGGGCAGCAGGTGGATTGGGGAGCAGGATGAGTGTGGGGAAATAACAGCAAGGAGTACAGGGAGTGAAGCTTTGATGCAAGTAGACAGTGGTTCATAGTGAGGGCTCACAGGTAAACTAACTAACAAATTCATTTATTGCCAACACTGGATACTACAACTGAGATTCTACGCGGCGAGGCTTAGATAAGCTCTTTAGAGAGTGATCTGTATGGCAGAACGCTGCCACAGGACTGCTCTCCCCTCCCTACAGGACATTTACACCAGGAGATGCTGGTCCAGAGCAGCTCAGATTTTGAAGGACCCGTTCCATCCCAGCAACGAACTGTTCCAGCTTCTACAATCAGGCAGGAGGTTCTGCACCATCCAAACAAGAACAGAGAGGCTCAAGAGGAGTTTTTATCCTCAGGCCATTCGTGTGTTGAATCATGCCCCCCCAATCATCCATAAGTGACTGAGACAGGACTCATTACCACATTTTCCTATCACCCTGATCCTCTGGCTTCACTACGGCACAAGATACTTTAACACCCAGCCCACGCAATGTACACAACCTGTAAATTTCCAGATTGTTTTATTTAAATTTTATCTTTATTTATATAATGTATATAACTCACCCACTTGCTGGACATGATATCCTCTTTGTATATAATGTATATATTGTCAGTGCACCCCAGGGCGGCTGTGGCTACAATGTAACTTGCCATCACCAGTGTGTGAATGTGTGTGTGAATGGGTGGATGACTGAACGTGTAAAGTGCTTTGGGGTCCTTAGGGACTAAGTAAAGTGCTATACAAATACAGGCCATTTACCATAATCATTCACTGTTTGTAGGCTTCTGTCTCTCTTTTTTGCACAGTCGAGGAGGGTGTCAGGTCACATTTCACTGCGTGTTATATCTGGCAACTACTGAAGAAGGCACTTTAAAAGAAAAACAAAATGAGCATGAAGAAAACTGAACGATGATGAAAGAATGAGCCCAGCATCAAAACAAAAAGTCTTACTGAAGCTGCACAAGCAATTTGGTCATGTTTCTGCTGACAGGTTACAGAGACTTTTAATAAACTCAGTACACAACAACACAAAATGCGCTACAAATACAATGAGCCTGTGGCTGAGGACCTGAATGAACTTGAACCAGGACTGTGGTATCTCCACATCATCGACCAGTTTACATGGTTTAGCGCATGCAGCATTCTAAACTCAAAAACATATTCTGAAATAGTCAAACACACCATGACTGGATAAGTATGCTTGGGCCGCCTCGAAAACTATTTAGTGACAACAGGGGAGAGTTTACCAAAGATGAAGTGAGAGACACCGCAGAAATTTTCAAAAACGAGATAAAGACAGCAACTGCATACAGCCCATGGAGTAATGGACTGTGTGGTCGGCGTGGTTTGTGGTGCAGCTGCAGGGGAGACCAACACACCAGAGCCCCATCAGCAATCATGCCTCACCTGCCTAAAAAGAATGAACTGGGTCCTGAGTTGTTATTGTGGCTGGAAAGCTGCAGCCGAGTGTGAGAACAGCAACTGTAATAAAGTGTCAAAAGAGCTAGAATGTGGTTGGGTCCGTCATTCTTGCCACATTGGTACTGAAACCCAGGAGGCAGCATGGCGGAACCACGACCGGGCCAGCCAGCGGAGGTGTTAGCCCGAATGGTGGCTGAGCTAGCACCCACATGGAGGGAGTAGGCGGCGGTGTCTTGCCGACAGATGGAACAGCTGCAGGACCGGTCCAAGCAGCTGATAGCGAGTCCGGCTCGGTCAGTTCCGTTCCTTGCCAACACTCCTGCCGGCACCACCGGCGTCTTTTAACCACATGGGGAGGAGGAGACCCCGCATCTTTCGGAGGGACCTGCCCAGGCTGGGCCGGTGGTTAGCATGTGAAGAGGAGGACCTGCTCTGCCTGAGTCGGAGGTCGCTGTGCCATCCTCACCAGACGCCAGCACGCAATCTGGACCTCCCACGGTTCTGCCAGAGGTCAGTGCCCTGTGTTGTCCTGCGCTAACCCCTCTAACCCCTTGCAGCCTGTGAACCCTGGCTCTGCCACACAGCGGCCTCGGTCCAGCTCCATGGGCGGCCCCAGATCCCATTCATCCCTGCTGCTGGTCCATGACCTGGGGATGCCGACGGTTGTGGCTGATTCCCTCTCCTGCTTGCGGGTCTCAGTTGGGCGATGTGGGTATGTGGCAGGCGTGGTGTGTGCAGCTGCAGGGGAAACCGACACACTGGAGCGCCATCAGCAATCATGCCTCATCTGCTTAAAAAGAATGAACTCAGTCCTGAGTTGTTATTGTGGCTGGAAAGCTGCAGCCGAGTGTGACAACAGCAACTGTAATAAAGTGTCAAAAGAGCTAGAATGTGGTTGGGTCCGTCATTCTTGCCACATTGGTACTGAAACCCAGGAGGCAGCATGGCGGAACCACGACCGGGCCAGCCAGCGGAGGTGTTAGCCCGAATGGTGGCTGAGCTAGCACCCACATGGAGGGAGTAGGCGGCGGTGTCTTGCCGACAGATGGAACGGCTGCAGGACCGGTCCAAGCAGCTGATAGCGAGTCCGGCTCGGTCAGTTCCGTTCCTTGCCAACACTCCTGCCGGCACCACCGGCGTCTTTTAACCACATGGGGGAGGGAGGAGACCCCCGCATCTTTCCGGAGGGACCTGCCCAGGCTGGGCCGGTGGTTAGCATGTGAAGAGGAGGACCTGCTCTGCCTGAGTCGGAGGTCGCTGTGCCATCCTCACCAGACGCCAGCACGCAATCTGGACCTCCCACGGTTCTGCCAGAGGTCAGTGCCCTGTGTTGTCCTGCGCTAACCCCTCTAACCCCTTGCAGCCTGTGAACCCTGGCTCTGCCACACAGCGGCCTCCGGTCCAGCTCCATGGGCGGCCCCCAGATCCCATTCATCCCTGCTGCTGGTCCATGACCTGGGGATGCCGACGGTTGTGGCTGATTCCCTCTCCTGCTTGCGGGTCTCAGTTGGGCGATGTGGGTATGTGGCAGGCGTGGTGTGTGCAGCTGCAGGGGAAACCGACACCCTGGAGCGCCATCAGCAATCATGCCTCATCTGCTTAAAAAGAATGAACTCAGTCCTGAGCTGTTGTTGTTGTGTATGTGTGGCTGACAGCTGGAGAGCTTCAGCAGAGTGTGAGAACAGCAACCGTAATAAAGTCAAAGTCAAATTTATTTATATAGCACATTTAAAAAAACAACTGTTGACAAAGGTGCTGTACATTTAAGATAATCAAAAGAGAGAAAAACATAGGAAGACATGATAAAAATTAAGCAAAAGAAGCATAAAATGAGAAGATGTTGAGTAAGAAATGAGACAAATGAAATGTCTGTGAAGGTTCTTAGTCATCCAGGTCATCGTAGTCTAAGGACAAATAAAAGTAGTTAATACTTATTCTGATTTAAAAGCCAAGGAATAAAAATGGGTTTTCAAACAGGTTTTGAAAGTGTCTGATGTTGGGGAGGATTTGTAATCAAGTCTTGAAAGTGCGAGAATGTGGTTGGGTCCATCATTCTTGCCACAGACAAGGTGTATTACAAGCGAGTGGACTGCCCTAAGTGGAAGGGAGTTGTTACTGGTCAAGACGGAGCAGTACTGTTCGTCAGACATGGAGGAACATGTAGTACATCACATAAGACTCAGAAAAGTCAACTCAGACAAACCAGAACTTGACATCAATGGTACCATGCAAACAGCACACACAATGAATAACGTCAAGCTGATGAAAACACTGGGAAATAGACAACATTACAACTGAGGTACAACAAGAGCTGAAGGAGACAGAGCACCAAGCAATGACCACAAGGGGGGAGAATGAAACTGGATGTCTCCCCAGCCATGATGAAGAGGCATGGATTGAAACAGAGCAGAAAATAAATGTCAGTCTAAAACAGGGCAGATTGTGAAGTATAAGAATAGAGACAGCGGTATCTCACACACCGCTAAAGTCTTAGAACGTGCAGGTAAAATTACAGGAAAATACAGAAAAAACCTCAGCTTGACCCTTCTCTTTGGAGCAGCTACAGACCTATCTCTAAATTACTGTTAATTGCTAAGCTTCTAGAAAAGGTTGTGGCTAAGCAACTTATGGCAGCTCTAGATAAACATGGCATTTACGATAAGTTTCAGTCCGGTTTTCGTCGATTTCACTCCATGGAGACACCTCTTCTCAGGGTCTCAAGTGATATCTTGATGAACAATGATGCAGGAAAATGCTCGGTTCTACTCATGTTGGACCTCACATCAGCTTTCGACACAGTTGACCATCACATCCAGGGCTGGACTGGGACAAAAAATCGGCCTGGGCATTTTGACTAGAGACCGGCCCACCAGGTATTATGGTAAAAACCATAAAGCCTTTGAATGAAAACAAACGTCGTTGTGACAGTGATGTACACTGTCTTGTTGGTATATATATGTATCAATCTAGAACTTAACTTAAACCTACACCATCCTCCCTATTCTGGTATTCTAAACAGTACTTAGCCGAAACCCAAAGACTGCTTGGTTTACCTCCTGAACTTTCTACAACACATGGAGGAAACCTGAAATTAAGACGAGAAGACTAGAGGTGAGACATGACCATTACTGAATATTAAAAATAATAAATGAAAGATTTAGTGATATTTTCATAAACTATTTATTTACCACATCAATAAACAGCATGGCAGGGCAAAATATTTTTTCTAACATGGCAACCTTTAAAAAGTGAAAGGAGACAGAAAGGTGAGAAAGAATAAAACTTCCTCACTCAAAACTTACCATCAAAACTTACTTTTGATGGTATTTTACGCACAGTACTGGTACAGTATCTTTAAAATGTGGGAAAATACTGGCATCATATACAGTACTTGCTTCTGAAGAAATTATGTTGGGACCCTGAAAAAAATTAGTATGTACAATAATGGATTTCTATACATTTGACATCAGATGAAAACTTTGGCTGTATGATTCAGATAATTATTTGTTAAAAGCTAGAAATTTTAAATGAGAATAAGAAAGAAACGTATTTTTTTTTTTTTTTTTTTGTTCCCCCCTTTCCCTGTTAATGCCCTACCTGGCCTCCTGGCAAAACTTTGCTAGACCCGCCCCTGCACAGTTACCAGCTGTCAGCTACTTCGAAAAGGATCCTGGTGTTATTTGTCTCTCAGAAACAGCTATAACTTCCCTTCAACCCTTCATCCCTCCAGCAAAAATCAGCTGATACTAGAAATTAATATTAAATAAATTCTAACAACAGCTCATCAAGTTTAAAAGGTGCTTCTGTTGTTTAACGCGACCTCCGCTGGTTTGCTCTTTCTGACGCAGAGAGAAAAGCCGATCAGCTGATCATTGATCATTGATCAGCTGATCGGGACAAATCGCGTTGCTTTTCACCTCAACTTTAAGTTCGACCTCCTCGGCTGTAATTGGTCCAGCCCAGAGTCGATCATGACCAACTGGCCAATACACCACTATTCATTTATACCGTTGAAAAAATAAAAGAAATAAAACCCCATCGGCCCATAAAAACGAAAAATCACGAGCGGCCCACCGGGCAAATGCCCGGTATGCCCAATGGCCAGTCCAGCTATGATCACATCCTCATTGAAAGGCTGAAAAATTGGGTTGGTGTATCTGGAACTGCATTAGAGTGGTTCTCCTCTTATCTCCATCACCGATCCTTTTCTGTGGCAGTCTCTGATTTTAGGTCATCCTCTACCTCCCTTACTTATGGTGTCCCTCAAGGGTCAGTTTTGGGGCCTTTATTGTTTTTAATTTATCTTCTTCCCCTCCAGCATATAATGGGCTCTTTTGAGGACATTTCTTATCACTGTTATGCTGATGATATTCAGTTGTACGTTTCTTTTATGCCCGAGGATTTATCTAAGCTTCAGCGTCTGAATGATTGCTTAGATTCAATCAAACGTTGGATGGCTGCAAATTTCCTCCCACTCAACGAGGGGAAAACCGAAGTCCTCGCATGCGCCCCTGATAGATTTTTATCGCAGATAGTGAAAGCCCTTGGTCCTCTCTCACTCTATGTTAAATCCTCTATCAGGAATTTAGGTGTCACCTTTGACTCGAGTCTCACATTGGATGGGCATGTGAAATCTCTGGTTCGGTCTTGTTTTTATCATTCAAGAAATGTGGCTAAGCTAAGCCCGATTTTATCTCATTCTGAACTGGAGATTGCTATTGAGAGGAATAGAAATATTTTCCTGCTATTAGTTGCTGCTATTTTTATAATCATCATTAACATTTCTGTATTAATAGTGATGTTGCATTTAGATGCATTCAGATGTTCAAATATATGGTTATAGCCTTTATTACAGGTCCAAAGAAGAACCATTTTAAATGGTTGAGTTGAATCTATAATTTAAATGTTATTAATGCTTTTATGATCTCTGTGTAGAGGGCAGAGACAGGAAAATACACTCTGTGCCAAAATGAGACAGGAAGCGAAACGCGTCTGCAGAGCATACTTTTGCAGAAGTGAAACTGAAAGCAAAGAGAGCATTTAAGGCCGAGACATACACATCCAGACACGTCACGCAGTACAAGCATGCACGCGCCCCGCGCGTGCACGCACAGACACACATACACACACACTGTTGGGGTGTAGGTGAAAGTTGACTGATGAAGCAGTAGATGCACGATGCGAGAGCTGAGCTGGCTTTACGGAAACCACCGGGAGAAGATGGAAGCCAGTGTACTTTTAATTGTGCCTTAAGTTGTCGAATAGAACATTTGTGGTTTTGAAGCTGATGTATGTGATGACGCAATGATGGGGCGTCACTAAATATACTCTGATGCATATAAAACTGTATTTTGATGTTAGGAGGATGAGATTGTGGGGCTGTCTGCTTACGGAGTCCGCTCATTCTCCCACGCGTGTCATTTCATTAAAATCATCGTCTTTACCCTTTGGACCAGTGTGGTTACTTGCATTCCTCCTGTGTTTCCTTCCTATATTTTTTGAACCATAACATTTGGGGGCTTCGTCCGGGGGGAAGTGAGACAGGACGGAGAAAGGTCCGAGGCGTCAGGCGCTCAGGCATTGGTCAGTGGTCAAAGTGAGTGACAAGCCGGCATATAACAAAAGGTAGGCACCACCTGTTGAATTTCTAAGTGTGCCAGATTGGACATCATTACAAAATTAAAAGTCTACTCACTGAAATTACTGATAGATGTCTGTTTTTGATTTTGGTGAAAATCTCATGAGAACTAAAGTATAAGTTGAAGTAAAGATGATGAAACGTTGAAAATAAGTAAAGAGTAAAGAGAATAAGAGAAAATAAGTAAAGAATAAAGGAATGAAAAGAGAATTAAAGCAGTTGGACTGCTAAGTGAACTCTTAGAATGATAGGAATTTGGTCATTGTGTGGGTTCAAGTCCCATTGGTTATGCAACCCTTAAGAACTTTCTCGGAGGTGACGCTCCCTGCTGGATAGAGAAATCTATCCTTCACCTAGCGGCGACTAGGGATAGTTTCGGGCAACATTCGAGGAGGACTCGGGAATCTCCAAAACTGTTGAGGGTTGTCCTTAATCTTAATCCTGTTTTGGGTGTAGATTGTTGTTTCAAATTATTCTAAAATTACTTGAGGACGAGGAGTCTGGGACCCTTAAGAAGCGCATTTTTCTCCTTGGTAACGCTTGCGCTAAGGCAGGACGCTGACCTTAGACCTACTGGACAGTAGGGATAGTACCGTCGACAGCGGGGGAGAACTTGGGAACCTCCGAAATTGCTAGGAGTTAGAGTCTCCTATTTGCGCTTTTTTGGCTACGATAAATTTGGTTAGGGTATTAGCAATCGGGCCACCGTCAGGGACGGAATACTGGCTAAAATTGGTCGCAAAAAAGTCAGGGACTTTATCGGTCGGACCGTTATGGGTAAATTTGTCGAAATTTATAGGATTTAAGAGGCCTAAAATCTGTGCAGTTGTAATTAAAGACGTCTGTAATATAAAATATGAGATCTATGAGTAGGATCAGTCTCTGTGTCAGTGATGCACAGCCGGATGTGCAATGATGGTGTGTAAATGCAAATGAGCAGCAGTGACGCGCAGAGAGGGTGGTTTCAATTTCGAGAGGACTGAGAGCTTTTGCTAAATGCCTGTATATAAGAGGTTGGTTTTGTTTATTATGAGAGTGTAAATACAGTTTGAATATATTAGTGTGGATGTATAGTAAATGACTGAATTTTGATAGATGTATATTTCGTGAGCCATAAATGTTGGTGTGTTTTATTTTTCAGTTATGTGTGTGTGGGAGAAGCGGGGTGTGAGACGATGAGAGGTTTCAGTTTTCTTTTTCTTTTTCTTTTGACTTGCTCTTTCTGATCATGGAAGGCATGTCCAAAATACTCGTATGAAAGCGTATTTTGTGTGATTTTAACTGTGTGAATGCTGTCAGTATTTGATTTGAGTGACTGGGTGATTTGTCTGAGTAAGTGAAAAGGGGAAGTTTGAGAGAGAAAAGGCAGTGTGTGAGACGATTCATGGCGTCTGAAAGAGGTTAGAACATTTAAAAAGTGTGTATGAAATAAAGGAGTGTGAAATATATTTCTTTTGTGATGAAAAGTAGGATGTTTTAAAGTTTGAAAGTGCTTTTAATTCAAGAAATCCATGAGTGATGTTATGACAGGTTGAGTTTATTTTTCCTGATTGAAAACACATAAGTATATACACTTGGGAAGCCCAGTTAAGAGATTATTGGGTGACTGATGCTATAAAACTGACCTAAAGAATGGTCCTGTGCGTGGAGAAGTGTTAGTTGTTCTGATGTTTGAAAGAGCTCTATTTAAAAGTGTGTGTGAGAGGAAGGTGTGTGTGTGTGACTGATGATGTCAGGGGAGCACCCAGAGAAACAGACAGAGTTAAATTCTAAGAAGATGAAGCGAATGTATGTTTTAAGAAAAAGTAATAAAGTAATAAAATTATATTAATTACAGGTTTTAGAAAAGAGACAGACCGAGAGAAATAAATACATGAACTAACAATTACATTAATGAATTGAAAACGCACGTACACAAACTGTTACATGTGAAATTATTGTTGAAAGTTTAATAAAGAAAGCAGTTTACACTCCTTTAATTTCCAGAACCAGTGTGTCCCTAGGCCTGATAACACCCTTGCCCAGTTGGCCCCTGTAGTAGGCGGGCATGGAAGGCTGGACAGCCCATGACGGGTAAGATCCCACCTCGAAACCCTGGGACAACCTAAGGCAAGGCGCAGTCACGATTGCTTGAACCTAAGTCCCGGAGTGACCTTGGAGTCACTGGAGGAGACGGGATTTAACAGGTAAGGCCACTGGGCACAGGCGGAGGGGAAATGTCATTAACAATGACCAGTGATGAGCCAAAGAGAGAAAACACACCCTGTCAAAAGGAGTTTGAAACACTGCAAAAGAAACATTTACAAGATCACAAAGATCATAAAGAAACATTTATAAAAATAACACACACAAACAGAAAATGCACTAACCTTACAGAGATGAGCTCATGAAGAGTAATGCATAGATAGTGATTAAAACCTGGCTAAGAACACAAACATACGTAATTAAATCAGCCTGTTAAGTTCATAAGGGTTAAAATGGTGTGAATGTTGAAGAAAATACACTTAAAACACACCTGGATAAAATAGAGTTGTTGTGGAATAACTCAAATGAAGCTGTATGACAAGGGAGTGAGTTATGGAAAAAAACAAAAAAACAAAAGAGGAGTGATTACTTAGGAGTGCTCTTGCACTGATTTATCAAAGTAAGTGATTAGTATAGAAAGAAAATGAAAATAATTCAATAATGTGATAAGGTTTAAACATGTATTCCTCTTGTTAAGTTGGCTGTTGAGCTGTGGGTTTATGCAAATTAGCTGGAGCAGAGACACTTCCTGTGTGCGCGTGTGTCGGAGGCTTTCGGTTCAGTTCAAGAGAGAGCGGTGGCTGTTGAAGAGTATTGGGAGAAATATATAATGGTAAAGTATCAGGATATTTGATTACGGTGGTCAGGTCTGTTCAGAGGGGCAGATTTCGACAGGAAATTTATAATTTAAGGATGATACGTTGTTGAAATTGGTTTTTATCTTGTGCTGAATGAACACATGGCAAAGTGAGGAAGGGAGACATTGTGCAAACGGTCTTTGATCTTTTGACGAGGTTTTCGGTGTGTTGAACGGGTGAAATTTAAGATTGTTTCAGATTTTGGAGGCTGTTGTTTTATTTCCAGAGAGGGTGTTTGATTAAGACATGGATATGTCTGAGAGGGGCCCCAAAAATTTTTTGTAGTAGTGCACTCAGGAAAAAAACCTGTCAGGTGATTTTGTTTGGTACTTTGATGAGCTAATAATCAGCTCTCTTTTTCATTTTGTTTTAAGCAGGCCTGGAAGAGAATGAACCGACGGCGCTGACAAAATTACCAAGTACGAAAATCAGGTGGGCTTTACAGAATTATAATTGATTACAATCAGAGACTGATTGGCGGCAAGTCTCTGTCTAAAAATGGATTGTATCGATTCAATCCAGTCAAAAGTATAGCGAACTATTTTCCTAAAAGGAAAACGAAATAAAACAAATGATTGAGCTCATTTTGCTGATGTGGAGCATCTGATGACGTGCGCAGAGGGCTGCAGATCAGCAAAGAATATCATGTGTGAATGCATGGGAGTGAATGTGAGTGATGGGACCAAGAGGGGAAATAAATAAAAGGTTGACAAACAGGACAAGTGGGAGACTTAAATCTGGGGATGCTGATTTTGGGATATTGATGTGTGCTTTGAGAAAATTATTTACTGGGGTTGGATTATGTTATTACATTATAGAATGCTAAATGCTAAAAGGGTAACATTGATGTAACTCAAGTTACCATGAACTGAGGTGACACATGATTAATAACTGTTCTGTGTAAGTTTATTTTGTGTTATAACACAGGTTGGATCATAAGTGGGGAAATTGAGTATGAAATGTGAAGTTCTGGTTAACACACAGGTTTTGTTTTCAGGAAATTCCAAGGATCCAGACTTTCCATGGAGCAACGAGTTTGAGAAGATTTGACATGATGATTAAATTGATTTTGTTCCTTAGACACAGGTTTTCAGGGCTGGAGCAAAACACCGAGAGGAGAATTGCTGAGCTGTTCTGAGAAATGAAATGACTAACCTTTTTTCCTTTTGATTTGTTAAGCTTGGGTGAAGCATGTTGAGTTTTTGCCACATGAGATGTGTCAAAAAAAAGAGAGGGTTTAAGATTTAAGATTTAATTTGTTTAATTTGAAAGGGGTTTTACTAGGATTTTATAATGATTGGGGTTGTTTGATAATCTAGATATAGTAAAACTGAGGATTTGTTAAAAGAAAGGATTAAAATGAACTGAATTAGGTTTAGGAGATAAATTGCTGGTGTTAATAAGAAGTTGTACACCAAATTTAGAGGGAAACTGTGGGAATAAAGGATATGCTTTGGGGAAAATAGTGAAGATTTTATGAGTAGAAAATGTGGGATTTCTTTTTGATTTTTAGGATAAGTTGTCACAGTGACATAATGCTAGAATGTTGTTATAATGTAGGCTTTAGAAACAGATAGTAAATAGATTTATTTCTAGGGTAGAGGAGAGCTTTTTATGAGGATGTTAAAAGTCTCGCTGACTTAAATGAATAATATTGGAGATTATATATGTAGAAATGATTTTTTCATACACATTGCATTTTTGTGCCTTTAACGGAGTTGTGGCTCAGAGAGTCGTCTCTTGAGGGTCACAGACTTTTGGTTAACGTCATGATTAGCCAATCTACTGTGAGAATGACCTGAGTTATTGAAGGATTGCACACGCTTACAGACGTATAGAGTTCATCCACACAGGACAGTATTGGTTTGAGGCCTAGGGCCTGAAATTCATTTAGCTTTTAACTGAATTTGAGTTGGCCCTGGAACAAGTGACAGACAAGAGGAACCGAATAGGAGTTTTGCTTGTAACTAAACTGTGTGACAGGTAAAATATTGAGATAACACATGCAGCTCCAAAATGAGTCTTATTATATAAAATGCAGCTACAGGATAACGAACGCTTGTCGAAGTGACCGAGGTTTCTTTTTTGCTTTAAACCAGGTCCAAGGGGGGAAAAGCTTATGTATTTTGGTTAAAACTGATAAAATATAATGACTGATAAAATATAATTAGAATGTACCATTACATTAAGAGTAGTAAAATGAAATAAAATGATATATTAAAACGGGGTATAACACAGGAAATGTGAGTTCTAAAATACAACTAAAATTTAGTTAGGAGCAATTAACTATGTGTTTACACGTAATGATGAAAGTGGTTGTTTTTCTTTGATCCTTTAGTAGAATAAGTGTTTAGGATTTTTCTTGTGATAGGTGACTTTAGGTGAGAGGAACTTGCAGCAGCGACAGTTATGTGCACAGGATGCTGATAATCAGATAAGGAACCAACAGGAAGCCTGCAGAGACGTGCAAGCAGTGCTTTGAGAGTTTTACAAATGCTGAGTACGGTTGAATGAGATATAAAATAAAAGTCAAAAACCAAATACAAAATTAGGTTCATGTTTTGAGTAATATTAGCTGGAATCAGGTTCGAATAAAGTAGGGAGAAAGTGTTTTCTATCCTTTACAGGAGGAGATTTCCACGAGAGAGGGACCAAGGACGAACCTAACTTTACCCATGGAGTGTTCTTAGGGGAGCTGGTATTTCTAGAGAGGGTCAGACTAATGTTATAAGTGTATGGTGACCCTTTTAAGGGTCACCAAGAGAGGGATTGAGAGGAATAGAAATATTTTCCTGCTATTAGTTGCAGCTATTTTTATAATCATCATTAACATTTCTGTATTAATAGTGATGTTGCATTTAGATGCATTCAGATGTTCAAATATATGGTTATAGCCTTTATTACAGGTCCAAAGAAGAACCATTTTAAATGGTTGAGTTGAATCTATAATTTAAATGTTATTAATGCTTTTATGATCTCTGTGTAGAGGGCAGAGACAGGAAAATACACTCTGTGCCAAAATGAGACAGGAAATGAAACGCGTCTGCAGAGCATACTCAGAAGTGAAACTGAAAGCAAAGAGAGCATTTAAGGCCGAGACATACACATCCAGACACGCACGCAGTACACACAGCATGCACGCCCCGCGCGTGTGCGCACAGACACACATACACACACACTGTTGGGGTGTAGGTGAAAGTTGACTGATGAAGCAGTAGATGCACGATGCGAGAGCTGAGCTGGCTTACGGAAACCACCGGGAGAAGATGGAAGCCAGTGTACTTTTAATTGTGCCTTAAGTTGTCGAATAGAACATTTGTGGTTTTGAAGCTGATGTATGTGATGACGCAATGAGGGGGCGTCACTAAATATACTCTGATGCATATAAAACTGTATTTTGATGTTAGGAGGATGAGATTGTGGGGCTGTCTGCTTACGGAGTCCGCTCATTCTCCCACGCGTGTCATTTCATTAAAATCATCGTCTTTACCCTTTGGACCAGTGTGGTTACTTGCATTCCTCCTGTGTTTCCTTCCCTATATTTTTGAACCATAACACTATACATGCATTTATTTAGTCACGCTTGGATTATTGTAATTCGCTGTTTATGTGTCTAAGCAAAGGTTCTCTGGATCATCTGCAGGTTGTGCAAAACGCTGCAGCTAGGCTTTTGACAAAATCCTCCAAGTACTCACATGTGACACCGTTGTTATCTCAGTTACACTGGCTTCCTGTTAAATTTAGAGTCGATTTTAAGATCCTGGTCTTGACCTACAGAGCTGTGCACGGACTGGCACCAGCCTACATCTTTGATCTGCTACAGCCCTATGTCCCTAGTAGGTCTTTGAGGTCATCTGATCAGGGCTTACTTGCTTTAAAAAATACTAAGAGGAGGACTAAGGGTGATAGAGCTTTTGCCACTGTGGCCCCTAGACTGTGGAGCTCTCTCCCCCAAATATTAAGAACTGTGGACTCAGTAGCTGTTTTTAAAAAAACAACTCAAAACTCACCTTTTAAAACTGCTTCTGGTTAATTTTTTGCCTGTTTTATTTTCTCTTTTTAAGTCTTTTTAGGACTTGTAATCTTATGTGCAGCACTTTGTGATTCTGTCTTGAAAGGTGCTATATAAATAAATAATTAAGTGTGTGTGTATGGTCTGGCTGATGCCTTTCTATAGTGGTATAAAAGACTAACAGAAACGAGGATCACAGCTAGAGGAAAAATGTCTAGGCACACAGGGAGGACTTCTCATCATCTTAATGAGGGACAGTGGATGATTCTCACTTCTTGCATGGAAGTCAAAGAGTGTCAAAAGCATTGTATGCAGTACACTGGCAGGTGAAACACTGGCCATGTCATATAGCATTGACAATGCCATTTTCCTATCCACGCTACGCTCTGAACTCACCACTGGTGATGAAAAACATCCTACTTCTATAACCTGTGTCACCAATAATCACTCACTGGTTGATTCACTCAAGTCTACAAAATCCGTCACTGAGAAAAGACTGCATCTTGAGATAAGTAGCATCAAAGAACTTATCCAAACTCAAAAGGTGGAGTGAGTCCTTTGGTGCAACACAAAAGATAGGAAAATGGCATTGTCAATGCTATATGACATGGCCAGTGTTTCACCTGCCAGTGCACTGCATACAACGCTCTTGACACTCTTTGACTGCCATGCAAGAAGTGAAAATCATCCACTGTCCCTCATTAAAATGAGCAACAAAGGGAATTGGGTTAAGACAGACCATAACATAAAACATTGTAAAGGTGTAGTGGTTTTTCTGATGCCACGATTTATGTTGCCACTGTTACAGTTGTGAAGAGTAGAAAGATATTTTGCTGCTATTATTTGCTGCTATTTTTTATAATCATCATTACCATTTCATTAATAACAGTTTTGATATTGCATTCAGATGTTCAAACATACTGGTATCATATCAGCTTTGAGTTGAATCTATAATCCCAAATGCTTTTGAATGTTTTTATACTCTTGTGAAAGACTGAGTTGCAGGCTGACAGGAAACGCCATGCTTTGCAAAAGTGAAACCGAAAGCAGAGTCTGAGTGCAAGTATTTTGAGCAGGTTATGAACAGTCAGGTTATTCTTTAGTATCTTTTATGTATCTATATCTTTTGATTAAGCTTTTAGTAGAGGTTCTTGATTAAAACATTTATTCAGTAGATTACATATACATAGTTTCAGTTCGGTTATTACATATATGAGAGTGGCTTATGTCTCTCTGTCTGTTGAGAGGTCAGGAGCTAGTCGGCGAGGTGAAATAGGGTGCAACTGTGGTTAGCACCCTATTTGGTTAGCACAGACACACACATACAGCAGTGAGTTCATTTTGTAGGTGAAAGTTTAAGCATGTTTTGCTAGGGTTGCAGTTTTTATGTTGGTGTACGTGACCGCTTGATGCAAGTACAGGATGTCTAACAGCTATGTTAGGGCTGTGGTTGCGGGACTGCACCTGGAAAAAGAGGAAGCGAATGTTCTTTTAATTGTGTCACAAGTTGTCAAATAGAACATTTGTGATTTTGAGTTGACGTATCCATGTAATTTACGCAAGAGGGGGCGTTCTAATACCCCGATGTATAAAACTGTGTTCTGAAGTTTTGGAGATGAGATCTGATGCTGTTTGTATACAGTGTCCATCTCCCACGCTGCGTGTGTTTCATTAAAATCTTCGTTGACTCCACCTGACAGGGTCAGTGTGTTATTCCGATCTCCACCATCTCTCTCTCCTTAAAATGAACCTTAACATTTGGGGGCTTCGTCCGGTGTTGGAGAGAGAGAGTGTGTTTGGAGGTGTAGACGGAGTCGGACGGGCAGGCATTGGTCAGTGGTCGAAAGTGAGTGACAAGCCGGCATACATCAAAAGGTAGGCACCACCTGTTGAATTTCAAAGTGTGCCAGATTGGATATTACAAAATTAGAAGTCTACTCACTGAAATTACTGGTAGATGTCTGTTTTGATTTTGGTGAAAATCTCATGAGAACTAAAGTTGAAGTTGAAGTAAAAATAATGAAACGTTGAAAATGATAGTACTGGGTAAAGAGAATAAGTGTATTTAAAGCAGTTGGACTGCAGAGTGAATTTAGTATGATCGGTAATTGGTGAGAGTTTGTGACAGTTAAGTCTCAATTGAACATAAAGCCGGGCTTGGACATCAATAGAATTGCGTGTGTGATTTTATGTGGTGTTTTCAAATTAATTAAATTTTCTTAGGACGGGACTATGGGATAGTCCTAGGAAGCACATCGCTCAGAGGTAACGCTTGCCGGGGCCGGGGACGCTCAGGCTCCGTCATTTATGAGGGATAGTCAGTTTGGCAAACTGTGGGAATTGGGGCATCCCAGAATACGCTAAGTGACCGGGTCACTTTTTACTGTCCGGGACAGTACATTGCGCTTTTTTGGTTAGAGAAACCCGGTTTCGGGTGTGAAACTTTAACTTAACACTTCGAGAAAGCCTTGGCTGTGAAATGCCAAAGATAGAGCTTCAGGCAAAGTTTGGGTTGGTTAACGCTTTTAAATTCAGTTAGGGCACTAGCAATTGGGCCACCGTTGGGGACGGGATAATGGCTAAATTGGTCGCAAAAAACTCTGGGAGTTTATCCGCTGGGCGGTTATTATTAAATTTGTCGAAACTGTGTAGGTGGTAAAAGGCCTAAAATCTGTGCAGTTGTAATTATAAGACGTCTGTGTAATATAAAATAAGAGATCTTTGTGTGAAAGGAGTTTCTGGGTCAACAGTGCACTGCCTGCTGACTTCTATTTTTAGATGGTGTGTGTGAATGCAAATGAGGAGCGGTGATGCGCATGGAGATTGTTGCTTTTGGTTTAGAGTCTTATTGAGCTTTATAACTATTGTTTGCAAATGTTGCTAAATGCCTGTGACTGAGATGCTGGTTTTGCTCACTACAATTGTATAAATAGAGTTTGAATTCATTACTGTGGATGTATAGTGATTGACTGAGTTTTGATATATATATATATGGAGTGCATTGTATATACTTAAGACTAACATATTACTTTCAATAGTAACATTTCTTAAGCAATATATGCTGGTGTGTTTATTTATTTAATTTTTTTCTTTCCATTTTATGTGTGTGCTGTGAGAATTAGTAGAGGTTTAAATTGTTTTTCTTTGACTTGCTCTTTCTGATTATGAAAAGCATGTCTAAAATACTCTTAGGAAAGCGTATTTTGAGTTATATTCCTGAACTCTTGTCGCAGTTCAAGTGTGTGAATGCTGTGAGTAGAAATGCAAAGAATTTAGTATATTTAAAAGGTATTGTGTGTGAGACGATTATGAAATTATTGTGTGAATGATGCTACATTTTAGATCTAGAGTTAGTAGAATTACAGAGGGTTTGTAGACCTTAAAATAAAAACTAGAATAGTTCGATTAGTCTGAAGAAACAGGAAATATGGCTCTGTGTGCCTGATGTGCGGGTGACAGGAAGTGTGTGTGTGACAGGAACTGCATGCCCATAAAAGGAACTGACTGTGTGAAGGGAGAACCGAGAGAGAAAAGAGGAGTTAAACTCTAGGTAGAGGAAGCGAAGAAAAGAAAAGAAATGAAAAGAATATTAATTGTATGCTTTAGTGTGTTAATACAGGTGGACTTCTCTCAATCTGGAACCCTGAGTACAGCGGCAAAAGCATAGATTAACACAATTGGGAAAAACAAGCCAGTTTTTGGCTAAAAGTTTATAGCTTCACCTGTCACTCTGTCCGGACCCTGAGAAGAAACTTAAAGGGCAGTTAATTTCATGATGAAGACCGACAGAACATCGTGGACTTGAAGAATTAACAGCAGGCAAAAGCCAGTGGAACCGAACCATTAAGACTGACGAAGATTGACGACATGTACTGTGAATTACAGGCTGGGCAGTTGAACACTGGGATAAAGAACTGTGGAAAAGCACTGGGCATTGAGTTTCATATTTGCCATGCTTGAAGTAATCTTGAAAGAGAAGACTGAAAAGTTGAATGGAGAAGAAAAACAGAGCAAATAAAAATAAGACTGACTAATGACTCCAGAAGCAGAATGAAGGAAACCACGTGATAAAACATGCATGGGGAAACTGGAGGCTGGTAAAAAACAGTGTGACATGACTGGGGGGCACTGATTCGAAGGCACTGAATGTGATATGTTGCCAGGCTGGAACCTAACTTAAAAGAAGAATACTGGAAAGATCAAAACAGAGAAGAAACAGGCTGTGTTTATTGGAGCTTTGAAGGCCACACAGGACACTGTGAAAAAAGGGACAAGGACCGGTGTCAGGTGAAGCCAGGACAAGTTCGAGTGCGAGAGTACAGGATATAATTGGATTGAAATTGAAGGCTGAACTCATGATGGTTTAGGGATGTCCACCACATCACAACAAAGAGGTAAACATTAGAAAAGGTAAATATAATGAAAGAAAATAACTGCCATTACCTTAAAGAATAGAAAGCACACATACACAAATTGTTACATGTGAAATTATTTTTGGAAAGAATCAGAAGTGAGATAGTCTGAATCCAGAGCTAAGTGAAAAGATGCATGAATTAAACCTTATTGTGATGAACACTTGCAACGAAGAAAGCAGCTTACACTCCATTAACATGACCACATGACGCAAGGAAGAACATGCTTACATACATGACATAAGTAGGTATTTCTGATCAGAGAGAGAGAAATGGGTTGTTTAAGCACTGATGATAATAATGAAAATGTGTCAGTTGTGTTATTTTCAGGAGCAGACCTGGATCAATTTCCACATGGAGCGGTCGGAAGAAAGTTATAGGTTAACATCATTAGAAACGCTTAGGCAAGTTTCTGGTCAAATTGTTTACAGCGTCATGTGTCCTGAAAAGCAAGCCATGACTCCTGGCTGAAGACAAGGGATGCTGTTATTTAAGGTGGGGAATCAAAATTTGGGTTAGCAAATTGGGGAAAAAGAAAACTGGTTGTTTAAGTGGAGAATTGTGAAGGAGTTTGAAAAAAAAGAAAAGAAACATTTACAAAATCACACATACAAACAGAAAATGCACTAACCTTACAAAGACAAGCTCATGAAGATTGATGCATAGATAGTGATTAAACTTGGCTAAAGTACACAAACATATGCAATTAAATCAGATTGCTAATTTCATGATTGATATAATGGTGTGAATGGTTTAATAAAAGTACACTTAAAATCTGATGTTGAGATGTGACTTAGTATGCAAATTAGCTCGAGTGAGTGATGACAGAGGAGCTTCCTGTGTGTGGTGGAGGCCTTAAAGAAAGGAAGCAAAGTAGATTGTTCAGAGGTGCAGATTTGGACCAGAAATTTACAATTTAGTGTTGACACATTGTTATAACGTGTTTATATCCTAGGCTGAATCTAAGTAAGGTGAAGTGTCTAAGGGGACCATTGTTGTGTGGAAACTGTGCAGCTTTTGACGAGGTTTTCGGTGTATTGAACGGGTGAAATTTAAGATGTTGTAGAGATGGGTTGATTTTGTCAGTTAGGTTTGGGTAGTTTTCTCATTTTAATAGAGGGAGTTTTAATAAACATGGACATGTCTAAGAGGGCCCATTAGTTTTGTAACAGTGCACTTAGAAAAAACCTGTCAGGTGACTTTGTTTTGATGAGCTAATAATCAGCTCTCTTTTTTCTCATTTTTGTTCTAAGCAGGCCTGGAAGAGAGTGAACTAACAGCGCTGACAAAATTCTTGGGAGAACAAACATAAGGTGGGCTTTACAGATTATAATTGGCTGAGGAGGAGACCTGATTGGCTGTGAGTCTCTGTTTAAAAGGATTGTAGTGATTCAATCCAGTCAAAAGCATAAAGAACTATTTTCCTAAAAAGGAAAACAAAATAAAACAAATGAATGAGCTCAATTTGCTATTGTGGAGCATCTGATTTTGCACAAGAGGCTCCACTATCAGCAAAATATCTTGTGTGAATGCATGGTAAATGGTAAATGGCCTGTATTTATATATAGCGCTTTTCTGGTCCCTAAGGACCCCCAAAGCGCTTTACATATCCAGTCATTCACCCATTCACACACACATTCACACACTGGTGATGGCAAGCTACGTTGTAGCCACAGCCACCCTGGGGCGCACTGACAGAGGCGAGGCTGCCGGACACTGGCGCCACCGGGCCCTCTGACCACCACCAGTAGGCAACGGGTGAAGTGTCTTGCCCAAGGACACAACGACCGAGACTGTCCGAGCCGGGGCTCGAACCGGTAACCTTCCGATTACAAGGCGAACTCCCAACTCTTGAGCCACGATCGCATGGGAGTGAATGTGTGTGACTGCACCAAGGTGGGGATGAATAAATGTGGACAAACAATTTACCATGCCAGGAAGAAAATGGGATGCTTTGTTTTGCTTTTGTCATAAGCAGGACGAGTGGAAGACTTAATTCTGGGGATGCTGATGTTTGAGTTGCTTTGAGGGAATTTCTGTTTTATTCACTGGGGTTAGATTACATTATATTGTTGGGTGAATGCTTGATGCTAAAGGGGAAACATTTTTTGATATAACTTATGTTACCATTAACTGAAGAAACACATGATTGATAACTGTTCTGTTTTAAGATTTTTGTTATGACACAGATTGGATCATAAAGGGGGAGTTGAGTATGAAATGTAAAGTACAGGTTTTGTTTCCAGGAAATTCCAAGGATCCAGACTTTGAATGGAGCAAGGAGTTCGAGGAGATGTGGAATGATGATTAAATTGATTTTATTCCTTAAACACAGGTTTTCAGGGCCGGAGCAAATATACCTGAGAGGAGGATTGCTGAGGTGCTTGGACAGATGAGATGACTAACCTTTTGTTGTTTTTCCCTTTAATTTCTTAAGCCCGGGTGACGCATTTTGAGTTTTATTTGGACACACATGTGAAGTCCAAATAAAAAAAGGGGGATTGAAATAAGTTTTAGGATCATTTAATGACATTTATTTTGTTTTTTTTTGATAATTTAGATATGGCAGTACTGAGGCAGAAATTGTTATTTTTAAATAAAGTTATTTTTAAAGTAAAATGAACTGAATTCGGTTTAGAAGATAAAATGCTGTGTTCATAAGAAGCTGTACACCAAACTTAAAGGGAATTGCGGGACACTTTGAATAGAAGACATGCTTTGGGGAGAAAAGCATATTTCCCCAGTCAAGATTTTACGACAAGAAAATTTTTGATTTCTTTTTGATTTTTAGAATACGTTGTTATAATGTAGGCTTTAAAAATCAGGTATTAAATAGATTTATTTCTAGGGTAAAGGAGAGCTTGTTATGAGAATGCTAAAAGTGCCGCTGACCCAAATGAATAGCATTCAAGATTACACACATAGAAATGATTTCATACACATTGCATTTTTTGGCGCTATGTCCAGGCAATTTATTGTGCAAGATGACAGAGCATGGAAGGCCGTACGTGCTTACAGACATATAGAGTTCATAAACATACATGATAATATTGATTCCAGGCCAAAGGCCTGAAAATCATTTAGCTTGTAGCCGAATAGGAGTTTCGCTTGTAACTAAACTGTGTGACATGTAAAATATTGAGATAACACTGGGTTTAAATCTGGGACTCTCGGCCATTTGACCTTAGAACTGAAGAAGCTTCTCGGATGAGAGGTGAAACGTCTTCAAGCAACTTAAAGAAGTCCAGACGCTTTTCTTTGCAAACTCCTTTGACTACGATGACCTGGATGACTGAGAACCTTCACAGACATTGAGATAACACATGCAGCTCCACATGAGTCTTATTATATAAAATCCAGTTACAGAATAACGAACGCTTGTCGAAGTGACCAAGGTTTCTTGCTTTAAACCAGGAGCAAAGGGGGGAAAGCTTATATATTTTGGTTAAGTCTGATGAAGTATAAATTAGAATGTACCATTACATTAAGAGCAGCAAAATTAAATAAAATGCTATACCAAAACAGGTTATAACACAGGAAATGTGAGTTTTAAAATGAAGTTAGTTTCAACACACAGGAGTTGTTTAGAGGTAGCTATTGTCGCGTGATCAGAATATTGAGGGTGAGAACAAAACAACCATAGTATAAGTGAGTTGGTCAAACAGTTGATTTTAATGAACACATGTGCGGGGAGACCATTACTGCACACAATTGGCGTGGATCTCCACCCAAAAATACATTTCAATTTGCTTTTATAACATCAGGGTATTATGACGCCCCCTCATGCGTTTACAAGCACATAATTTGCATGTACAGCACATTCATGTATTTTAAGAATTAAATGCAAACACAGAGGTTCCTCTTTCTGGCATCCTCTTCCGAATATGGTGATGATCTCAGGCCTTTGAGGTCACCATGGACTGGACCTCTCCTTCTGTCACCTGTTACTAGGCAAACTCAAATGCAACAAGAAGCTGAATACATTCAGGCCTTTGCTCAGACTAGACATGTTAATATGTGATTATGATAACCCCTGTAATACAAATTATAACATAATGCCAGCAACTTCAATAAATGCTTGGATGAAATGATAATTAATGCAACGATAAAGATGATGGTTATGTAAAATAATCCCTGTAATTCCACACTATTTAGCTATGATAAAATTTATTCAGGAGTGATTGATTATATGCTTAAACTTAGTTGATTAAAATGGTTGTTTTCTCTTTGATCCTTTAGTAGAATAGGCACGTATAATGATTTGTTTGTGATCTATTGTGAAAGGTGACTTTTAGGTCAGAGTGGAGGCACTTGCAGCAGCGACAGCACAGGATGTTGATGATCAGATAAGGGAGAATAGAGCGGGTGACAGGAAACGTGTGCAGGGGCGTGAAAGCAGCGATTTAAGACTGTTAAAATGATGTGTATTGAGATGAGTAACGTTGAAATATATATATATATATATCTATATATATCTATATAGATATATATAGATATATATATAAATAAAAGTCAGAAAGTCAAAAACATAATTAGGTTCATGCTTGTGAGTAGAGAGTTCTAAAAATGATAGCTTGACCCAGGTTTGAATAAAGAGAAAATTGATGGACATAAGTTGGGGGAGCGTAGTAGGGAGGAAGTGTTTTCTATCCTTTACAGGAGATTTCCACAAGAGAGGGACCCTAGAAGAGGAGGACCAACCACTTAAACATGAGTGTTCTTAGGGGGGAGCTGGCGTTTTATTACTGGACCAGTTAGATGACATGAGGTTGTTGTCTGATTTGCTGAGCCCGAGGGCGGCTTGAGAGGGTCAGAGCGGGAACAGTGACCCGGATGTCCATGATGCCATGGATGGACATGGGAGCAGCTGAATGGGCCAAGGAGTGACCCCACACAATGTATGGCGACCTCTGGTTTGCCAGAGGTCGAGAGAGGGAATTGTGAAGAGTAGAAAGATATTTTGCTGCTATTATTTGCTGCTATTTTTTATAATCATCATTACCATTTCATTAATAACAGTTTTGAAATAGCATTCAGATGTTCAAACATACTGGTATCATATCAGCTTTGAGTTGAATCTATAATCCCAAATGCTTTTGAATGTTTTTATACTCTTGTGAAAGACTGAGTTGCAGGCTGACAGGAAACGCCATGCTTTGCAAAAGTGAAACCAAAAGCAGAGTCTGAGTGCAAGTATTTTGAGCAGGTTATGAACAGTCAGGTTATTCTTTAGTATCTTTTATGTATCTATATCTTTTGATTAAGCTTTTAGTAGAGGTTCTTGATTAAAACATTTATTCAGTAGATTACATATACATAGTTTCAGTTCGGTTATTACATATATGAGAGTGGCTTATGTCTCTCTGTCTGTTGAGAGGTCAGGAGCTAGTCGGCGAGGTGAAATAGGGTGCAACTGTGGTTAGCACCCTATTTGGTTAGCACAGACACACACATACAGCAGTGAGTTCATTTTTGTAGGTGAAAGTTTAAGCATGTTTTGCTAGGGTTGCAGTTTTTATGTTGGTGTACGTGACGGTTTGATGCAAGTACAGGATGTCTAACAGCTATGTTAGGGCTGTGGTTGCGGGGACTGCACCTGGAAAAAGAGGGAAGCGAATGTTCTTTTAATTGTGTCACAAGTTGTCAAATAGAACATTTGTGATTTTGAGTTGACGTATCCATGTAATTTACGCAAGAGGGGGCGTTCTAATACCCCGATGTATAAAACTGTGTTCTGAAGTTTTGGAGATGAGATTTTGATGCTGTCTGCGTACAGTGTCCATCTCCCACGCTGCGTGTGTTTCATTAAAATCATTGTTTGACTCCAACTGACAGGGTCAGTGTGTTATTCCGATCTCCTCCACCTCTCTCTCCTCAAAATGAACCTTAACACAGTGTATTATAAAAATTATTATAAAAATTATATTACTTAAAAACAATACTAATATACAAAACGTTTGACAATTTTTTTTCTGTAACAATTGATCAGTGACTTTGGTTCACACAAAATATAATTTGTTCAGAAGTAGATTTAGGTTCTTGCCATATTGCAGAGGCCAGTTTTAGTCTTATATTACTTGTAGGTAAAATAAGTGGACACCTTGATTGGGGAATGGCTTAGAGAGAAATGTGATGATAAAGGCTGCAGGTTTTAATTCCCTGGCAATGTGCTGTCACTGTTTAAGAAACAAATCCCTATATATCTGAATATGACTTTAAAGGAGTTATTTTCAATGAGTTACACTACTGTTATTTTACGCAAGGAAGTCATGGTTGTCTTTATTCATTGCATGCACAACACACTGAATTCACTAGCTGGGCCCACGTCCTCACTTTAGGTTTGACAGCAGTAGTAGGTAAAGGTGGATGGCTTTGACATGAATTGAGCTGCGGTTTGGGGAAGTCCTCGAAGGGGACTGGCGATGGCTCCCGGGCCGGGCAGATCCCCGTGTACTAGATAGGAGTGAAGAAGTTAAAGAATTGAGAACAAGGAGGGAGGGAGGGGCACGTAAATGAGAATGAACAGTTTGCAGAACTGGGGGGAACCTATATAGATCTCCACCGGAAGGAGCGTGTTTGGAGGCGTTGTCCTGCTCCTGAAATTCCGATACATAATCTCCAATATGTGAATCAAATAATCTACACATCACATCAACTGTATACAGTCAAAAGCATGTCACGTCACGCTGCAATAAATGATTTTTACCCATAAATTTGACAAAATATAAACAACAGGGAAAAATGCATTGTTATTTTATCTCTGAGTAGGTTCTCTGTCATCCAGGTCATGGTAATTACCTGGATGCCTGGTTGCAGCGAAGAACCATATTCTCAAAAGTAGATCTCCATAATGTAAATAACACTGTCCCAGATCCAAACAAGGTTGAGTGTAAGACAGCGTTAAACAACCACCAGGACCATTTGGATCTGGTTAAGCCCTTTGGGCTCATTGATGCCCCCGCCATCTTCCAGTGAAGTCCGAACAGTTGTTCATCACAGCCCGGCTGATCTCTTCCCTTTATCATTGATTTTAGTGTTTCAGGGGTAGAAGCATCCCTCTCACAGAATAAAGATAACAAAATGCATACTTGTGCTTTTTGTATCATTGCCTATCACCAACAGAGCACAACTATGATGTTGAGCTACTTGCAATTAAACTAATGCTGCAGGAGTGGAGGCACTGGCTCAAGGGAAGCTGCACACATGTTTGAGATTTGGATCGACCATAAGAACTTGACTTATTTTCAAATCGTTAAGCATCTCAATTCCTGTCAGACGGGGCCCCGTTTTTCCCACGCTTTAACTTCTCTATTGCTTATCGTCCAGGTTCACAGAATACTAAACCTAAATCTCTCACAGCAGGAAGCTGGCGTAAGAACGCATCACAAGGACCTCAGTTAAGGAACCTATTTATTCCACCCTGTGACTGACACACATTAGTATACTTGTTCCTACTCTATTTGAGCACTTAAAGCACTTTATTAATACAAGCCTACTTTGCCCATTTACATAAGTACTTTCTTTTTCACTGATGAATCAGGGGAACTGAGGGCTCAGTGTTGTTGGATTTGGAGTGTTGCTTCACAGTGCAAATTTTTTTAACCTGAGTTTTAAAATAAATTGCAGATGTCATATACTAAGATTAGTGGCAGACAACTTGAGCAAGTGTGACTGTGATCATTCCCGCCAGGACTGTTAATTTATTTTGGGACTTTTAAATGGCAAAATTTACTGATAGTTTTAACCCTTGTGTTGTCCTCGGGATTCCCATAAACTTGTTTGCCATTTACCTAGAGGTAATTTTTGACCTGAGGACAACACAAGGGTTTTAAGTGCAGTGCCAGACCTTTCTGGATAACTCCTATAGTAGCATTTCCCTGATGTTATTATTCATCAGAAATATTTAGAACAAAACGCTACATATTACTAGCAGGCATAGCTGGACTGGCCATCAGGCATACCAGGCATTTGCCCGGTGGGCCCATGGTGATTTTTCGTTTTTATGGGGCGATGTTTTTTTTTTTTTTTTTTAATGGTATAAACAATGAGAGGTGGTGGATTGGCCAGATGCTGGCAAATGTGTAAAAATAACTCAGTTGTTTGGTGGTGGCTATGGCGGATGTGGAGATTCAGAAATTCTTTTCTTGCTGCCATTTAATCTGCCTTATGATAAATGCATTCATAACATGTTTTACAGCATTATTTTATCAGTAATATTTCTTACAGGGTTCATATTGCATTAAAGATGTTTGTCATCACATTGACCTTTCTATTCACAGGTTTAGGTATGATCATTTTATACACATTGCAGATTTGTGCTGATTAGGAGTTGATGTTCCATCCAAGAGGGTTTTAAGCTTCACTGGTGAGAGTGTCCAGGTGATACATGTTGAGGGAAGATGAGAACATAGAAGGTTGATTGCATACATGCTTACAGTACACATAAATCTAGCAACAGGCCTGAGCGAAGGCCCAAGTGTCTTCTGCTTCTCTTTGAGACCTGCTGCACTTTAGTTTACTTAGTGATTGATGACGAGGGTCAATAATTAGCCCTTAGAGACCCTGAAGCTTAAAGTTTATTACCTTAAAAGGCAAGTGTTATAGAAAAGAGAAGTTATATGTCTGTTTATAGTTATTAAAGATGTACAAGATGTACCCTTGTCTGTAAACAATGTATTTTTGACCTGTAATTGACGTACGTGGGGGCGTAAATCCTCTATGCTATAAAATCAGCATTCAGTGTATTTTTGTCAGAAGACATATGCTGATATTTCTTCTCCTGTGCTAATAAACTCACCGCTTGATTGCACTTTTCTGGAAGCCTCCGTCGTTTGTTTTCTGGTCTGCATTTGATTGATCTCGCGACACAGAGCTTCCACAGAGGCAGCAGGTGGATGAGGGAAAGGGGAGGAAGGAGGAGGAGAGACTCGAGGCGGCCGCCGGTCCGAGTGTCAGGTGAACTGAACTTCAGGTAAGAAGTTATGACCTGCAGTCTATCCGGGTCAGATATAAACCAAGTTTAGGTGGAGTTTATTTTCGTTATGCTGACTTTTTACAGTCAGTTACAATAACTCGTACTGCGTGCTAGCTAGCATGACGGAGTTTCTATACAGCTGGGTGGGTGCTATGATGTTACTGATAGTGAACTCTATTTTATTCATAAGATTAATTACTAGAGTTGCCAACCCTCCTGTAAAAAGACGGAATCGTCCCGTATTCAGAGAAAATATTACGCGTTTCATATTGAGCTGAGAAGGAACAGTTTGTCCCGGACTTCAGCTAGAATGGAAAAAGACATGAAGCTGGATTTATTCTGCGTCTTGACGCTGCACAGCTGCCTCTTCTCCTCTCATTCTCTCCCCCCTCCCTCTCCTGTTGCCTCTTCAACCATGAAACTGAGCAATGATCAGCTGATCGGCTTTTCTCTTGTTTGTTTATCTCCCACTTTGCGCCAGAAAGAGGAAACCAGTGGATGTCGCGCTAAACAACAGCAGCACGTTTAAGCTTGATGAGCTGTTGTTAGAATTTATTTAATATTAATTTCTAGTATCAGCTGATGTTTGCTGGAGCCACAGCTGTAAAGCTGCTGGTCATGATGTCGGTTTGGTTATCTGGTGAGAGGGAAACATGAAGATGAAACCAGGAGATGTCCTTACTGAATCATCAGAGCTGAACAGGTGATGGAGAAACAGGTTTACCTTTTAGGTGACATGGATGAGTTGAAGGGAAGTTATGAACTGTTTCTGAGAGACAAATAACACCAGGATCCTTTTCTGTGTAGCTGATAGCTGGTAACTGTGCAGGGGCGGATCTAGCAAAGTTTTGCCAGGGGGCCAGGTAGGGCATTAACTGGGAAAAGGGGGCACAAAGAAATACTTTTCTTTCTTATTCTCATTTAAAATGTCTCGCTTTTAATAAGTAATTATCTGAATCTTACAACCAAAGTTTTCATCTGATGTAAAATGTATCGAAATCATACATATATCAACAAGACAGTGTACATCACTGTCACAACAGCGTTTCATTCAAAGGCTTTATGGCTTTATTACCTGGTGGGCCGGTCTCTAGTCAAAATGCCCGGGCCGATTTTTTGTCCCAGTCCAGCCCTGCTAGGAGGAATACATGCACATTCGTGTTACTGCGCAATGGGAATGTGTTTAAATATGAATTTTGCATTTTACATAGGAACATTGCAGTGCAATGAAATTATTTTTTATGCTTTTTTGTTCAGGAACACAAGTCAGCAATAACCACAGAATGCACACATCACTTTCTGTATGGTTTGTTCGGTGTACACAATCTGTATTTTATTTGCTGCAAACATATATCTATATCAATATTTAATAGAAATGCGGATTGTATCATAATTATAAAATCCCTGAACAAATTTAAAAGGTATAAATATATAGTGTAGCAAGCGTGTAAATGAATGCGCCTCCACACTGCTTCCCCTGGAGTAAACAAGACAGGTTTTCCTTAATGCCGCTTAGGGGAGTTATTACTCATGGTTGCATCATCCACATCATGGGCAGAGGATATCGTTATGGCCACCCATCAGCCTGAGAATTGGTTAGGATTCCAAAAGGGATCCATCATGGTCATTTTAAGTGGCTTTATCTGTAATACTTCAACATAAGTTTTCTAGAGAAGCCAAGGATTGAACCACAAACCTTTTGATTTGTAAATGATGTGCTCTACCTCCTGACTCACAGCTTACACAAATATGCTTAAATACAAGCCAGTGATGACAGTAATTGGAATAAAGCAGCAGCCTTAACACTTAAGATTACAGGCTGCAGTCAACTGGGTGAAGTCCTGCAGGAATAAGGGAGCTGAGATTTCAGTTTCTTAAGCTGTGATTCCATGTGTGTTAAAGAATTAAAAATGTAACGGGACTGATTTGTATATAGCACTTTTCTACTCTCCCAGGGCACTTGAAGCACTTTATACTACATGCCTCATTCAGCAACCCTTCAATGTACCAATCACACACTTTCATAATTCAGTGGATGCATGTAGAGACTAGCGTTATATCTTGCCCAAGGATATTTGGCATGTGGACATACCAAATATCCTTGCGGACTAAGCACTGGACAAGTGCTTAGTCCAAAATGAAAACAGGAAATCACCAACACACTAAAAAAAAGGACTCAAACAGATGAATTTTACAAAAAAAAAAAACAAAAACCAAAACTAAACAGACATAAAGATGTGACTTAGAGAACATGGAAGACACTAGGGAAACCAGAGACAAAACTGGAGGAACAGGAAGGCAACACTCAAGGGAACTAATTAACCATTCCTAAAAACCAAAACAGTCATAAATTAACAACATTTGAAAAATTCCAACACAAATGCTGGGTCACAGACACAAACCCCCCAAACAAAAACAAAAAACCTTAAAACTTAAATACTCTTAACTTCATTGGACAACTTAGCAAGAGTTGCATCATCCTTTGATATCCCACCTTGCTTTGACTGACATTAACATTTAACACCTCTAATTTGAGCACTGTCATCATTTGATCACTAATGAGAGCATGTGGGAAAACAGTCATTACCTACAGAGTCAAACAGTCATTAGCAGCAATTAAAGGGCTACACACAAACTGTTTAGAGCCTGGTGAGACTCTTAATAATAATGTGTGTGTGCGTGCGTGCATGTAGGTGTGCATGTCTCTGTGTGTTATGTAAAACTCAGTGGTTATTAATAGTGGCGAAAAAGTTGAAGTTGAAACTGAAACAAACAGATATGTGTTTGGAGACAAGTTCTGTACAATTACATTTTCCATTGTATCAATATGATTGTTGTTTAGTTTTGTGATTTTGCACTGACAATCTAGCCCACATCCCATCACACATTAGCTAGTGTTTAATTAGTCATTAGCTAATGTTTAATTAATGACCTTAGTCAGGTCATTTAAAAACAGTTTTATAGCTTCTGATTATGGAAAATAAGATAGAAAACCAATTCCCAAAACATGACATGCTGTGTAAAATGTAAAAGGGCAGGCTATGTTTACCACAGTGGAGCATTTCGTCTTCTTTTAACAACAGTCTGTAAACATCTGAGAAATCCAGAGACCAGTTACTGGACTTTTTGAAGATGAATTTTGTCTTGTTCTTGTCTGATATAAGATTGCGTTAGGATTTGTTAAGGCTAATATCTTATAATTAGCATCACATATTTGTGTTTTAGACTTTATTGTATACAGTAAAGTAATGTAAAGTAGTATTAGATGTAGATTGCTATACTCAAATACTAACAGACATAAACAGTTCAAGTTCAAATTTATTTATATAGCACTTTTTAAAAACAACAAATGTTGAACAGAGTACAATAACATGGACAAAGCAGAAGACATAAACAAAGAAAAATAGAATAGTGTTTTAGAAGAGAATAAAATCATAAAAAGAATAATAGTAACAAACTCATGATGAATCAAAGGCCAGAGAATAAAAACCAGTCTTCAGACAGATTTTAAAAGTATCCAGTGTTGGGGAGGACCTGATATGCAAAGGCAATGTATTTCACAGTTTGGGGGCAGTCATGACAAATTCCCCGTCTCATCTATGTTTTAATCTGGACCTATGGACAACCAAAAGCATTTGGTCTGAAGACCTCAAGGATCTTGGGGGAGAATACCAGGTTAGAAGGTCAGCAAGATATGTAGGGGCTAGTTTATGCAACGTCTTAAAAACAAGTGTTAAGATCTTAAAGTCAATTCGAAAGCTGACTGGCAGCCAGTGTAGTGATGCAAGTATAGGAGATATATGATCTCGCTTGTGTGTGCCGTGCTGCAGCATTTTGGACTAGCTGCAGTCGGCCAATTGATGAAGAGGTAACACCAGAGTAGAGGCTATTACAGAAGTCGAGGCGAGATGAGATGAAGCCATGGGTCGCTGTGATATATGCGACACACACACACACACACACACACACCATTTTTGCTCACGATCACGTTTTTTATTTATAATAACAATGCACCGTGACAGCTCGTCCCGGTCCAGCCAGCCTCCCACTCGACTCTGCCGTCACTATATAGACACACAGAAGGAAGACACTCATGACACAATCGCCACCACCTGTGGCTCACCTGCCTCCCAGTACCACCCCGCTGAGCTCATCGCTCCACCCCTGCCCTGCAGCTACACCAGGGACCACACCTCTGCCACACACCCCCACCGCCTGAGTGAGGCCGGGGAGCCATACGGCCGAACCTACTCCCCCCCCCTCACGAGCGAGAAAGGAAATCGACCACAGCCATCTGCGCCCCCAGCCTATGGACCACCTTGAACTTAAAGGGCTGTAAAGCCAGATACAACCGGGTGATCCGGGCGTTGGCATCCTTCATGCGGTGGAGCCACTGCAGCGGGGCATGGTCGGAGCAGGGGGTGAATGAGCGCCCCAGGAGGTAATAGCGAAGGGAGTCAACCGCCCACCGGATAGCCAAGCACTCTTTCTCCACAGTGCTTTACCGCCTCTCCTGCTCGGACAGCTTCCGGCTAACGTAGAGCACGGGCCGGTCGACCCCCCGTACCTGCTGGGACAAAACGGCCCCCAGCCCTCTGTTCGAGGCGTCAGTCTGCAGAACAAAAGGGAGGGAAAAGTCAGGAGTGTGGAGCAGCAGCTCTCCACAGAGAGCTTTCTTCACCTGCACAAATGCTGCCTGGCACGGCCCCGTCCACTGGACCAGATCCGGAGCACCCTTGCGGGTGAGATCGGTCAAGAGGCTGGTCAGCTCCGCAAACGGCGGTAGTAACCCGCCAGCCCCAGGAAACCGTCTCACCTCCTTTTTCGTCTTGGGGCGCGGGCAGGATGCTAGAGCCACCATTTTCTCTACCTGTGGACGCACCTGCCCGCCCCCCAAGTGGTACCCCAAATACTGAACCTCTCTCCGTCCAACCGCACACTTCTTCGGGTTGGCCGTGAGCCCCACCTGTCTCAGGGACTCCAGGACCGCAGCCACCCGCTGCACATGCTCCGCCCAGGTGTCACTATGGATGATCACGTCATCCAAGTTGGCGGCAACATACGCAGTGTGTGGACGCAGCACCCGGTCCATGAGGCGCTGAAAGGTGGCAGGGGCTCTGAACAAGCCGAACGGAAGTGTGACAAACTGGTATAAACCATATGGAGTGGAGAAGGCCGTTTTCTCCTTGGACTCTGCAGACATGGGAATCTGCCAGTAGCCCTTGGTTAAATCCAGTGTTGTGAAAAAACGGGCCGTGCCTAACCGGTCCAGGAGCTCGTGGAGCTGGGGCATGGGATAAGCATCAAACTGTGACACCTCATTCACTTTGCGATAGTCGACACAGAACCGTATAGACCCATCCTTCTTCACCACGAGAACAATGGGGCTACACCAGGCGCTGTGCGACCCAACGGAAGCATGTAAATTGAAAATAGGACTGGACCAAGGATAGAGCCCTGGGGGACCCCGCAAAAAAAGTATGGTCCTTGGAGACAATGTGTCTCTGAATCTAAGAGAGAAAATACGATTAGATAAGTAGGATTTAAACCATTCCAAAGCAAGCCCTTTAATTCCAGCACATTGTTCCATTCGACTGATAAGAATCCTGTGATCTACTGTGTCGAAAGCAGCACTGAGGTCTAATAATATTAAAATAGCAGAATCTCCAGAGTCAGTAAAAGGTCATTAGAAACTTTTAAAAGAGCGGTTTCAGTGCTGTGGTGTGTTTTAAAACCAGACTGGAATAGTTCACCAATGTCATGTTGATCTAAAAATGTCTGGAGGTGCAAAAGGACAATTTTCTCCAGAACTTTTGACAAAAAGGACAATTTAGAGATTGGACGGTAATTTTGATAGAACTTTTGGGTCCAGATTCTGCTTTTTCAGGATGGGTTCCACCACAGCATGTTTAAAGTCAGAAGGAACAGATCCAGACTGAAGACTGCTACTGACAATAGAAAGCAGACATGTACCAATAGTGTCAAAAACATCTTTCAGTAAGCTAGGTGGAATGATATCCAGGGTAGATTTTGAAGGTTTCAAGTTTCTAACTACAGTGGAACCCCGACTTACGAAATTAATTTGTTCCCGAGGGTTTTCCGTAAGTCTAAAATTTTCGTAAGTTGAAGCACGCCTTTTGAGTGAACAATAGGCTATAGGCTAATTGCTAACTGCAACAACAATACGTCTTTCAAGTGGAACAGCGAAGCACAAGTACGAAAGCCAAGGGGGTTGTCACATGATTCGGAAGGCATTGTGGGCATTGTAGGCATTCTGGGCTCAGCCAATCAGAGCCAGCGGATTTCGTTACTCGGGCATTTTGCAGTAACACGGGCAGATATATATTGCCATTAAGTGCCTTCGTAACTTGAATTTTTCGTTAAGTGGGGTATTCGTAAGTCGGGGTTCCACTGTACTTCATTAAGTAATGAAAGGGATACTGGCTCAAAGTGGTCAAAAACAGCCGAAGTTGGAGTATAAACACATGGGTCAGAAATGGGAGGAATGATGTGAGACCTAATGTCTACAGTTTTATTAATGAAGAATTTCAGTAGATTCTCGCTTGTTATGTTCACTGCTATATGAGGATCAGTAGTAGGAGGATTAAGAACTGTTTATAATACCAAATAAAATCTGAGGTTTTAGATAGTCATTGGACATGATCTTGGAAAATTATTTTGTTTTTGCTGCTCTTACAGCTTTCTGGTGACTTGACAGGGATTCTCTAAGTGCCTCAAACAACACCTGGAGTCAGTCCGTTTTCCACTTTTCTACATGCCTGTCTGCGTTCCCTGGTGTCATTATTCAACCATGGTTGGGTTTTAGATTTTAGATACCTGGTGATAATAGGAGCAATGGAATCCAGTATTTCCAGACAAGCTGAACTGATCAGGGAAAGCAGACTATCAGTGGTTGAATGAGTGGACCTGTTAACATCCATCCATCCATTCACTGCCGCTTATCCTTTTCAGGGGCGCGGGGGGCGCTGGAGCCTATCCCAGCTGTCATAGGGTGAGAGGCAGGGTACACCCTGGACAGGTCGCCAGTCTGTTGCAGGGCCAACACACAGGGACAGACAACCATTCACACTCACATTCACTCGCACATTCACACCTAGTGACAATTTCGATTATCCAATTAACCTATCCCCACAAGCTGCATGTCTTTGGACGGTGGGAGGAAGCCGGATTACCCGGAGGGAACCCACGCAAACACGGGGAGAACATGCAAACTCCACACAGAAAGACCCCGGCCTGATGTGGAATTGAACTCAGGACCTTCTTGCTGTGCGGCAACAGTGCTAACCACCGTGCCACCGTGCTGCCTGTTAACAGGTAATTCAATTCAATTCAATTCAATTTTATTTATATAGCGCCAAATCACAACAAAAGTCGCCTCAAGGCGCTTTATATTGTACAGTAGATAGCACAATAATAAATACAGAGAAAAGCCCAACAATCATATGACCCCTATGAGCAAGCACTTTGGCGACAGTGGGAAGGAAAAACTCCCTTTAACAGGAAGAAACCTCCGACAGAACCAGGCTCAGGGAGGCGGCCATCTGCTGCGACGGTTGGGGTGAAGAAGGAAAACAGGATAAAGACATGCTGTGGAAGAGAGACAGAGATTAATAACAGATATGATTCGATGCAGAGAGGTCTATTAACACATAGTGAGTGAGAAAGGTGAGTGGAAGGGAAAAACTCAATGCATCATGGGAATCCCGGCAGCCTACGTCTATTGCAGCATAACTAAGGGAGGATTCAGGGTCACCTGGTCCAGCCCTAACTATATGCTTTAGCAAAAAGGAAAGTTTTAAGCCTAATCTTGAAAGTAGAGATAGTGTCTGTCTCCCGAATCCAAACTGGAAGCTGGTTCCACAGAAGAGGGGCCTGAAAACTGAAGGCTCTGCCTCCCATTCTACTTTTAAATACTCTAGGAACAACAAGTAAGCCTGCAGAGCGAGAGCGAAGTGCTCTAATGGGGTGATATGGTACTACAAGGTCATTAAGATAAGATGGGGCCTGATTATTTAAGACTTTGTATGTGAGGAGCAGGATTTTGAATTCAATTCTGGATTTAACAGGAAGCCAATGAAGGAAGCCAAAACAGGAGAAATATGCTCTCTCTTTCTAGTCCCTGTCAGTACCCTTGCTGCAGCATTTTGGATCAGCTGAAGGCTTTTCAGTGAGTTTTAGGACATCCTGATAATAAAGAATTACAGTAGTCCAGCCTGGAAGTAATAAATGCATGAACTAGTTTTTCAGCATCACTCTGAGACAGGATATTTCTAATTTTAGAGATGTTGCGCAAATGGAAGAAAGCAGTCTTATATATTTGTTTAATATGTGCATTGAAGGACATGTCCTGGTCAAAAAATGACTCAAGGTTCCTCACAGTGTTACTGGAGGCCGAGGTAATGCCATCCAGAGTAAGAATCTGCTTAGATACCATAGTTCTAAGATTTTCAGGGCCGAGTACAATAACCTCAGTTTTATCTGAATTAAGAAGCAGAAAGTTAGCGGCCATCCAGGTCTTTATGTCTTTAAGACATTCCTGCAGTTTAACTAATTGGTGTGTGTTACCTGGCTTCATGGATAGATAGAGCTGCGTGTCATCTGCATAGCAGTGAAAATTTATGCTATGTCTTCTAATGATGCTGCCTAAGGGAAGCATGTATAATGTAAATAGAATTGGTCCTAGCACTGAACCCTGTGGAACACCATATTTAACCTTAGTGTGTGAAGAGGACTCTCCATTTACTTGAACAAATTGGAGTCTATTAGATAGATATGATACAAACCACTGCAGTGCAGTACCTGTAATACCTACAGCATGTTCTAATCGCTCTAATAGGATATTATGGTCAACAGTATCAAACGCAGCACTGAGGTCTAGCAGGACAAGCACAGAGATGAGTCCACTGTCTGTAGGCCTGTAGGACTTCCAGATACAGACGGCGAAAATGGTGGTGGCTAACCAACCAGACATTGTGGTGGTGGACAAGCAGAAGAAGATGGCCATAGCGATAGATCTAGTGATACTGAATGACAGCAATATCAGGAAGACGGAACACAAGAAGGTTGAGAACTAGCAAGGACTCAGAGAAGAGCTCGCGAAGATGTGGAGGGTGAAGGTAAAAGTGGTCCCAGTGGTAATCGGAGACCTAGGTGCAGTGACTCCGAGCTAAGCGAGTGGCTCCAGCAGATCCCAGGAACAATACCGGAGATCTCTGTCCAAAAGAGCACAGTCTTAGGAACAGCTAAGATACTGTGCAGGACACTCAAGCTCCCAGGCCTCTGGTAGAGGACCGAAGTTTAAAGGATTGACCACCCACAGAGGCGAGAGGTGATTTTTTTTTTGTATGTGTGTGTATACAGTATATAATAACAATTTAAAGCTGTTCTGCAGCAATGGAAGTTGATGAAGCCTTGAAAGCTGTTGCTCCAACTTTTCTGGATAACTTACTGCGGCGGGGTGTGTCTTAGGCGAGGTGGCTGGGGAGGCTGAGACACACCAGACCTCCATCAGCTCATCAAGCCTCACCCGCAAGGTGCCAAAACCCAGGTGCTGGGATGGCGGAACCACAACCGGGTCAGCCAGTCGCCGGGCCCAAGTGCTGGCCCAAATGGTTGCCGAGCCCATGGCCACACAGAGGGAGCAGTGTTTTGCCATCAGGTGGAACAGCTGCAGGACCGGATGCAGCTGATAGGGACTCTGGCAGCTTGGGACAGTTTCCTGGCCGACACTGCCGCCGGCCCCACCAACATCCCTCAGCTACATGGGAGAGGGAGGTGACCCTTACCCTATTCTGGAGATCAGCGCACCGGAGGAACCTACCCTGGCCAAGTCAGAGATCTCCGCACCGTCTGGACCTGCTCATGCCGAGCCGGAGGTCTGTATAATGGAGAGATCTGCCCAGGCTGAGTCGGGGTTAAGGAGAGCGGGAGGAACCTTCTCTACTTGAGCCGGTGGTCAGTGCGCGGGAAGGACCTGCTTTGCCTGAGTGAGAGGCCACCATGCCAACCGGTTCAATGGCGTCCTCGCCAGAGGCCAGTGCACCATCTGGCTAGGTCGGACAGCACCCTGGTCTAGGTTGGGCGATGGGGGTATGTGGTGGGGTGTGGCTTGGGTGCAGCGGCAGGGGAAGCTGAGACACACCGGAGCAACAACAGCTCATCACACCTCCCCTGCATAAAAGAGTGTGCCAGGACCTGAGGTTGTTGTTGTTGGTTTTTTTTTGTGTGTGTGGGTGACGCCGGTGAAAAGCTGCAGCCGTGTGCTGGAGAACATGGAACCATCCCACTTAAAATGATTAAAATCACACACGGGTGTTTCATGTCAGGTGCACATCATTAGTACATCGTTACTCAGCATTTTAAAGGAGCCTTGCCTATTTAAACCTCAGATTTATTTTGGTGTACTCCTGACTGTTGGGGTGAAGTGACGCCAAGGTGAGATTTAAAGATTGCGGCCCCTTATGAGTCTGGTAAGGGATTTAAAAAGATCTCAAAATAATTTGACATCAGCCATTTCACCATCCAGAAAATTGTTTACAAGCAGAGGACATTCAAAACAACTGCCACCATGCCAAGGTCTGGCCATTCAAGCAAATTCACTCCCAGAGCAGACCGCATGATGCTCAAAGAAGTAATCAAAAATTATAAAATGTCACCACAGGAACTACAGCAGGCTCTGGCTACTGTCAATAGGAAAGTGCATGACTCTACAATCAGGAAGAGACTACACAAGTTTGACTTTCATGGGAGGTGTGCAAGGAGGAAACCTGCTCTCTAAGAGAAGCATTAAGTTTGGCTGAGCAAATGTAGACAAAGACGGCGACTTCTGGAATAAAGTTTTTGGACAGCTGAGTCAAAAATTTTATTATTTGGACACCAGAACAGTAGACATGTTTGGCATAAACCAAATACAGCCTTCCGAGAAAAGAACCTCATTCCAACTGTGAAGCATCGAGGTGGCAGTATCATAGTTTGGGGATGCTTTGCTGCAGCAGGACCTGGCCAGCTCACTATCATAGAATCCGTCATGAATTCAACTATGTATCAGAGGGTGCCTGAAGAACATGTGAAAAAAAAAAAAATCAAAGCCGAAGGGGAACTGTAAACTGCAATATGACAATGACCCAAATATACCAACAAATCCACCAAGGACTGGCTAAAACTAAGAAGTGGAGAGTCCTGGAATGGCCAAGTTAAAGCCCTGATCTTAATCTAATTGAAGTGCTGTGGGGTGACTTGAAATTGGCTGTACATGCAAGAAATCCCTCAAACATCTCACAGCTGAAAGAATTCTGCATTGAGGAGTGGGCAAACTTTCTTCTCACTGATGTCAGAGACTAGGTAAAAGGCTACAAAAGGCATCTCACTGAAGTTATATCAGCCAAATGGGGCAATACTAGTTATTAGAGGATAGGATGTCCTAACTTTTTCCTCTATTAAAATACACATTTTAGTTCTCTCTTATCTTTATTTTGATGTGTAGGTCTTCTACCTGGAGACACCATTTACGCTGTAATCTGCTTTTGTTGGCTTTTTGGCAGCACTTGTAACATTCAGCAGTTGCCTCATTGTTTTGACACACAACACAAAACTATCCACTACACTACACACTAACTACACAACACAACACACTAACTAAACACTCCAAACATGCCAAATGTCACAAATCTCTCACATCTCAAAACTCGCTCTCTCTCTTTTTTCTGCTCTTTCTCTCTCTCTCTCCCTGTCTCTCTCTCTCTCTCTCTCTTGCTGTCACTCCTAAAACTTCCCCCTCTTCTTAAACAACTGTACTGGAAATGTGTTTATTTTATGTATTAATCACATGTTTTAATCATATCACGTTGGTAATAGTAACATCGCTTGTTCACTTTAGTATAGCATGATCACTCCTGACACCAATTGTATACATGCATTTTGAACGTTATCACAAGTGGATCTCAGGTTTTATTACAGCCTCACAGAGGGTGCATTGTAGACTTCAAGATCTCCAAACATCCTTCTTCTCCAGAGGTGACGGGTGGTCGTAACTTTTCTTAGAGTGGGTCGGTAGATGAGCTGGATTGAAGGTATAGAGATACATGATGTGCTGTGGAATGTTCTTTGTTTGAGAGTGTTCTGGGAAGGTATAAAATGGTTCAGGGCGGTGTCCTTCCTCAGAAAATTGCTTGGTGTTTGATCTGAACATTTTCTCCACTGCAGTGTTTTCCTTTTCTTTTACTTTAATAAACCTCACTTCAAAGACACACTCACCTGGTGGTTGCAACTTCATTTAAGATTTTCCACAACAATTTGGCGTTGTCGGGCAGGATTCCTCAGGTGAGTTTCACTGAATTACGGGCACGCAGTAACTGGCCATCCTGGGGCGAAACTGCCTCAGTCCCACCGTTCTTTTGTTTTTAAGACAAAAAAACAAAAGAGAAAAGAAAAAGGGGGAACTGTGAGATGTGCTTCAGCGACTCACATATGCGGGGATTTTTAACGAACCAAGAGAGAGACTGCAAGGGTTCTGCAACGGTGAGCTGTTTTTTGATTTGGAGAGGTGTTTTTTTTTTCTTCAGACAGAGCACCGAGAGGAAAACTTCCATTTAGGGTGTTTAGCACTTTTGCACCACAAGAAAAAGGCCGGATAGCTAATGTGCTGTTCTGTTTAGGGTGTTTAGCACTTTTGTATACAGTGGCTTGCAAAAGCATTCAGCCCCCTTGAACTTTCCCACATTTTGTCACATTACAGCCACAAACATGAATCAATTTTATTGGAATTCCACGTGAAAGACCAATACAAAGTGGTGTACACTTGAGAAGTGGAATGAAAATCATACATGATTCGAAGCATTTTTTACAAATAAATAACTGCAAAGTGGGGTGTGCGTAATTATTCAGCCCCCTTTGGTCTGAGTGCAGTCAGTTGCCCATAGACATGCCTGATGAGTGCTAATGACTAAATAGAGTGCACCTGTGTGTAATCGAATGTCAGTACAAATACAGCTGCTCTGTGACGGCCTCAGAGGTTGTCTAAGGAACAGGTCGGGGATAAAGTTATTGAAAAAATTTAAAGCAGGCTTAGGCTACAAAAAGATTTCCCAAGCCTTGAACATTCCACGGAGCACTGTTCAAGCCATCATTCAGAAATGGAAGGAGTATGGCACAACTGTAAACCTACCAAGACAAGGCCGTCCACCTAAACTCACAGGCCGAACAAGGAGAGCGCTGATCAGAAATGCAGCTAAGAGGCCCATGGTGACTCTGGACGAGCTGCAGAGATCTACAGCTCAGGTGGGGGAATCTGTCCATAGGACAACTATTAGTTGTGCACTGCACAAAGTTGGCCTTTATGGAAGAGTGGCAAGAAGAAAGCCATTGTTAACAGAAAACCATAAGAAGTCCCATTTGCAGTTTGCCACAAGCCATGTGGGGACACAGCAAACATGTGGAAGAAGGTGCTCTGGTCAGATGAGACCAAAATGGAACTTTTTGGCCAAAATGCAAAACGCTATGTCTGGCGGAAAACTAACACTGCACATAACTCTGAACACACCATCCCCACTGTCAAATATGGTGGTGGCAGCATCATGCTCTGGGGGTGCTTCTCTTCAGCAGGGACAGGGAAGCTGGTCAGAGTTGATGGGAAGATGGATGGAGCCAAATACAGGGCAATCTTGGAAGAAAACCTCTTGGAGTCTGCGAAAGACTTGAGAATGGGGCGGAGGTTCACCTTCCAGCAGGACAACGACCTCAACATAAACGGGGCGACGGGGATGACAGCAATGAAGATGATAAGGTGGAAGACAAAGTTGAAACCCCAGGAGGCATGAGATACTTTCTGAGGCCCAGGGAGAAGAAAGAACGAACTACTCCGCAAATGCCAGTGGTTGAAGTGTCAGGGCCAGCGGGGCCCATTTTGGTACACAGACCATGGACAGCTTTGGATGTGAAGAATGCCACGTCTCTCCTGCCAGACCAGACTGTTTCCGGGGCAAAGTTTGGTGAGCAGTTACTAATTTTTTGCCAGGAGTATAGACCCATGGGCGTGGAGGTCCGCAGGGCAGTTGCAACAAAGATGGTGCCTGCGGACCTCCAGAAGATTTCCCAAAGTCTGCCAGCGCCTGATCTCCGTATTACACACCTGGTGTGGACAGACGATGCAAACTGAGTCTATCGGGATGCCATAGCTAATTTGAATGTGGCTTTGCGACAAGCCTTTCCTGACAAAGTGGACATGGTGAAAATAAACACCTGCAAACAACATAAAGATTAGTCAGTGGACAACATTTTTCACCGCCTTATGCCCACATTTGAAGGTAATAGCGGCATGGTTAAGCCCCCGAACATGGACGGAGCAGAAGCTGATCCTTATGAGAGCCACCTCTGCAGAAACATGTAGCGGCCAAGGTGAAGCAATCATATATCGGGGCTGAGGACGAGCCGAGGGTGGCCGAACTACGCCGTCATGTCCATCACGCCCAGAAGCGGTGGACGCAAAGAAAACAGCGAAGGAAGAGAAGCAAGGTGCTGATTTGCATAATGCGGCACCGACACTTTATAATGCTGTGGCAAGAGGGAACACAGGTCCCAGAGAAAGGGAAAATGTTAGAGGACGGGGCAGGGGAAAAGTTGGCTGTGGGTGGATACCAGTGAGTGACCGCAAGCACTGCCAACTTTGGCAAAAAAAAAGGGCATTGGAAGAAAGACTGTCCCAACCGGAGAACACGGAGGGCCAAAGGAGGGAGGGAAAACTGGGTTGAGGCGGACTGAGGATGGGACTCCAAAAGAAGCTGTAGGCTGTGGTTTGCCCATGACGCCATTAACACAGCGATGTAACGCACAAACATATACACATTGTTGCGGGTTCAAATATTGAGGATGAGCACAAAGACAACAATTGTCCGAAAGAGTTGGTCAAACAATGATTTTTACTGAACACACGCGTGGGGAGATGAACACTGCCCACACCAGCATCGATCTCTGCCTAAGACTACACAAGCAGTTGTTTTTATAACATCAGGATTGGACGCCCCCTCTTGCGTCAAGCAGGTACAATACATGCATAAGTTTCAAAACCACAAATGTTCTGTTGACGACTTCTGACACATTTAAAAGGAACATTTTCTTCTTCTTTGGAAAAATAAGCCCCCACGTATAAGCTTAAAAACACTACAAAAGACCAAGGATAAAGGAGGATTAGAACTACCTAACTTTCAGCACTACTTCTTAGCCAACAGGCTTCAGTTTATCTCATGATGGCTAAAACATACCCTCTTAGATGAACCTTGGCTAGATGTAGAAAAAGCACTTTGCAATAATCTAGAGATTTTAGATCTACCATTTATCAGCTTAAACATCCAACGACATGAATGCTTCAAAAGCGTCAACATCAGCTCTTCTCTGACAGCATGGTGGGAGTTTCTGAAGTTGACAGAGTCTTCATTAATCCCATGCAAACGTACACCTACCTGGAACAACCCTGACATATTACAAAACAATAATATGATAAACTTTCCAGATTGGAGTGGTAAAGGAATCAAATATTTAGAACATATACTAGAAGGAACGGAATTTATTTCATTTGACAGACTAGTTACACAATATGGGATAAACAAGAAAAGATTTTTAGAATATCAACAAATTAAATCCATAATAAAAAAGAAATTTAAACCGGGTCAAGTTGAACTACAAACACCACCAAGTGTGGTTCAATTTCTTACCCTTAAAACCCCCAAATTACTATCCAAAATATACAGAATGCTTTCTAAAACAGATGAATCAATATCACTTCCTATTGCAAAATGGGAAGCGGATTTATCAGTTAACTTAGACCAAAACTTCTGGTCTCAGATTTGCTTAAAAACCTTTCATCTAATTAGAAATCCCAGTCTTCAATTAATTCAATACAAAATACTACATAGAGTGCACTATACAGGTCATCGGATGTTCAAGATGGGCTTTACGTCTACCAACAACTGCTCACACTGCCAAACCAATTCACCAGACAATTATATCCACGGTCTTTGGTTCTGTCCACCAGTTCAGAAGTTTTGGCGCGAGATATGTGAAGACTTATCAAAGTGTATGAAATGTAACATTCCAACTTCCCTTTAGTGTGTTTGCTGGGCAGCTTAGATAATGTCACTTCAGAAAAGAATATAGCCCATATGGTTTCACTGCCCTATGCATAGCCAAGAAAACAGTCCTCATGAACTGGAAAATAAAAATAATCTTAATTCTAACCAATATAGAAATTATCTATTAGATTACATTAGTCTTGATACAGCCTCTGCCACCACATCAGATCAATTGCTCTGAGCTCCTTTGATCAGCTCCATCACCTAGTGGGGGTGGGGGTCATAGTTTGGTCCCACCTTCACTGTTGTGATTGGTGTGGGGGTAGGGACAGGCTTAGGGCGTCGTGGGGTTCCCCAGGAGCATCTTCCTTGGGGGGCTCAACCCGGGGTAGCCGTCATGGCCAATTAGGGGCTCTGTTGGCTCTTAGCTGACGGTTTCCTCGTGGCTGCATGCAGCGGGGCTAGGGGAGGGTCTTTGCTGACGGACGTGGGTTACTGACCTGCTAGCCTGGCTGCCCCTGGGTGGGTCCGGGACGGGCGTGAGGTTCTGGGGGCGCTCCGTCTCTGGGCTGGGGCCCTGGCCGGGCCTCGGGGGCTTGGGTCCTGGTTGGTATGTTGCTGGGGTTGTGGGCGGGTGGGTGTATGGGGGCCCAGCCCTGGCGCAGGGTGGCGCCGGTGCATCGAGCCACCTGGGGGCTCTTCAGCTGGTGGGGGAGGTTGTCACATCTTGCAGGAGCTTTCCTCTCTTCAGGAACTCTCTCTGCAGGAGGGGGAGATACAGGAGAGGTGGAGGGGGAGATATAGGAGAGGTGGAGGAAGATCTCAGCCTGGCCGTCTATTGTCTTGTGTAGTCTGGAAGATGAGTGGATGATGGGGTGGGTGTAGTTTTCTCTGTGGTGGGGTCGGGTGGACTGTCCCGGGCTCTGTGGGGCCGGGCGGCGCTGCTGCACTGGGCCCCGGTCCGGATGGGCCTGGGCCCCCTTTCCCTGGCGGGTCGCGGAGTATGGGGGTGCCTAATGGGGTCAGCGGGAGCTGACCCCAGGGGGGTCACTGCCCTCCCTTCCTTCCCTCCCCATCTCCAGCTGCCTCCCTCTTCCCGCTCCACCACAATCACCCCACATGCAGGGCCTTGGGGTAGGGGTGTGTCACCAGGGTGCAGAGGAGGCATCCCCCGTCCCCTTCTGGCTGCCTCTGCCTCAATTTTATCCCACAACTTAGACATTCACATTACTCACACTCTCATTACACATACATATAGGATCTTGGGGTGGGCACGCTACACGGAATCAAATTACCATCAGGGTGTACACCTCACCCCTGGCGTCGTTGCCCACCTCTCAATTTTAAATACATGTAGACATTGAGGGCTAGCACGAGGGGCTATGCGCTTACCTGCTGCTCTCTGGCAGGTAGCTCCATGCCCTCCTGGGTTTTAAATGCACCTTAGAACACACATACATCAACACTACATATGAGCGGGAGGAGGGAGGTTTGGAGTCTTCTCACACCCCCGTTCTCTGCGGCCTGCTGGAGTGGGGGCTAGGAGGAGGAGTTGGCCATCCAACTGGGGTCTGGAATGTGGGGCCTCCTGCTGCTGCGGAGTCGGGCGGTCTGCTTCTCCCCACCGCAGGGAAAAGGGTAACACCACCTGGGTCTGGGTGCAGTTTCCCCCTCCAGGGCAAGGGTACCTAGACCCGGTTCTTAGAGAAATGCAGCAGGAGTGTGATTGTGTGTACAGCGTCTCTTTATGTCTGTCTCCACGTTGGGTGAGTGTTGAGTAATTGCATATGAAAGCATGAGGGTGGGAATGGATGTTTGTATCTGTGTGTGCGTGTATGTCTGTGTCTATATGTCAGGTTGGGTATCAGACGCCACCGCTCTGGGGACATCTCAGGCCCTCAAGGTTTGGAGGCCTATCTCCCCACCACTTCCCCTGCCGGTGGCGGGCGCCCTCAGACATCGGTGCGTTGGTAGTTCTTTGTGTCCGGGATGGGCGCCCAGGTACCCACCTGCTCACTCCTTGGTGGCTGCTTATCGGGGCCTGGAGCCTGGGGCTCGCTCGGGCCACTGGGGGTGGGGTGCCCTCAGCCTCTTGGCCTGGGGCTCGGTCACTCAGGCACAGCTGGCTGCCGGCGGAGCTCACGGGCACGTCACTGCAACCCCTGGCTTCTGCTCGCGGCTGCTGAGTGACCCCTCATCTGGGACTCTCCTCAGCTCTTTCTGGGATAGTGGCGCGGCTGCCCCTCTGTTGGTCTTCCTTGGTCTCTTGTGTTCTGGGGGCCTCTGGATGTCTAGAGTTTTGATCTCCTCCATACCTGCTTCATGCCCTGGAGGGCACACCCTCTAGCAGATCATTACATGAACGAACCTTTCAAAAAAACAAGCGCGTCCATGCTCACAGGTGTACACACGGGTGCTCACACACACAAACTACACCCTTTTTGGCTCCTACCTCAAAGCACACTGTGCGCTGTCGATCTTACGTGCTGCATAATAATGTTTAATATTCAGTATTTACTGTCATATTCCCATATTTCATTGTGATGTTGTTTATTCTATTACTCTCGTTTTCTTCTGCTTGTTTTCTTTTTTCTTTCTCAACAGGTGATCCAGGTGATCGATATATGTATTTTTTGTCTGTTTATTCTGTTGGTTTTGTTTTTGCCCTTTTCCCCGTCCCTCTTCTCAGCTGTTTTCTTTCCCTCTTTCTTTCTCCCTTTCTTTCCCCCAGTCAAGTCAGTCCTGTATTCAGCAAGTGAAAATAAAATAAACAATAAAAGGTGAATCAAATGGACCATTACGGCAAGGCTGGGATGGTCAATTTGGTAAAGTAAATCCGTTGGGCATCTTTCTTCGCCTTTAGACAATAATTCTGATGGCAAAAGAGCCAAACGGGACAGGCAAAAGAAAAAAAAAAAAAGAAAAAAAAAAAGAACATTTTCTCCGTCTCGAGGCCAGGTGCTTCCTGTTAATCTTCTAACTCTCGCTTATCTCCTGGAACAAACTGTCCCTTATGCAGTGTCAAGAGGAGAAATATTTTACTGCTATTATTTGCTGCTATTAGTATAATCATCATTACCATTTCATTATTAATAGTGATGTTGCAGGCAGATGCATTCAGATGTTCAACTATATTGGTATCATATTATTCTTTATTACAAGTCCAGAAGAACCACTTTAAATTGTTGAGTTGAATCTATAATTTTAAAGGCTTTTGAATGTTTTTATATTCTTACACTGAAGTCTTCAGTGGGTGAGAAAACTGAGTTGCAGGCTGACAGGAAACGGCGTGCTTTGCAGAAGTGAAACTGAAACCAGAGTCGAAGTGCAAGTTAAGAGTAGGGTGTCTTTTAGGCATTTATCTTTGATTAATCGTTGATTAAGCTTTAAGTAGTTGTGTTAGATTGAAACAGTTGTTTTATACATTTTACATATAAGTTAAGATCAGTACACACAGGATGGCCTTAGCCTGGTTGCCTAAGTTGAGGTCAACTAAGGTGCAGAGAGCATCTGTGCACGCACAGACAGACGAGACATACACACACCCACACACACACATATTAGATAGACGCATTTATATAGGCAAGAGTTTAATTATGTTTTGCTTATGGCTGCTAAGTCGAGGCGTACGTGTTAGTCTGTTCCAGGAAGTACACCAGATGTCCCAGAGATAAGCGACAGCGGAGGCGAGCGTCCGAGGATGGAGACAGAAAGCACCTGGGGCCGAGCCGAAGACGATGACTGTGTTCAAAGTTAACTGAATGTTTGTGGTTTTGGAGTGACGTATGCTTTGTTTGAGTCTGCCTGGTAACAGGAAGACTGCCAACCCTATAAAGTCTTTGTTCTGACTACTGTAGTTAGTTCGACGCTGAATCTGCACAGCGTTCGGACTCACACGTGTTCATTAAAATGCCGTCTAATTGCACCAGCCTGGATCTGTGGTTATTTTTGGATTTCCCCTCAATATTCTGAACCTTAACAGCAGACATAATTTTGCAGTTACAAGGTTTTACAAACTATTATTTGAACTCTTACCTAAACATGAGTCTAACTACTGTTTGTGTGTGTGTGTGTCTCGATCTCAAACGCACTCTGTCTGTGAGGACAGAGGCCAACTCTCATGTGTGTAATAACCTTAATGAAACTATATATGTAATATGTTGAATAAATGTTTTAATCAACTGCCACTACTCAAAGCTTAATAAAAAGGATATAAATGAATAAAAGATAATAATGAATAACATGGTATATGTGTTTTGTAGGCGTGTAGGCAATCTTTCACCGCCCTAAGTCACTTACACAATAGATTGTCTGGACATAGCGCCAAACAAAGCTTATGACCTTCAACTAACTGACTGAGCTTCAACTCTTTAAATAAGCACAAAATGCAAGGTGTATAGGAAATGATTATGACTGCTCCTGTAATAAAGGTTAATGGGGTGCCAGTATGTTTAAATATCTGAATGCCGTCTCAAAGCCATATGCCATGTTGTTAATACAATGTGAATGCTGCAGATTATATTGTAATAGTAAAATAAACTGTTTAATTCCACAACATGCTAATGCAATGAAGAATGCTTTGCACACACTTGCTAATACACCAAGCTATTGCCCACTTAGAGAGAGTTTGTCCGTCACCTGAAGGAACGTATGTGCATTTTAGTAGTGAGTCTTATAGACCTTTTCCCACCTATAAAATGTTAGTTTGTGGTCAAGAAGTTGAGTTTCTAGTAGATTTTGGGGCAACACACTCTGTTTTGAAATCTGATTCCTTCACACGCAAACCCGTGTTGGGAGGAAGATGCACACACTCCATATCTGCATCAGGGACCGTTCAGAAGGAGAATTTCACCACACTCCTGGCCTGCATCGATGAGCGGGGGTCAGAATTTAAGCATGGATTTTTATGGTGTGATCTGTGTCCAGTCAACCTGCTGGCCAGAGATCTCATGTGTAAATTGAACATAAATTTGATCTTCAGTCCAGAGGGTATCACAATACTGCAAGAAGATTATGACCACACGATGGTGAAATACAGCCCCCATCCCAGCGTTTGCTTATGAGTGGAAGCTGGGAGGTGGGCCGGTGGCTGAGCACTTTGTGCAAGCGGCAAAGGTTTGCATGTCTCCAGAGCATTGTTTTATGGCTGATGTAGACCTGCATTGCACATGGTGTTTCTCCCCGCAGGGGCCTGATGACAGATACGAGGAAACATGGTACCGTGTAAAGAATGATAAGTTAAATGTAAAATGTTTGTTTTGGAGCTCCACATTTGGTGCGGTCCATTGTGTCCGCTCAGTTGAGCTGGTAGCCACAACTGTCTCACAGTGTTTGGTTAAAACAGCATCTTCTGCAGACCTTACACACCCACTGTTGACAGAGGTGCCTGACAGCCTGTGGGCCTCATCCAAATATGATGTAGGATTGATTAAAGACTGTGAGCCTGTGGAGATAACTCCTAAGTCCTCTTCTCAGCCGTATCAAAAACAAACCCTCTGAAACAGGAAGCTGTGGAGGGGATCACGCCTGTTTTTGAAGCTTTGTTAAAAGCAGGAGTGATTGTTCCGTGCCCAACTTCTCCAGTTCTCCACTCCACTGTTCCCTGTGAAAAAAAATTGGGGGGGCAAATGAGCCTGTTGAATGACATTTTGTACAGGATTTACAGGCTGTAAATAAAGCTGTGATCCCTAGAGCCCCTGTAGTTCCAAATCCCCACACCATTCTATCTCAGATCCTTTCAGATGCTATGTGTTTCACTGGATTTGTCTAATGCATTCTTTTCTGTTCCAGTTCATCCAGATAGCCAATTCTGGTTTGCTTTCGAGTTCCGGAAAAAGCCTTACACCTTCACCCGTCTGTGTCAAGACTATTGTGAGTCCCCTACAATTTATAATGCAGCGCTTAGAATTCTTTGTCAGATTTGGTTCTTTCCCTGTGCACAGTGTTGTTGCAGTACATGGATGATTTGCTGTTGTGTGCACCCACACAAGAGCACTGCAGGGCAGATTCTCTCTCCTTGTTGAAACATCTGTATCACAAGGGTCACAAAGCTAGCAAATTCAAACTACAGGGAGCGGGTCACATTTTTAGGCCATGTGATCTCTCACAACTCACGCCAGATCTCTCCCAAAAGGGTTGAGGCTGTCACAAACATTCCAAAGCCTCTCACCAAAAAGCAGATGATGTCGTTCCTGGGAACCACATCACATTGTTAAAATTTCATTCCACACTATTCTTCCATGGAAGCTCCGCTTGCTGCGCTTGTGCATGGTAAGAATCTGTCTGCACATGATTACATTTACTGGACACTGGAGGCTGAGTTGGCTTTTGTGTCATTTAAGGAGTTGTTACACACAGCACCTGTTTTGGCGCTTCCAGATGCATCCAAACCATACCTTCAAATGGTGGACAAAAAAATGGTTTCATGTCTTCTGTTCTTTTACAGCAACATGGTGATTTGCTTCATCCTGTTGCCTACTATTCTTCTAAGTTTGACCTGAGCCAGGCCTTCCTGGATGTCTGCGTGCAGTCGCCGCGTGTGAAAAGGCTGTGCTTGCCTCCCGCGACATTGTTGGGTACTCCCCTGTTACGAACTTGCATGTTCATGTGTTTGTTTTGTGCAGGTGATGTATCTTTTTATGTTAATTCAGCTGTGCCAGGGCCCTGCTCCGATTGGTGCATGGATACACCGCCCCGACGTGACTGGTTCCAGCTGGAGGACCCGCCCATTAAAAGGAGGCTGGAGTGCTACAGCGGGAGAGGTCCTCGTATTTCTCCTCATGACCCAGCAGTGTTACCGTGGCAGCCGCTGGCTGCAGTGCGGCTTGAAAGTTGTGTAAGTGGAGTGGGTAGGGGTGAGCTGCCGTTTCTTTTGATCACCAGTTTTCTCCTGTTTTGAATTAGTTAAGGAGGTCAGACTATGTCTTTATTTTTGGACTTTGTTTTGGTAAGGTCAGGGGTGCGGGATTTGTGTAGATTTGTTTTGTTTATTATTTTGGCCTTGGCTCACCCTGAAGTGTTGACACTCCCGTTTTGTTGTTCCTCTTTTTTTTTCTCACTTTGTAAATAAATCACATTAACGAACGGATTTGTTTCCTGTGGCTGCTTGGGTCTTGGGGGGGAAGCGAGTGCCTCACTCATGTTATTGCCTGGCCCTAGACGGGTCGTAACACCCCTCTGACGGTGCAGGTACCCCACCTCACACCTGTCTGCAGCTCGCTGGCTCAGGTATTCTTCTGTGTTGCTTGATTTGCCCATGTTGTGGAAGTTTTCCACTTAAATAAAGCCTGCAGATGAGCGGTGAGCGATAGCCAACATTCTTTTAATCAAAGCACACAAAGAACAGACAACCAAGCTTGGTGGAGAGCCTGCATGACCACGGGGCAGGGTCAGCAGAGTCTCACTGAGAGTAGTGTGTCTCTCAGTTAAATACTTTCTCCATGAACAAAAGGCAGTACACAGCTGTTTCACACCTTAAGGTTCACACTCCCTTGCTACCTCCCAGAGTCCTCGAAGAGACAAAAGACTCTCCCTCCTGTGGAGTTGTCTGCTTCCCCAACTTCCTAAATAGACCCCACCATTTGTCTTACAGTATGGGTGTCAGACATGTTAAAAATCAGTGGCACCGAGGCATTACAATAACATAATGTGATAATACATAAGTGAAAGAAATTCCATTACAATCCCACCCTTTGATTCTTAAATCAAGAATCACATTAATACCAGAATTTCTTTCCCGACATTCTGTAATCACATCAACATTATTGTACACTTAAAGGAGTTTCACACTGTGTATCCTCACTTCACTGTTCTCTCACCACCCTTTGTTCATCTTTAATCCTCCCCACAATCTAAGCTCTCACATGCAAATGGCAACAACAATGATACAGAGGAAAGGTCTTCTCCATAGTGTCAAAGTACTTTGCATGGCAAAGTGAAAAAGCATTAGATGGTCATTCTCAGTCCAGTCATGGCTCCTGGTGTCTGTGCCATTTACAGAGTCATAATTCCAACGCTGATCTTCCTTGCGCTGTCACTTTTGGAGCTTGGCATGCTCTCTCCATCCCTCAATTTCCGTTCCAACGTGGCTGTAGATTTAAGGCAGAGCACGTCGTACACCTTAGTTGTCTTCCTCAACGTCAACGGCGAAATTCTTTCATTTTATTTTAAGATTTTGCTGTTCAAAATCTTCTCGTGACAATCCTTTGGAAGCCCAGTGGTGCAGCCCATTGTCGTTTGTCAGTTGTCCTGCAGATGGTCCCTGCTTCTCACTGGTCCTCTTGAAGCCTTCTCTCCCAGTCATGGTCTGCATCTGCGCCTCAGTCTCTTCTTCCATATCTCTCATGTCACGGTCTCTGCAATTTAAAAATGAAAGCTTCCCCGGAAAACCCTCTTTTGCCCTATGTCAGCTTAGCACAATTAGACATGCACAATGAAGTTGTACATTGTCTCTTAAAATTCTGGGGCTTCTCCCTGGAGTAGTTTCACTCAGGCCCTGTCTTAAGAAAAACATTAGCAAGCGGTGTGTCCTGCTGTAAATCATGTGATTAGATCATATGATTAGCCCTCTGCTGTGGAAAAATAGATGTTAGCGCAGCGCATCTGTATGCACACTTTCTCACAGTGACCTCTGCACTGTAAACAATAGAAGGTCATGAATAACACACCGCTGGTAAATTCAAAGACACAGAAAGTGGCAATTAAAAGGTTAAACCAGCATGGCCCAAAAGCCCATGCAACCTGTTGCTGTCACCTTTCTGCTCCTGTAAAAAGAAACATACATACATACATACATCCACCCTTTTGTCAGGTCAAGGTGGAGGTGCAATCTTGCATACTGGTGTCAAGTCAGTCAAGCTTTTGTCAGTCCAGTCAGTTCCCTTTTTTATTTGCTGACAGTAGAACCTCGTGACGCAATAAGTTTCTACTGCCAGCAATGACGTCATTTCAAAAAGAAAAAGAATTTAGACTGGATTACCTCGCTGAATCCTTTTGACAGGGACTTGTTTTCTGATTGTCCCAAATAAGTGGCTTTCTCCCGAGCTCATTCTAATTTTTTGGAGAAACTCACTTGCGATTGTTCAACATGTTGTGTAGCGCTTTCGATCCCGATCTTGCAGGCCTGCTTCAAAAGAGAAAATTTCTAAACAAAAAATCTCAGTGCACTGTTAAAAATCAAAAAATATGAAGGCCTCTTTTTAGAAGTTGTCTAAGCATGCTCTCTCAGAATGATAGATCCAAACAAAACTAATTGGCAGTTTCAAAGTGGTACCAAAAGAAAATGCAAAATCCCCAAAACATTCATCCACCAGTCACACACCTCACACAACAATATTCTATTAGATAATGAGTTTTGTTTTCCCCACATGCACCCAGATGTGTGCCATGATAAGACCTCCCCCACACATCAGAAACAAGAAACTCAATAATCTATTAGTCCCCACTCATCTGACCCCCCTGCATCATTCTCTTCACCCCTGCAATAATTCAATCATCCTTCCCCAAAATAATACTAGTTCACTAGTCTATGTATCACTTCTTAACCCACTAAGTGAACCGGACAAGATGATGGTAACAGCAATGCATGCTTAAAATGCTATTTGGTCTTCATGAGCTTCATTGCATGTGTGTTTGTGTTAGTAGGATTAATGCATTTTTCTGTTTGTGTAATTTTGTGTACCTCTCCTCTTTGCGGTGCTCCAGACACTTTTCAATTCTCCACGCAAGGCAGTCGTTTTCCTTCCCAGTTTCCTAAACCCAAATTTCATTTCCCACACTAAAACAGCCTTCCTCCATGTTCTCCCCTGCTCCTTCCACTGTGGTCTCATCTCATCTCTCCCCCTTGCAGCAGTCCAGTGAGAGTCAGTTGTCTTTCAGCTTTGTCCTGTGTTTTCCACTGTCTCATCTTGCCATTTTGCTCCAAAAGTGGCAAATGTCCAACTCAGACAGTCTTTTCAAAGGTCCATTCACACACAGTAAAGTTGCAGCTCGTTGGAAATGCACATCCATCCATCCAGTCATGATGATGCCATTTTTCTCCTTGCTGTCGCTGTCTTGCACAGCTGCTGCTGCTGGACCTTTTCTTCACTGCTCAGGACCCTGCTGTGAGCTCCTGATATCCATCTCGTTGTTCTGGAACTGCTTTTCTCGTCTTCAGGGAGAGATTCTTGGAGCTTGTTTTCTCAGGGTGACAAACACATGGAAGTTAAGCTGTAAAACAATTCAGCCAAAACTTGGCTTGAGTGTTTCTAATGATGTTAACCTATAATTTCTTGCGACTGCTGCACGTGAAAAATTGATCAGGGTCTGCTCTTCACCTGCAAGTGACACACTGAGACATTTTGATCATTCTTATCACTGCTTAAAGAAACACGTCTCCCCTCTCTGGTTCTGAAGTCCCCTTTCTTAAAAACCCAGAGAGATTGTAGTTGTTCTACATTGAAAATCACAAACCCTCTTCCTATTTTTATTGCTTATTTTTATCAACAATTCTGCGAAATTTTGTGTGTGTGTCCACCCTAGGGGAGCTGGTGGCCTGCAGTACCACCGTCTCCCGCTAGTTGGAAACAACTTTTACGCACATTTCTACACTCCTCTCTTTTTTTTTTTCTTTTCCTTGTTTTGTTCCCCATTTTCAACATTTTGAACCCCATTTTTCACTGTTTTGTTTTTTTTGTTTGTTTTTTACACACACAACAACTTTTCCCACACAACCACTCTCTTTCATCTCACAACATACTTTTACCCACAGTTCTTAACATACAGTCACACTTTGAGTTTTGTCTCTGGCCGCCTGATGGAAGGCCTGCCGCTTACTGGATCCAGTTTCCCATTACTACACAGGCGTCCCCATGAGGTTCCTTGCCTTCTACGGACCAAGGAACGAACACCGCCACTCTGCGCACTGTAGTACGCAGAAATGGTCCCCGACAGTGTACCCGAACCGCCGTTCCTGTGGCGTACTTGGACCGAACACAGGCCTGGGCCGGCTTCTCCCCAACTGCGTGTTCGAACCACTGTCCTTGTGATGAGCCGTTCCCAACACAAGCCTGGGGTCTCAAACCACCAGGATTTTCCCGACAGTGTACCCGAGCCGCTGTCCCTGTGACGTACTTGGACTGACCACAGGTCTGGGCGGCTTCTCCCCAACAACGTGTTCGAGCCACTGTCCTTGTGATGGGCGTTCCCAACACAAGCCTGGGGTCTCAAACCACCAGGATTTTCCCCGGAGACTCGAACTCCGGAGTCGGCCAGCGTTCCCCCTCGGCCAGACAAAAAACTCTCCATGACTGTATACAAGTTAGCTACAACTCACCCATCTGCAGGAGTCCCTCAAAGTTGATGGTCTCGGTGGTGACTGAAACACACGGCTCCGTGACTCCTCCATTTCCTTTGCTTCAACAGCTGGTAGGACAAAGGTACCTTTTCCCTCAGGGGTGATCAGCCCATCCACGGAACCGTTGTTCAGCGACCACACGGACCACCCTGCTCACAGCGCCATTCTGTTGTGGAAGTTTTCCACTTAAATAAAGCCTGCAGATGAGCGGTGAGCGATAGCCAACATTCTTTTAATCAAAGCACACAAAGAACAGACAACCAAGCTTGGTGGAGAGCCTGCATGACCACGGGGCAGGGTCAGCAGAGTCTCACTGAGAGTAGTGTGTCTCTCAGTTAAATACTTTCTCCAGGAACAAAAGGCAGTACAGCTGTTTCACACCTTAAGGTTCACACTCCCTTGCTACCTCCCAGAGTCCTCGAAGAGACAAAAGACTCTCCCTCCTGTGGAGTTGTCTGCTTCCCCCAACTTCCTAAATAGACCCCCACCATTTGTCTTACAGTATGGGTGTCAGACATGTTAAAAATCAGTGGCACCGAGGCATTACAATAACATAATGTGATAATACATAAGTGAAAGAAATTCCATTACACCCAACATTACAGTGAAGCGCTGCACAACACTGAACCGTTGTTGACTTGCTAGACATTCCTCTTGAGAACTCTGATATGGTGTTGTATGTGGATGGTTCCTCCTTACATGTTTCAGAAGCAACAAACTGTGTGGGTTTTGCTGTGTGTTCTGTTCATGAGATTCTCGTGAATGAAAGGCTATCGGCTATCGTGGCTGATAGCCAAGCATTTGTCAGTGCAGACCATGGAACTTGTGGCATTGACAGAAGCGCGTAAACTTGCTGAGGGTTGTTCTATCACTATCTACACTGATTCTTGCTACGCGTTTGGTGTGGTGCATGATTTTGGTGCCCTGTGGAGACATGGGAAATTTTTGAAATTTGATGGGAAGCCCATTCTAAATGCGGACCGGGTAGCAGCGTTGCTGAAAACCATCCTCCTGCCTGCTTGCATTGCTGTGGTGAAGTGTGCAGCATGGAAGAAAATTAGCGAGCGATTGGGGTTTAGGTTGCAAACACACTGTGCAGATCACCCATAATCGGGAGGTGCTGTGGAAAGAGTGAATGGATCTTTGAAAACAAAGCTGGCAAAGTGCTGTGAAGAAACTGGCCTCTCGTGGCCAAAGCCACTTCCCCTTGTGTTGATGCACATGCGCATGGGGGCCAGACCTCTCAACACATCTCAGCCCCCCCCCGTGTTCTCCCCAAGAGCCAGAAACTACACCTGTAGTAAGTGTCATCCCAATATCTTCTTGATGCATGTATGCAGCAATGCAAAGCCCCCAGCATCCAACATCACCATGGAGGAGAGGAAGGCACTCACATCACTTAGTAATGACAACAACATTATCATCCTTCCGACATACAAGGGTAGGTGCACAGTATTGCTAAACCAGAAAGACTATCATGAGAAAATTTTGTCACTATTCAGTGATGAAAATACTTATGAGCCCCTGAAACGAGACCAAGGAAGTGGTTACAGGAAGAGGGTGATAGACTGTCTAAAGCAGGCTATCAAGACAAGGCTATTGACCGGACCTCATACAACAGGCTGTACCCAGGGGAATCTACACCAAGCCTGTATGGTTTACCGAAGATACATAAACAGGGTACACCTTTAAGACCGATTGTCTGTATGATCAACTCAGTCACCTATAACATCTCCAAGTTTCTGGCTTCGATCCTCAACCCGCTGGTAGGCAGCTCTGAACGCATAGGGATCAGTATTTAAGGTTTGACTCTCATCATCCACCGGAGCACAAACTGGGCATCATCAGGACTCTACAACACAGAGCGAACACCATCCCCACTGACACAGCGGCCAGAGAGGCAGAAGAACAGCACATCAAGAAGGCCCTGAGTAAATGTGGTTATCCCAGCTGGACTTTTGTCAAAGCTGGGAAGGCGCCAAAAGAAAGCTCCAGCCGATCCAGGAGAGAAGGACAACCGCTGCCTGTGCGAAAACCTGTAGTGATCCCGTACGTGTCAGGAGTAACAGAGTAACATAGGCTGTATCCCAATTCAGGCTCTGCAGCCTTAAAGTACGCAGCCTCAACGGTCCTCAAGGGCCGCGTACTCAAAGACCGCTAAGGCCGGAAGTGCGAGGCTTGTGAAATGGGACGGTCTAGCCTCCGTCGCGCTGCCCAGGTTGCCTAGCAACCATGATAGCAGGAAACGTGTGGTTGACATAAATGAAGGAGAACATATTTTGTTCATTTGTTTGTTTGTTTCTACACGAGCTTTGTGTGATTTAATAAGTATCTGAGGCTGAGACCACAGGACTGTAAAACATGGTTGTTGGGCTTCATATCTGTACTGAACAGTCATTTTAAGATTAACTAGTAAATAACAATTACATTATGTTGTTCATGAGACTAAAGTCAGTGTAAATATGATATGTCCAATATTATAGTTATTATATTAATCATTATTAGTTATTACAGCAGTGAGTTTGAAGTCTCAAATCAAATCACTTTTATTGTCACATCACATATGCAGGTACAGCACATGTGAGTGAAATTCATGTGAGTGAACTCTGTGTCAAATACTGAGCTCCAGTAAAGATTCAAGTTGGAGTTATTTATATTTCCTATCACCTTAAACCTTCACTCAAAGACAAGTATCTTTGACAGTGTATATATAGGTGTATTATATATAAGAGACAAATATTGTTCGTTTAATTTGTTGGCATTACTAAATTTGGCTCAATGCTTATATATATGTGTAAAAAGTAAATGTATGAGCTGTGAAAACTGTTTCTGATAAAATGAAGAGTAGACTGATATATGAAATATTCCTTTATTGGGTGAGAAAATCAGACCATGTCATAACTGCTGTAAGTCATACAGAATAGATATCAGAGCCTTAAACAGGCTGACTTCTGCTAAATGGGTCAAACTCGGCAGAAAGTATACAAACACATAACATCCTTATAGAATATGATGTAACACTATAGATCAACTTACCTCAGAATATGTAAAGCATATAAACAATTACAGCAATATGATGCAACAAACACAGCAGTGCTACTAATCCAAAATACTCAAAGCTTCATAGAACTGAAACAAACATTTATTTTAGCTCCATTCTGCTGCTGATACATACTTTAGGTTTCTGAATATTAAACTTGTTGCTGCCTTTCATAGTGTGTAACTTGAAGGCCCTGAGTACTTTCTCCCACACTGAAAACACTGGGATGATAACATTATTTGAACATTACCTAATAAGACTGATTCAGGACAGACAATTAGTTATGTTAAACTTTCCTAGCAGTCCTTCACAAACAGGGAACAGTCTGTCTATTCTCTCCATCTGTCAGCTGCTGCTGGCTCTTCCTCCTCCTCTTCCTCACACACTGCTGAGTTTGTCCTGGTGGATCATCAGGGGTGCAAAGCCTCACAGATGATGTGCAGCAGTGGGTCCCTCAGTCTGTCCTCACTCTGGACACTTGCAGTTGTCACACATGGAAATCAAATGTGTGATAAGCTGCAGGATTCAAACACAAGTGTAACTTATAAATACATGTTCATACTTTTATTCCACAATCAGAGAGAAAGAAACAGAGAGAGAGTGCAGGACAGACAGACAGGTTACAGTCTCAGGTGTATACACTGCTACAAAACAGCACAAGAGAAGGAGGATTTAGTGTTTGTGTTATTACGAGTGCTAAACAAGAAGAGTTCCCAGATGGTCCAGTGGACACATGTGTGACTCCTGTGATTAAAGCATCTTTCTTTCAGCTTAACGAGTGAACCGTCAGCTCGTTCAAACACACGTTAAAGTCCGTTTGGCTCGACACCACCGAACAGAGGCAGCAATATAACATAGCTAACATTAACAGTGCAGTGAATCCTGCTTGTGCCGTCATATTCAGGACTGCAAACCGAGCAGCATCACTGACTTTCAGCTTGTTGTGTTTGTGGATATATGACTGACTTTAATTATCCATGAAATCGTCACATTCTCTGTAAGATTAAGGTCGACTATTAAACGGCGTATATTTGAAAGGCTTTAAAATCAAGTTAACGCTGAAAGTACAAACATCGCTAATGTCACATAACTTTGCCGACATGTGGCCAACAGTAATGTTTTAATGTTCTCCATTATTCAACATTTGCACATAAATAAGTGACATATTATTCAGTACTTACCTTTAACAGTTTACTCTTCGGCGGCTCCGCTTCTGCTGTCTGCGGCAAAATTATCCATGCCGACTGCCGCGCTATGAATTGTGGGATACTCCCACTGGGTTTAAATCTGGGACTCTCGGCCATTTGACCTTAGAACTGAAGAAGCTTCTCGGATGAGAGGTGAAACGTCTTCAAGCAACTTAAAGAAGTCCAGACGCTTTTCTTTGCAAACTCCTTTGACTACGATGACCTGGATGACTGAGAACCTTCACAGACAATTGTGGGATATGTTGGGCCACGAAGTCTACACCGCCACGTCCTTAAAATTCAGGGAAATGAAGGACGCATCAGAGCCGCATTTCGAGCAGCCTTTGAATTTGGACAGCCTTCGGCGCGTCGCTGTGACGTAATCGGCCTTAAAATGCGGCCTTTAAGGCTGCAGACCCTGAATTGGGATACAGCCATAGTGTACACTGTTAAATGCCAGGAGGATTACCAGGATTTATACATCGGGGAAACCAAACAACCTTTGGCGAAGCAGATGGCACAACACAGAAGAGCTACCTCGTCAGGCCAGGACTCTGCAGTCTATTTACACCTACAGGCCAGTGGACACTCTTTCAATGAGGATGTACACATCCTGGACAGGGAGGAACGCTGATTTGAGCACGGAGTCAAGGAGGCCATTTACACGAAAAGGGAAAGACCATCTCTGAATGGAGGAGGGGGCCTAAGGGTACATCTTTCGCCATCTTACAATGCTGTGATTGCAGCCATTCCCCAACTCTCTGTGAATGGTACTCATGGCCATTGATCAGTGGGTTTTGGTCATGCGAATGAGAATTTGCCATGACCATAGACTCTAAGGAGCTTGGAAAGAAAAGTGTCTGGACTCCTTTAAGTTGCTTGAAGACACCGCTCATGTGAGAAGCTTCTTCATTTTTTTTTCCTGTCCCTTTTGGTTCTTTAGCCATCAAAATTATTGTCTGAAGGCCAAGGAATATGCCCAGTGGATTTACATTACCAAGTTGATCGTTTGTCTGCGTGAGCACCCGTGTGTACACCTGTGTGCACACCTGTATGCATGAGCGCACTTGTATTGTAAAGGTTTCACCATGTAACAATCTGCTATAGGGTGTGAGAAGCCATAGCCTCGTCCCCCAGGGCATGAAGCAGGCATGGAGGAGATCCAAGCCCCAGACATCCAGAGGCCCCAGAGCACTTTTTCAATTCTAAGGTCAAATGGTGTAGTCCCAGATTTAAGCCTTATGGGAGTGTCCCCCCAAGGGGGACATGGACCCCTCTAAAGAGCCTCTACCGAATCACATGAGCCAAGGTGTGAAAACGGGTATAGATCACAATCAGCTAAGGTTGCATGTGAACCTGCTGTGAAACCTAGCTCCACCCATATAATTTCCTGAGGTCTAAAGGCCCAGGATGTGAGTGGGTGTTAAGGCATTTGGGAAAGGATCTCAAAACTGGATTATAGCTGGCAGACAGTTGGTGTCATAAATCACCGCCTCTGTTCAAAGGTGGTTGTTCACAGTGGACATAGATGGTTCTTTCATTCCTCTTTCAACCCATCTGTCTTCTCTGTCTAAAATGTGAACATTGGTATCCTCTAAAGAGTGACCATTATCCTTTAGATGCAGATGGACCGCCAAGTCTTTCCCAGCTCCTTAGATGTCTTGAGGTGACTTTTGCTGTGATTTGGCGCTATATAAATAAAATTGAATTGAATTGAATTGAATGTCTTCAAGCAACTTAAAGAAGTCCAGACACTTTTCTTTCCAAGCTCCTTAGACTACGATGACCTGGATGACTAAGAACCTTCACGGACATACCCCAGAACAACACAAAGAACTGCAGGCTTCACTTGCCTCAGTTTAGGTCAGTATTCATGACTCCACCATAAGGAAGAGATGGCCTGCATGGCAGAGTTAGATAAGGCAAAATAGATAAGATAACATTTTGATGATTCCCAAAGGCTTGGGAAAGTACTCTGTTAACTGACAAGATGAAAGTGGAATTTTCTAGAAGGTGTGTGTCCCATTACATCTAGCTTAAAAGTAACGGATCATTTCAGAAAAGGAACATCATACCAAAAGTAAAATATCGTGGTGATAGGGAGATCAATTGGGGATTTTAATGCTCGAAGAACACTTCATGAAAATAAACACTTACAAAAATCTCAAATGTAAAACTAGGAACTGAACACTGGAAAGACTTGACACTGACCTAAACCTAGAATAATAATAATCAAAACAGCACAACTAAAGAATCAGAACATGAATCATAATACAGAAAAATACCAAAATACAAGAAACTGAAAATGCTGGGTCAAAATGACTCAGACAGGAAGACTTGCTGTGGTAAATGGAACCATGGAATTTGCTGCCTACCAAAACACCCTGAAGGAGAATTGTCATGGTCCTGGGTCAGTGACCCAGTGTTTTTGGTTGTTGTACTTTTACTTTTGATAGTTTTATGTATTATGACTGTTGTGTTTTGGTTTCCCAGGGTTTAGTTGTGTTCCCTCTGTTGGTGTTATCCCTGCCTGTGTGTCCCCTTTTGTGTAGTAAGGTCTCTGTGTTTAGTTCGCATTTCTTAGTCTGTGTCTTTGCATGTATGTGTTCCTGTGTTACTTTGAAGGTCCCTGTCTGATGTCAGTGCGTTCTGTTTACGTTCCCCTGCCTTGTCAGCTGTGATGTCTTCCAGGTGTGTTCCCCTCCTGTTTCCCATCCCTTGATTCCTGGTGTGTGTATTTAGAATAGAATAGCTTTTTATTGTCACTGTTACAAGAACAGTGAAAGGCAGTTTGGCATCTCTCCATGTGTGTGGAGTACACAATAGCGTAAGTATTTACACAATGACAAATTTACATTTACACAAGAAAGATATGTACAAGTTATACATACACCTGCAAACATACACGCACATACATACATATATGTATATATACATATCTGCATCCGTACATGCATACACACACATATTTCCACATACACGCTTACATCTATATACATACACATACATGCCATCTAACTAGCAGGTGCATTTAGAGATGCAGTGTGATCAGTGATATTGCACATTGAGTGTGGGGGATGATATTGCACATTGAGTGGGGGGTGCTGTTGGAACTATACTAAATAATGTTATAATAAATACAGTTTAAAGTGGTAAGGGTGTTGTTTGCATTGAAGTATAAACAGAAATACGATTTATAAATAAGGTGTAATGTCCATGAGTGTTGGCAGTGCAGTTATCCTCCAATCAGGGTGGAGGTAGGGCATGTTTGACAGCCTGTGGGTAAAAACTTCTGTTGAGTCTGTTTGTCTTCGACCTGATGGACCTGTACCGTTTACCAGAGGAAGGGGAAAAAGTGAGTGTCCAGGGTGCGAGGGGTCTTTAACGATGATGCTGGCTTTCTGCTGAAGTCTGCCAGTATAGATGTCTCTGAGGGAGTTAGTGAAGTGCCGATTGCCCGCTCTGCTGCCCTCACCACCGCTGCAGTTTCCTCTTGTCCTCCGCAGTGCAGCAGTTGAACCAGAGTGTGCAGCAGTAAGTCAGAAGGCTCTCAATGGTGGAGCGGTAGAAGTTTACTAGCAGTCTTTGGGGTAATTGGGCCTGGCGTAGTTTCCTGAGGAAGTACAGCCTTTGTTGTGCTTTCCTACCTGGTGGGAGATGTTTGTGGACCAGGTAAGGTCGGCCGAGATGTGGACTCCGAGGAACTTAAAGCTTTCTACCCGTTCTACCTCCTCCCCATCAATGTAGAGGGTAGAGTGCTCAGATCGCTTTGTTCTTCTGAAGTCGATTACCATCTCCTTGGTCTTGGCTGTGTTCAGATGCAGGTTGTTGTCGTCACACCATTGCTTCAGATGCTGAACCTCCTCTCTGTAGGCTGAATCATCGTTGTTGTCGATCAGTCCTATGACAGTGGTGTCATCAGCAAATTTTATAATGGTGTTACTGGTGTGGATTGGTGAACAGTCATGGGTGAAAAGTGAGTATAAGAGGGGACTGAGGACACACCCTGTGGGACACCCACATTCAGAATGAGGGTGGAGGAGGTGTGCTCTCCCATTCTTACGTTCTGGGGTCTGTTGCTCAGGAAGTCCAGTATCCAGCTGCACAGTGAGCTGCTGAGTCCTAAGTTGCTTAGTTTATTAACCAGTTTGTGGGGTTGAACTGTATTGAAGGCAGAGCTGAAGTCCACAAATAGCATTCTCACATAGGTGTTACTACAGTCCAGGTGTGTGAGGGCTGTGTGAAGAGCTGTTATTATGGCATCCTCTGTCGACCTGTTTGCCCTGTATGCAAACTGGTGTGGATCGAGGTTTGCAGGGATGGCAGCTTTAATGTGTGACATGATGAGCTGTTGAAACATTTGGCAATTATGGGTGTTAAAGCAACTGGACGATAGTCATTCAAGCAGCTCACTGTGTTCTTCTTGGGCACTGGAGCGATGGTGGCTGACTTAAGGCAGGATGGTACTACAGACTGTAGCAGTGAGAGGTTGAAGATGGTGGTGAAAACCTCTGCTAGTTGGTCTGCACATGCTTTAAGCACTCTACCGGCTACACCGTCAGGACCAGCTGCTTTCCTCACGTTGACTCTGCGCAGTGTGGCTCTGACCTGGTGCTGCTCCAGCTGGATGGGAGCGTCGTCCCTCTCTGTGATGGCAGGATGGGTGATGGTGTCCCTGTTTTCTTGGTCAAAGCGGGCGAAGAAATGGTTTAGGGTGTCAGGTAGGGTGATGTCATATAGTGTGTGGTACCTCGTCCTCGTTGCTGGTTCATCTGCGTCTCTCTGTCCGTCGTTCTGTGTATTTCCCAGTGCCTCCCTGCATCTCTGTTTCAAGTTAGTTTCTGTTAGTTTTTCCCAGTTTAGATTTTCTTAGTTTCATGTTCAACCTCGCCATCTCTGTTGTATCCACATTTGGTTAATAAACTCACTTGCACCAGAGCTGCTGCATCTTGGGTCCTAAATAATTCACACACAGCTTGTGACAAGAATGTTGTAACAGTCACAATTGTGTGGTGTCTCTTTAAGACACCATAAGGTATGACTTAGTGATGTCGCAAGTATGCGCCACTGCCCTCTGTGGAGTATGAGAGCAATGTGCTTGCACGTGAGTGTATGGACCGAGATGGACCTTATATCTTTTACCTTTCTAACAATTTGCATTGTTATGGGTTGTAGGGACACTGTGCTTCATGTATGATAAGCAGCAGCCGTTCAACCGGGCCTTGTAAGGTTGATGAAGAGAGTGTGCAATAAAGGACAAGTACTGTGGAATTCCCTGTACCAGTGCGGTCATCAGTTTTTCTGACAGTCCTGCTAAGTATTTCTACCGCCTCCTCTCAACTACTGAGTACAACCCACGTTCCAATGTCCAGCCATCTGTTTGTGACCTCAAGCTGAAGCGCACTTGGGTTCTGCAGCAGGACAATGGTCCAAAAAACACCATCTCTTAATGCCTTGAGAAAACAAACCAAAGACTTTGGAGTGGCACTAATAAAACCAAGGAGCTGGTGGTAGACTTCTGCAGGCACAAACATCCTCCAATGCCAGCTCTGTTCTAGGATGCCCTCTGGACCCAGTGGAGGTGGTGAGTGATAGGAGAATGGTGGCTAAGCTGTCATCCCTGTTGGACAACATCTCCCACCCCATGCAGGAGACTTTGACAGTACTGAGCAGCTCTTTCAGTGGCAGGCTGCGGCACCCTCAATGTCGGACGGAGAGATTTCGCAGGTCTTACCTCCCTACTGCTGTCTTGCTGGTGGCAAGCTACATTGTAGCCACAGCTGCCCTGGGGCGCACTGACAGAGGCGAGGCTGCCGGACACTGGCGCCACCGGGCCCTCTGACCACCACCAGTAGGCAACGTGTGAAGTGTCTTGCCCAAGGACACAACGACAGAGACTGCAGCAACCTTCTGATCACAAGACAAACTGCCAACTCTTGAGCCACGATCGCCCCGATCACAAAGACTTTTGCAGCTGATCAAACACACACAAACCCACACATGTGCAATAAGACCAAGTGCAATACTCTTTTTATGACAAAGTTGTATTTTTACTCAGTTGTATATAGCATTTGTATTCTATTTTTATCCTATTGTATATATTATTTGATTTGATTCTATTGTATATAGTATTTTATTCTATTCTATTCTATTCTATTCTGTACAGTTGTGTACAGTATCTTTATTTATGTTCTTATTGTATTCCAGTGTTCTCTAATTTTTGCTATATAACTTTGCACTGTCCACTTTCTGCTGTGACAAAACAAATTTCCCACGTGTGGGACTAATAAAAGTTATCTTATCTTATCGTATCGTATCTTATCTTATCTTATCTCAAAACCCTCCAATTACTCCTGAATTACAACAATTCTGCAAAGATGGGTGGGCCAAAATTCCTCCAACACGCTTGATTGGAATTTGATTTTTTGCCCCCTAATAATAAAGCCCTTCATTATGAAACTTTATTTTGTTTTCTTGTGTAATCTTTGTCTGATATTTTAATTTGTTTGATGGTCTGAAACATTTAGGTGTGACAAATATACCAAAAAAAAAAAAAGGAATTCAGGAAGGAGGCAAACATTTTTTCACACCATTGTCCATTACAGATACTAAAATTGGTCTGTGAACCCTTATGGAGCAAATGTACATAGGGCTCAATATGTGGAAGGAGGGACCTTTTTTAATGAAGAGAACATGTTGGGAGGAGTAAAAGAACAAGATAAACCTAATCAGCTCACCTCCTGTGATGATGATGGAGGGGGTTGAATTCTGCTTTCCACATCTGCTCAACTCCTCTTGCAGAAAGGCTCTGCGTCCTGTCTCAGTTTCCATGCTCATTTACATGATAATATCTTCTATCTCTGTGCTCACTGCAACTCTTAACCTGCTGGTCATCATCTCCATCTCCCACTTCAAGTAGCCACATATTTTGTAAAGTTAAAAGATTAATAGCTGTTTTTAAGGAAAAACTTCAAAACAAAACAACTATGAATTTATGCTGCAAATAAGTGCTTTCTTTCTTATTTCTCTAGGCAGCTCCATACTCCCACCAACTTCCTCCTCCTCTCTCTGGCTGTCTCCGATTTCTTTGTGGGTCTCTATTTGCTCTTTTACATAATGTTTATAGACGGCTGCTGGTATTTTGGTGAATTCATGTGTATTCTGTATTATGTTATTGGCACAATTAACACCTCTTCCTCAATAGGAACCATGGTACTGATATCAGTTGACCGTTATGTGGCCATTTGTGATCCTCTGCATTATCCCATCAAAGTCACTGCAAAAAGAGTTCAGACCTGTGTTTCACTGTGTTGGAGCTTTTCTGCCCTTGCTGGTAGTTACCTCTTAAAGGACAACTTGAAACAGCAAAGCAGGTTTAATTCTTGTGTGGGAGAGTGTGTTGTCCATATTAACTTTATTGAATATGTTGCAGATCTTGCTTTGAACTTCCTACTTCCTATTACTGTCATTATAGTTCTGTATTTGAGAATATTTGTAGTGGTTGTGTCTCAGGTTCGGGCCATGCGGTCTCATACTGCAGGTGTCACATACCAGTGTTCAAGGAAGGGAAATCCAAAGAAATCAGAGATGAAAGCAGCCAGGACTCTTGGTATTGTTGTAATTGCATTCTTGTCATGCACCTTACCATTTTATTGTGTCACACTCACAGGCCAGAATGCCTTCCTCAACGGATCATCTTCTGCATTTGTTCTATGTCTTTTCTATTTTAATTCGTGCCTCAACCCTATCGTCTATGCCTTATTCTACCCCTGGTTTAGAAAATCTATTAAGTTTATTGTTACATTTCAAATACTGAAGTCTGGCTCCAGGAATGCCAACATAGTCAAAGTGACAGAATAGTGACTAAAATGAGGTCTCTACTGTTTTAGCAGCAGTTTACGAGTAAGTCAGCCCAAACAAGCAGTGTTATATTTTCAGATTGCAACATTACTCACATATCTGTGATGTAACTAAACCAAGAAACAAAATAAAGTAAAAATGTGTTTGCCCGTAAATGCCTCTTTACTATTGCCCCATCACTACCCAGAAATCAACTCCTTGTGCTTTGAATCAGGGAACAGTAGATAATGTGTTCAAACAGAAATTCTTAATTATTACAGTCTTCACTGTTTCTTTGAATTCACTTTACATTACTTTTTTAAAATTCTTTTTTCTGTAAAACCAAACCAAAGAAATACTGAACAAATTTCATTCATTGAGTTTAATGTTCATAACTGTGTGAGTTAGGCCTAACTTTCTGCAGATCCAAAGCAATAGGCATCATTTTGAATCACTGTAGTACTTTTAGGTGTTGTGAAAATTAGCAGTCAGGTAATATAGAAAGTAAGGCTCTTTCAAATGTTTTTAATATTATAAAAACATCTATTTTAATCCAAACTATGATGTATGAACAGCGGAAACAGAAGTTCAAAGTGGATTATTTCTGAATTTGTGACACCATCACAACACCAAAATACAAAGAATAACTAAAAAAAGGGAGGTCTGGATTAGGCAGTCTGGAAATATCCTTTAGGCTGCTGGGTGGGGTGGGGGATTCCCATCATCCACTAAGCATATTTCATACACTATCTGTGTTTCTATACACTACCTTGTCAGGTGATGTGAGGTAGAGAGAAGCAGAAGTCTTGCCATCACAATTGAAAGTGAGTAAACTTTCAGTTGTGAAGTTGTGAAACCATCTAGCTTTATGATCAGAGTGCTGTTTTCAAATAATTAAGAATTAAAGGATTATTCCATAGCCAAGGTAAATGAAAATATAAGTTTGAACAATATGTTAAAAATTAGTTTCAGTAGTAAAAATGTTTCAGATGTCTGAGTTTTCTGTGCTTATACACGATCCAGTTTCAACTTCGGTAGATTAGTGGGTGACTGCAGAAATGCGAGAAGATAAGAACTCACCAACAAAACCATCATTATACGTGACTGAACACAGAACCATAGCCATGTGTCATTTTGCTGATATGTAATTATGCTTAATACTGAGCAAAATATAATCAAGTATATAAAAAATTAGTACGTTTACATTTACCCCATATACTAAACAGTAAAATAAAATCTATGCAATGATTCTAACAACAGGCATGACTGATAGCCAGTGTTGGGACTAACGCGTTATTAAGTAACGCGTTACAGTAACTACGTTATTATTGTGGTAACGAGCACGGTAACTAGTTATTATGCCAAAACCAGGAACACGTAACTCGTTACTGGGATTTAGATAGGCTCGTTACTCGTTACTTCGTGTGGTGGCTATCACGGAGCTTCCACAGATTCAATAACATTAGCAAGTGGTGGAAGTCAGCAGGTGGATGAAGGAAAAGGGAGGCAAGAGAGAGAGCCAAGCGGCCGCCGGTCCCGCGTGTCAGGTGAACTGAACTTCAGGTAAGAAGTTATGACCTGCAGTCTATCAGGGTCAGATATAAACCAAGTTTAGGTGGAGTTTATTTTCGGTATGCTGACATTTTAGGTACTGCGTGCTAGCTAGCATGACGGAGTTTCTATACAGCTGGGTGGGTGCTATGTTACTGATGTTGAACTTTATTTTGTTCATACGGTTAATTATTAGAGTTGCCAACCGTCCCCTAAAAAACAGAATCGTCTCGTATTCAGAGAAAATATTACACGTTTCGTACTGAGGTGAAAAGGAACACAGTTTGTCCCGGACTTCAGCTACAATGAAAAAAGACACAAAGCTGAAGCTGCACAGCTGCCTCTTCTTCTCTCATTCTCTCCCGTTTCTACTTCAATCACGAAACTGATCAATGATCAGCTGATCGGCTTTTCTCTCTTGTTTGTTTATCGCCCACTTTGCGCCAGAAAGAGGAAACCAGCGGATGTCGCACTAAACAACAGCAGCACCTTTAAGCTTGATCAGCTGTTGTTAGAATTTATTTATTATTAATTTCTAGTATCAGCTGATGTTTGCTGGAGCCACAGCTGTAAAGCTGCTGGTCATGATATCGGTTTGGTTATCTGGTGAGAGGAAACATGCAGATGAAACCAGGAGATGTCCTTACTGAATCATCAGAGCTGAACAGGTGATGGAGAAACAGGTTTACCTTTTAGGTGACATGAATGAGTTGAAGGAAGTTATGAACTGTTTCTGAGAGACAAATAACACCAGCATCCTTTTCTAAGTAGCTGACAGCTGGTAACTGTGCAGGGGCGGGTCTAGCAAAGTTTTGCCAGGGGCCAGGTAGGGCATTAACAGTGAAAGGGGGCACAAGGAAATACTTTTCTTTATTATTCTCATTTAAAATGTCTCGCTTTAAAAAAAATAATTATCTGAGTCTTACAACAAACGATTGATAGATTGATACATATATACCATCAGAACAGTGTACATCACTGTCACAACAGTGTTGTTTTCATTCAAAGGCTTTATGATTTTTCCTATAATGGTGGGCGGTCTCTAGTCAAAATGCCCGGGACGATTGTTTTGTCCCAGTCCAGCCCTGGATGCTATGGAACGCCAGGACTGCCATAATGAATTACTTAAATACACCATTAAATAATTAATTAAATGTGGCAATAATTAATTAAAATGGGAATTAATTAATTAAATACATAGTTATGACACATGTAATTAATTAATTATTGACACATTTAATTAATTATTTATGTATTTCACATTTTAATTAATTATTGACACATTTAATTAATTAATTATTGACACATTTAATTAATTAATTATTGACACATTTAATTAATTATTTCATGATATATTTATTTATTTCATTTTGGCAGTCCTGGCGCCTGGCTCTCATCATGAATTAATTTTATCTGTCAGCCTCACCCATCAAACTCACGGGGCGGGGTTAACGCTGCCCATGCAGCTTCTCTAACATTTGATTGGTTGCCATGCAATGTAAGTCAAAACAGGTCGATCCTAGATAATCGATTGCTTCTGTAGACTTGAGGCAGCCAGGTATCCCAGAATGCGTTTCAAATCACAGGCAGCAATGGTGGTGGTGTAGTTTTAAAATACCCCGTTTTTCTGTCACCAACTACACTTTTAACAGTGTTTTAGCCGCGAATGTCGCGCCGTAATCTTCACATGTCTGGTCAGGTTGTCAACATAGAACATGTTTGCAAAAGTGCTCAGATGTTTTCAGAGATTTCAGTAGCTCTGCTAACAGTCAGCATGCAGAGTGCACCGAGGGGTTACGTCAACCGGTTTGTTTACATATTCCACTCTCCGTGTTCCACATGTTGCATTCACAGATTCGCATTTTCACCGAACGATCGTCTCTTTCCGCCTGGTCTTGTGTCTCTGTGCTTCTGTAACATAAAGAACGAGCTGACATGTTTCTCAGGACACCAGCGATCAGCTCAGCAGGCCCTCAGTTTACCTGCATGCGTCCTCCTCACCTGTCAGCTGTTTAACACCTGCTGCTAATTCAAGAAACACGCCCACGTTACCTGGTGATAGTCACAGTTTAACTGGGCAGCCGGTGCTTGATATAACGCAATGTCAGCGCATTTTTCTGCACAACATAAGTAAATATAGTATTTTTCCCGAGCGCAGAGCTGCTGGAGCTTGTTTCCTTACAGAGGACTTTATAGGCGAACCCACTTTATCGGCAGCTGATGTCCAATCACCTGCACACAGCTTTGAAACCTCACCTGAGTTTTAGCTCTCAGTGGTTAAACGCTGGACTTAATTCACTCAGGTTTTGTCTGTCGGGTCACGTTTACTTCGCTGTTTTATTTACAACTGAGCAAATCGGTTTGGCTCAAATTAAAGTTATGTTTCATAACTGCAGAGTTTTACAGACGTTTAATGGTTCACTGGCACATGTGTTAGACTGAACTATTCGCTTTTCTTTATCTGGTGTGTTTCGGATTTAACAGTGAATTTTGAGATTAAACTGACTTTTAAAATGTTTTTATACAAAGAGGAAAAGAAGGCGCATTTCCACCGAGAGGAGCAGAGTTTGCAACAGCATGTTCAAGATGAAGACTGCAACCTGGACAGAAATATTATATCATCTGTGTTTTAATAGTTATTTAACTGTATTCTAAGCACCAGCTATGTTAGAATTTTTAGAGTTTACTTAACTAAAAATAAATGAGCTTAACATATAATTTGTGTGATTCTCTCTCTCTCTCTCTCTCTCTCTTTTTTTTTTTTTTTTTGCTTTTTCGGTCATGTTATGTTTAACTGTAAAGGTTTGTTACAAACTATGAAACACCATCGTGCAGACTTCTGGATGTTAGAAGAAAACTAATACTGCTCATGAATGAGACTAAAGGCAGGAAGGTGTCCTTTAAAACTAAACATGTTAATAGGACCTCCCTATTTATATCGTAGTTTATGATATAGCACGTGTATTTCAGTAATAGCCTACTGATTTCAGCAGCTCACATGGGCGTTATCTGTGATACTCCTTAACTATAATTTATCCAAGTTAACGTCAGTTAACCATTCAGACAGTTCTTTTGCAATGAAAAACATAAACACCCATGCTGCGTAATGTTTACATTATAGCTGCTTATGCAGTAACCATGGTAACCACGGACTCTGAGCGGCTGGATCGACGGAGGTCAGACAACAATTTTACATGTATGATCTTAAAACAGGACACAGCCAATATCCGTGCTGGCCTCATATCAAATGTGACCGCAGACTGAGTCTATGTTTGATGTTTGCTTTATATCTAATCTTCCTCTCAAACATTTAAACAGCAGCGAGTCTGCAGCTGAGGGAATACAAACTCAAATTGTCGGAACAGGTTCGATCGTGGATTCATTTGGTAATTTATTAAATGTATAACTGTTAGTCTAATCTGCTGCTGAGTCTCTTACACTGATGAAAATGCAGATAACACAGATCACGAACACCTGTTCAACCAATCACTTTCATTCCACTTTGATCTGCGACAAACTGACGGTTCATCTCTGTTACAGTGTTTCGTTAGACTGCTATATTTTTGTGTTCTTTATGCTGTAGATTTCCACGTCTCTGGAATAGTTGGCAGTATTAAGGATGCTTTTCTGTAAAATCATATTGATATGACCCGTGACATATTCGTAGATGACAGTTAGATAGTCAGCTGGGAAATTCTGTGTTAATTCAGAGATCTGAAGATATCGTGGAGAGATGCTGATCTTGCTCCGTGGTGTACAGGTCACCCTCATGATTAATATTCACAATAAAAATATTAGCCGAACATCATGAAGTCTGTATGTGTTTCATAGTGTCGAACAACCTTTGTACAGTTAAAGCCAGCAGTTACTACATGACGGAAACACCAACGTTTTCTCTTTTATGCGTTTATACGCAGGTCACGCTGATTACTGAACAGAAACCCAAAGATCAGCTGTTAATCGAATTTATTTGCTCTCTCTCCTCCTTAAACATGTTTTTAATGTTAGTTATAATTCAGAATTGGCTACTGACCCATACGGTAAAAAAATATATTTTAAAATACATTTTGAAATATATTTCAAAATATCTAAAAATGGCCAAAAAAATATATGTGCTAAAATATATTTTAGCACATATATTTTTGGCCATTTTATTATATTTTGAAATATATTTCAAAATGTATTTTAAAATATATTTAAAAAATATATTTATAATATATTTTGAAATGTGTTTTAACACATATATTTTTAGCTGTTTTTTTATATTTTGAAATATATTTATAAAATATATTTCAAAATACAATTAAACTTATTTAAAATCATTCAAAAGTATATAAAATTAACCCTTCATATATTTCTAAGAAACCACATTCACATGTAATAGCTGAAAGAAATCTTTATTTGATGTTTAAAACATGCATATAAATCAAGCAAGGAATATTCATTTTATAATTTTATTCTCATTACATACTTAAACATTCTAAAAAACACACACACACACATATATGTGTGTGTGTATATATACACACATATGTGTGTGTATATGTGTGTGTGATTGTATGAACATAAGTCAACATACTTAAAATGTAATTTCTTTTCCTTTTCCAGCAGTCTCAGTTCCCCAGCTTTCACTGCAATCCTCAAAGCCCTTCTGGACACATTGGGAAACCTCTTCCTTACCGCCACTGTAACAAACAAAAGTCACAGTTCTATTACTTTTATCAGAGTTAAAATAAAAAAATATGATTTATGTTAGCTAGCTTCATTTAGCAAACAGATATTTCTGTTTATATAGATACAGATATTAATACAGATATATTTTACACATAATTTTACCTCTTTTTTTTTCCTAGATGGAAAGTCTATCCAGTTCACATTACAGTAATGCTAACACCCCTTTTGGTCGTCTCTCCTTACCCTCCAGCATTCATAAATCTGTTGACCTTCTTTGTCTGAGACCAACCACTACAATGCATCATCACCTATTTGTATTGGTAACTTACTTTTGCAACCTATTTTAATGGTTGCAAAGTAAGTTACCAATGCTGTATGCAATTTTAGATACACAGAAAGTCTTCACTTACTATATATGGCTGTCATAGTGTCCTTATGAAGGGCAGTTCTTCACTCTGCGCCGATGTCCGTTTTGCTTTGTCCTCCTATAAAAAGCATGAACATTTGAGTGTTTGACTAGTTTTAGATTTCCAAAAATCTGATATTTGTACAACTAAACATTTGAGCTACAATGATATGCTATTGAGAGATACTTTTATGGGTACTTTTGGTAAAGAAACTGGTGACAGAGTTGTAGGCTTTTAGAATACTATTAGCTAACCATTTGAACTGACTTTCAAAGCTGTTTACCTTTTAAATTGCTGTGGATCAAAACCTCCAGTGGGAAGGCGGCCATTAGAAGAACACGCACCATTGAAGCTGAAAACAACAAAAACAAACAAAAAACAGAACAATATATAAGAGTCAGGCAGAGTAATCAATGTCTTCTGAAGCAATATAGTTCATTTTGGGTGAAAAACAAAACATTCCTCTAAAATATATATACTGACATCAGCAATCAACATCATGATTGTAATTATTTCCTTTTAGTACATCTACTGGTGTGTGCATGTGTCAAGCACTACGACTGTATCTATGCATATAAATTCACCATATATATCCTGCAAAAATGTTTTGTTATAGTCAAAAAGGCAAACAAACAAAGGCATTCAATCAGAGGTGAGAAATTAATTGGGAATATCAATTATAGGTGAACTATTCTTTACCTACTAGCAATCATATTTGAATGTAAAATAAAATAAATAAATAAATAATAATAAAAATAACATGATGTAATTAAAATGCACAACCTACATTAAGGAAATCTGCATTTGTATCCACAGGCTAAAAAGTAAAACAGTAAATGTGTTAGTAATAGTACAGGTATTTGTAAAAAAAAAAAAAAAAAAAAGGCAGTTACTGTGACTCTTCTAGTGGGATGCTAAATGCAGAGATTTATATTTACAGTATAATACAGCATGTATAGGTATCTGTGTTGTGAACTGTAACTGAATATTAGAGAATCTCAGAGAAATTAAATGTATTTATTTTTGAATTTATCAATCACAAAACCGTCTGTTTTGAAGGCCTGTTACGATAACAACTTTTGTTGGTTTGTATATTGCCCCATAAACAATTGCGACAAGTTATGTCATTGTCATTTTAAGACCATTTTATGTCTTTGAATGTATAATCATAATATAACACCATAATAATGCAAGATCTACACACTTTCAATTGACAAACCAACATCTAATTCTAAAAATATTTAGATCATGGAAATTAGGTTTCAAAATATTAGATACCATAAAAACTTGAATAAATAGTAATTTTTCTAACAAATAGAAAACAATGTTATTTAATGTTATTGTGTTGTTATTATTATATTTTATTTTTGTAAATATAATGGCAGATAAATTGCATCATCAACAATTATTGAGGTCATGTACATTTATTGTGTGTTAAGTCGATATATTGGTTATTGTGATAGGCGTACTGTTTTGGTATCATAACAAGCTTGTCAAACATGCATGACCACTAAGCAATGTCTAAGCAGTAGTATTAGTCTGAATGACAACAAACATAACTAGTGTTTTGGAAAATCTGTTAGAAAACAGTTATTTCAGTAATTATGATTAGCATGTGACACAGACACTGCATAAAAACTACAACAACAAATACTTACTTTAGGAGGATGGGGAGGGCAGCATGAGGTTGAGACTTTGACATCTGTAAGAAACAAATTCATGTATTACAAACAAGTCACTTAAAATACAATAATGTGGCAGACTGTTCCCTGTTCAGATGCAGTGTATAAGTACAATCAGGGCTGTCACAACAATGGGTGGGGCCAAGTGGCTGCAACCCTAGGTACAATGTGCAGGTATATATAATTACATATAATATATGTGAATAAAGCAAGAATCTGTTTAGGTTAGTCACTGTGCTGACTGATGCTTGCTAGGTTTATATGATTGCAAACTGCACAAAAACAACAACAGCAACAACATTAATGACAATGACAAACAAAATTACTTACATTTATGTAAATCTCACATCAGGAAGATCTGCGTTCGATTTCATGGGCTGAAATAAATAGGCAGAAACATTACTGCTAAAACCCAAAAACTCTAAAAAGCCTAAAATGACTTAAAAAGCAAGGAAATGTGGAACATTGTAATTAGCGAACATTAATAAAGCATAACTGTGCTTTGTTTCTAACTTTGGTAAGTACTCTGTAGCCAGAAGGAGAGGTGGGATTTCTGTGAAAGCCAAATTAAATGTGAATAGGTTTTGATAGTTATTGTATATAACAAGTGTAAACAGTTTTATTTGTAATTTTCCCTTTCTGAGAAGGCAGAATAATAAGAAAAGGCAAAAGTACGTCACAATAAAATTAATTAAGTTACATATTTTGATTACCAAATTATGGAAGCGTGGAGCTGCCACCCAGGCAAAAGAAAAATAGAGCTATATCACGTTATAACTTGAATGTTTATTGTTATAACATTATGCTTTTCATGTTTGTATAATATAATATCACGTTATTACAATATACATAATTGTCACGTTCGCACAATATTGTACGGACGTGATAATTATGTACATTATTCGTACAATGTTGTTCAAACATGTTGTTCAAACATGAAAAGTATATTGTACTAACATGATAGTATATTGTTAGAACGATAACCTTTTCACGTTATAACGTGACATACTTATATTTCTCTTTTGCCTGGGTGGCAGCTCTACGCTTCCGTGCCATAATAAGCGAGAATAAAGTAATGTTATATGAGAAAAGGCACCTGCTAGCTTGATGATGGAGGCTTCATAGACCGCCACCGCCTTTTGGCTCCTTGTCGCCACTCCACCAAATAAAGGTCCGTTTCCTCCATGCCGGCTAATTATTCATCCTCATTAAAATCTCGTATATGTTCAGTTGGCAGAATTGAGAATTTTACATCTTCCAACCTCCTAATTAACGCGAACATAATCGGCTTGTTTCTTCCCGTCTCCTGTATCCGGCGCCGTTCCTCTCACTGTCGGAATTGGCGCCTCAGAGGCGTCGTTATTTTCAAAAAAAAAAAAGAAAGAAAGAAAGAAAGAAACAGCAACAACTAATAAAGAGAGTTTTGCACGTTCATTGCACATTTGTGGGAATGTTTAAACATTTAATTTTATTAATTACTTTTCATTATATCTTTATTTTTAAACCACCATGGCAATGCGCATGCGCATACTCTCCTGCACGCAAAGGGCTTTGGCGTTGACGTAATGTCGCAATGCATTGTGGGAGCGCAGCACCATCTTGGCTGGTCACGAATCAAAACAAGATTGCTACGAACCATTCTGAAACGTAGCTGAAAAGAAAAAGGACAGTATAGAGACAGATTGTGTCCAGATGCAAAGAGACGGTACTTGATTGGTGAAATGTGGACCTGTATGGAATATAGCCGTGGAGTAGAAACCCTGAAGACCAAACCGCTATTGACTTAGCATGATCTACTCTCATACCTTGTCTGTGGAGTCATCGCATACACGGCGCACCAGTTTTGCAATTATAAATCTCTGGAGGCGCACATCCAATTCACCAAGGACTGGGTACAAGATTTGGCTATTTTTAAGCCTCCACGTTGTGAGTACGCCGTCATTCAAGCAAAGGTAAGTCAGCTTGAGTACTGCGAGTAAAATGTGTTTGATTCCCCCTGAACATTCAGATTAGTGCTAGCATAAATTCATTCATGAGTGGGAAATTACAGTGAGAACATGTAGAGGCTCTGTTAGAGCGATAACATAGTGAGTTCAGTGCATTGATGTGACATTGTCCTGAAGGATTTAGTTATTCTTTATGGTTAAAGAAATTGCCCTAATTAATTCATATTTATTATAAATAATCCTAATTACACATCTTGCTTCCTTGTTTGTGTCCTGTGTCACTAAAAATACATTCTGTTTTAGTTTTATACATTGATTAATGACCTGCAGAATCTCCTTATCATATTAGGTGTCCATAATTGTCATTTAAAGTCGAACATTATGTTTTCTCCCTCTTGAAAGTGATTACATCCTTGCATTACATACTTTAGGTTCATTTTTGCTGATAGGTTTCTAAAAAGAAACAGGCAGATTTAGAATATAACATGCAGCGTTCTATAGATGGATACATAAAACACTTTATTTGTTACATTTATGATGAATGGATTTGAAAGTAGATAAAGCACATTTGTGTCGGCCTTGGCTTATTAAAGCTCTTGTCTTTAAATGAACTTTGTCTGTGTGTGTTTCAGGTACTGCACTCTTAAAGACTGAATTGCAGCATTGCAGCCACAGGTCATTGTGAGCATCACAGGGAAGGTTGAAGCCGCCCACTGCACCTGTATGGCGGAGTCGTGGAGACCTGCAGCCATGTCGCTGCTCTTCTGTTTAATGTAGAAGCAACAGTGTTGATCTGTGGCACAAGGACTTTACAGATGAACCTGCATACTGGGTTTTGCCTGGTAATATGACCAAGATACAGCCAGAGGTTGGCCATAAGATAGACTTCTCCTCTTCAGCTGCCCAAAAAGGTTCTTGATCAAAACATAAACAGACCATTCGTTGTGACAGGTAAAAAGCCGTCCTCAAAAAGAAAAGTTCATCCTGCTACTGTGGAGGAGTTGGATCAACTGATGGGACAATATTTTTCCAAGCATAGTTCTGTTCTGAATAACCCATAATGTTTAATTTAGGGGCCATGTAAATACTTTGCATTTACTGAATATGTACTTACTAAGTACCACTGTTCAAAAGTTGAATAAAGAAACAAAGAAATGTTTGCCTATTTTTAATTAAAAGCACTTTGTAGAACATCAAATCAGTTAAAATGTAGAATCAATGTTATGTATAGTTTACAAATGACAAAATGTTCACATAAAAAATGACAGCATGTAAATAATATCACCCACTACTAGCATTCTGTAATTTACTGTCTCTTTTGAAAACGTATCACTACATAAACAGCACAAGACTTAGAAGTATTTAACAAGAGCATTTTTCCTGGTTTTACTATCACACTGGGGCACATGTTCACCAAAGCGCAGCAAACCTTTGCCATCTTATCCAGGAGGTTCACCTTTTCACCCTCACATGGAAAAAGTAATCTCATTGGCATGGTGGTATGTAGCATGTAGTTTGAAGCAGGGATTTCGTAGTGCCCCATGTGTAGTGTTGGAACCCAGTCAGGATGTGTTTCATTCATTTCATAGGCTGGTTTGCTGCAATAATGCCAAATAATTAGCAACTCTATAAATAGAAGGTAGTTCTGCATGTTTGTTCTAAGTTTGTGCTATGATCTCAGAGCGCATTGAAAATGAAACTAACAGGATATAAAGAATAATATGAACTTATTTAGAACTTACCTGAATGAAAATACTGGAGCACACCAACAGATATCTGGGGATGGTAGAGAACTGAATATCAGCTCGTCTCACAGCTGCTATCCAGGCTAGACGCCTTCTTTTGGTAACATCCAACACATAAGCTCCCTCATGATGCTTCCAGGTGAGGAAACAATGAAAAGAGAGCCTGTTTTCAAGCTTATTCCTTTGCCGGTAGTGCAATCTAACATTACAACCGGCCACACAGCAAGCATTTGTTTGGCCTGCTAATATGGCGCCTCGACCAAAAATCCTGGCTACGCCCATCCCATAAGATCACGCTCCAGAGTCCTATTAACGTGCTGCATTTTAACTCTGACGGAGATGGAGAATGAGCCTATTTCAAAAAAAAGTAGAGTGTGTTCCTTTAAGTACTATATTGTAAATATTGTCAGCAACTAAAGTGTACATAGCAGTTGTTGTATCTTGTTTACTGTATCACTGACAGATAATTTCAAAGTCAATGAACGCTACATTATAGTGAGATATTGTGTAATGTGAAATACTGTAAGCAAATGAATAAACAACCTAATTCGTGATAGACCTTTGACTCTGTTTTGTTTGAATCCAACTGTTTTTGCAGCTGTGCATAAAACATGTTACTTTAGTATTATTATCATTATCATCATTATTGCACTAAATACATTTTAAAGGTTGGAAATGTATTTTATTCACCCTAAAATATGTTTTGAAATGTATTTTGGTTTGAAAGAAATATATTTTCAATTTCAAAAATATATTTTTGGAGCATCACAAATACAAAATATATTTACCATATATTTTAAATATATTTTGGCCAGGAAAAATGTATTTTTTACCGTATGGGAAACACGTGGGACACATAAGAACATCAGGAAATAAAACCCGATAAATATAACCTCAGTAAAAGAAGTCAGTGTCAGCGGGGTTATTACAGCTGTGTGCCGGGGCCTGCGCTTTGTCGGCGGTAACAACAGCTCGATTGCTTGCAAGGCGGCGGGTCTATCCCACGCTTTGCCGTGAGACTGGGCGAGACATCTCCGAAATCATCAAGCACTTTTGCAAAGAGGCTGTATCTTGACAAACCGATCAGACATATGAAGATTAAACCACTACATTCTCGGCTAAAAAAATATTAAAAGCGGTATTTGGTGACACACAAACAGGGTTTTTCAAAGTTCAGTTCTGTTGTTGTGGGCTAAAACAATGGCCACCAGGCCAAAGCAATGGTTTTGAGTCGATCAGCGTTAACCCGCCCCTGAGTTTGATGGGTGAGGCTGACAGATAAAATTAATTCATGATGAGAGCCAGGCGCCAGGACTGCCAAAATGAAATAAATAAATATATCATGAAATAATTAATTAAATGTGTCAATAATTAATTAAAATGTGAAATACACAAATAATTAATTAAATGTGTCAATAATTAATTAATTAAATGTGTCAATACTTAATTAAAATGTGAAATACATAAATAATTAATTAAATGTGTCAATAATTAATTAATTACATGTGTCATAACTATGTATTTAATTAATTAATTCCCATTTTAATTAATTATTGACACATTTAATTAATTATTTAATGGTGTATTTAAGTAATTCATTATGGCAGTCCTGGCGTTCCATAGGATGCAGCTCATCTGCAGACTGGTGTTACCTACATCTTCCTATTCAGAAGGCAGAATTTCCAAGTTCTGAGTACAATCAAAAGCACCACGACTGCAGTTTTTGTGTTGGATGTAAAAAGCAGGCTAGAATCATGGCGGCGGTCAACGACGGTCCAGGCGTGGGATTTCTCTCGTGGAAATGTGCGCATTATTTTTTCCTTTCTATTGGTAGTTAAGCAAGCTAGAAGACTGGCACTCTTGCTGGGTATCCAGTTACAAAAGCAACACATTAACAAGAGAATTCTGAGTAAAACCAAAGTTACTTTCCCTAGTAACTAGTTACTCTGAAAGTAACAAGTAACTTGAAGTAACTGAGTTACTTTTTTAGAGAAGTAACTAGTAATGTAACTAAGTTACTAATTTAAAGTAACTTACTCAACACTGCTGATAGCCAGTATAGAGTCTGACCTTGGTGTTTGTGGTTGGTGCAGGATGGGAGTGAAAGTGACACACTGTAAATGTATGATTTCATAAAATGAAGTATTGTATTAAAAAATAAATAACTGACAAACAGAGGTTTAAAAAGTAAAAGAAAGTATTCCTCTGTATTTATATGAAAAAGGATTATGTTAAAAACAAATGTTCATGTGAGAATGTGGTAAAAACAAATCTAAATGAAGCTGAATTGCGGAAGCTGAATGAAACATAAGGTGAATTATGTATGTATGTGACATTATGTTCAAATGAGATGGAAGTTTCTATGTTAAGACTGACTAAGAAAATGTAATGAAGCGATTTCAAGGTTTAAATTTTAAACTTTGCGTTAAATCATGTAAGTCATATAGAGCGTGGCTGATAAGGTGTTAGTGGACATTGGTGAATTAGATATCAACAGGGTGAGGTTAGACGTCATGAGAGGAGGGAGAAAGGGTGACAGTTCTGTGCGATATCGGACTGCCACCGTGGTGCTTTGAACATGTATTTTTTTAGGAGGTGAAAAAATAGAATGTTATGTCTATTTAATACATAATTTCAATGAGTAAACCTTTTTTGTTTAAACATGTGCCATGGTGTGGTCTCCCTTTGCTTGACTTCTTGAAATTTGAAAATACAATAGAGAAAATATTCTATATAATAATGTACAGCACACTCTCATAATAAGTTGGGAGTAAGCCTGTGCTGTGAGGTCCCTGCTTCCACGTCTTTATGTAATTAACCAGTGGACAAGTACATTTATACAGTATGGTATAACTTACATGTAAAGTGTATTTTTATGTACGTTGACCTGGGAGTAGAATTTCTTGTCAACTAGTAAAATAAAGACAACAAATAAGGTTATTCCATTGGTTTTTTAAATAGGAATACGCATAATGTCCTCTGTTCATCACTGGCTCCATGTATCTCAATATGTTGCACACTGGTTCACTATCTCTCACACAAAATCACAACACAGCCAAAATCCAGCTAATGATTCACTTCCTTATAAACCACTTCGGTACGTCACTAAAGCAGTGACGTACCGAATGAAGCTTTGGACGTCACTGTGATCACGTGACTCTGGTCAGCCGATCCAAGCCTCGAGACTGTGCTTCTGAAGCAGTGTGTTGTTTTTTTCAACACATTTGCCGGAGCTTAAGCTTCAATTTGACCACCACTATAGATCTGAGTATTATTATTTGTTAGTGCAAACAGATCTTACAGATTACCCTTGCTCTTTAATTATAACATTTTCTTGGGGCCTGTCCAGGCCTCTAAAATTAATGCCAGAAATTACAAGTGCCACAATCAATCAATCAATCAATCAATCAATCAATCAATCCATCGATGTTTATTTCTATAGCACATTTTAAAAGTACCAATGTCCATCAAACTGCTTCAGACAAGTGCCGCAATGCGGCTTACAACAAAAGACAGCAAAAAACAGTTATAGGTACAGTAGCAACTACAGTTATGTAGCACAAATGCTGATCGGATGGAAGTCCGAACTAATTTCATTCAAAGGCTAGATTAAAGTCTTCACCCCCCCCCCCCCCCCCGTTCTCTGTTGCCCATCAGGGCGGGGGGGCTGGGAAGAAGAGTTGGCCGTCCGATTGGGGTCTGGAATGTGGGGCCTTCCTGCTACTGCGGAGTCGGGGGCGGTCTGCTTGTCTCCACCCCAGGGAAAAGGGTAACACCTCCTGGGTCTGGGTGCAGTTTCCCCCTCTAGGGCCAAGGGTACCTAGACCGGGGGTATAGAGTATGTTTGGGGAGTGTGATTGTGTGTACAATGTCTACTTATGTCTGTCTCGAGGTTGGGTGAGTGCTGAGTATTTGCAAATGTGTGCATGAGGGTGGGAATTGATGTTTGTATCTGTGTGTGCCTGTTTGTTTGTGTCTATATGTCAGGTCTGGTATCAGACGCCACCTCTCTAGGGACATCTCAGGTCCTCCAAGGTATGGAGGCCTGTCTCCCCCCACCACTCCCCCTGCCGATGGCTGACGCCCTCAGACATCGGTGCATTGGTGGTTCTTGGTGTCCTGGGCTGGGCACTCAGGTATGCACTGGCTCACTCCCGGTGGCTGCTTGTCAGGGCCTGGCGCCTGTGGCTTGGTTGGGCCCCTTCGGGCGGTGGGGTGCCCTCTGCCTCTGGGCCTGGGGCTCAGTCCACTCTGGCACAGCTGGCTGCCGGCAGAGCTCATGGGCACGTTGCTGCAACCCCCCCTGGCTTCTGCTCCGCGGCTGCTGAGTGATCCCTCATCTGGGGCTCTCCTCAGCTCTTTCCAGGAGAGTGGCACGGTTGCCCCTCCGTTGGTCTTCCTTGGTCTCTTGTGTTCTGCGGGCCTCTGGATGTCTGGAGTTTTGATCTCCTCCATACCCGCTTCATGCCCTGGAGGATGGGGCTGTGGCCCCCCACACCCTCTAGCAGATCATTACATGAAGGAACCTTTTGAATACAAGCGTGCTCATGCTCACAGGTGTACACACGGGTGCTCACACACACAAACTACACCCTTTTTGGCTCTTACCTCAAAGCACACTGTGCGCTGTCGATCTTACTTGCTGCACAATAATATGCAATATTTAGTATTTAATGTTATATACACATAGATTATCGTGATTATGTTGTTTATTATATTGCTCTCTCTTTTGCTTGTTTTCTCTTTTTTTCCCCTTCCCCCAGTCATGTCTGTCCCGTATGCACAACTGAAAATAAAATAAAATAAACAATAAAAACAAAGGTCAATCAAGTGGGCCAATACGGCAAGGCCAGGATGGTCCACTCGGTAAAGTAAATCCGTTGGGCATCTATCTTGGCCTTTAGACAATAATTCACATGGCAAAAGAACCAAATGGGAGAGGCAGCAACAACAAAAAACCCCTAGATCAAAGAAGTGAGTTTTTAAGCGCAATTTAAACGATTGTATGGATTCTGACGTGTGAACTTCAATTGGAAGATTGGTCCTGAGTTTGGGTGCGAAAGCATGGTCCCCTCTAGCCTTTCGTCGGGTCCTTGGTTGCACTAAGAGCAGTTGGTTAGAGGACCTATGTTCTCTCTTGGGGCTATACAAGTCGAGGAGGTCAGTTAGGTAACTAGGCACCAAGTTATTTAAAATTTTAAAAGTATACAGAAGGATTTTAAAAATGATACAGTATTTGATAGGAAGCCAGTGTAGATTGGCTACGGCAGGGGTGAAGTGATTATGCCTTCTGGTGCCAGTTAAGAGGTGTGCTGCGGCAATTTGAACTAATTGCAAGCGCTGGAGGAGAGAGAGTTGGAGGCCCAAATATCGCAATAGTTGCAACAGTCCAGTCTAAAAATTGTGGGGCGACCGTGGTTCAGGGGGTTGGGAAGCTCATCTTGTAATCAGAAGGTTGCTGGTTCGATTCCTTGCTCTGTCTGTCTCGGTCGTTGTGTCCTTGGGCAAGACACTTCACCTACCGCCTACTGGTGTTGGCCAGAGGGGCCGATGGCACAATATGGCAACCTCCCTTCTGTCAGTCTGCCCCGGGGCAGCTGTGGCTACAACTGTAGCTTGCCTCCACCAGTGTGTGAATGTGAATTGTAACGCATGATATAAATGCAATCCATTATTATTATGAAAAGTAATGAAAGTGTGGATAAGCTTTTTAAGGTCTTTATGTGGAATATAGGGCTTTGCCTTGGAAATGTGGCGTAGCTGGTAAAAACTCATTTTCACAACTGTGGAGACTTGCTTGAGGGAGCTATCCAGGACCACTCCAAGATTTCTAACGGTATAGGAGAGATGGCTGACATAGGACCCCAGTGTATCAGTTAGCTGGTCCAGGGGAATGTGACTATCAAACACAATAATTTGTGTTTTGTTTTCACTTAGGATTAGAGAGTTCAATAGGGCAGCTACTGTTAACAGGTGGGACTGATAGGATTTACCTGCAGTGCTTCTCAGGTTTGCTTATTTTATCAGTGTTAGCAGGGAAGACACCTGGAAAATTTTGAGGTATGTAGGACTGAGCAAGTCCCGTCACGTACATCAGCTCCATCTGAACTCTACATTATCTACTGGGAGTGATAAAGTGCATTAATTAAATATACCATTAAATAATTCTTCTCCGTGAATCGCTACCTTATCGTGGTGGAGGGGTTTGTGTGTCCCAGGGATCCCAGGGGCTATGTTGTCTGGGGCTTTTTCCCCTGGTAGGGTCTCCCATGGCAAATTGGTCCTGGGTGAGGGACCAGACAAAGAGCGATTCAGAAGACCCTTATGAAGAAAACATCGAGGGAACAGTTTACCCTGCCGGGATAGGGTTACCGGGCCCCGCGCCCTGGAGCCAGGCCCGGGAGGGTGCCCAGGCGGCGTCTGGTGGCGGGCCTTGGTCCATGGGGCCCGGCCGGGCACAGCTTCGAAGAGGAGACATGGGCCCATCCTCCCGCAGGCCCACCACCCGCAGGGGAGGCGCCATAGGGGTCGGGTGCATTGTGTGCTGGGCGGCGGCCAGGAGCGGAGGCCCTAGCGGACTGATCCCGGCTGCCAAGACTGGCAATAGGGACATGGAATGTCACCTCTCTGGTGGGGAAGGAGCCTGAGTTAGTGCGTGAGGTTGAGAGGTACCAGCTAGATATAGTCGGGCTCACCTCTACGCATGGCTTGGGCTCTGGAACCAGTCTCCTGGAGAGGGGCTGGAATCTGTCTCAGTCTGGAGTTGCCCCTGGTGAGAGGCGGCGGGCTGGGGTGGGTATTCTAATATCCCTCGGCTTGCTGCTGGTACATTGGGGTTTTCCTGGTGGATGAGAGGGTTTGTTCCCTGCGCCTTAGGGTCGGGGAGCGGGTCCTGACTGTCATCTGTGCTTATGCGCCGAGTGGCAGTTCAGAGTACCCAGCCTTTTTAGAGTCCCTGGGGGGCTGGAAGGTGCCCCACCTGGAGACTCTGTTGTCCTGCTGGGAGACTTCAATGCTCACGTGGGTAACAACAGCGAGACCTGGAGGCGTGATTGGGAGGCGGCCTCCCTGATCTGAATCCGGCGGTGTTTTGTTATTGGACTTCTGTGCAAATCACAGTTTGGCCATAACGAACACCTTGTTCGAACTATAAGAGTGTCCATAAGTGCACGTGGCACCAGGGCGCTCTAGGCCGCAGGTCGATGATCGATTTTGTTATCGTATCACCAGACCTGCGACCATATGTTCTGGACACTCGGGTAAAGAGAGGGGCTGAGCTGTCAACTGATCACCACCTGGTGGTGAGTTGGATCAGGTGGCGGGGGAGGACGCTGGACAGACCCGGTGCACCTAAACGCGTAGTGAGGGTGTGCTGGGAACATCTAGCAGAGGCCCCAGTCCGCGAGATCTTCAACGCACACCTCCGGCAGAGCTTCAACAGCATTCTGAGGGAGACTGGGGACATTGAGTCCGAATGGACCATGTTCAGCGTCTCCATTGCCGAAGCTGCTGCATTGAGCTGCGGCCGCAGGGTGATTGGTGCCTGCCGTGGTGGTAATCCCCAAACCAAATGGTGGACACCAGAGGTGAAGGGAGCCACCAAGCTGAAGAAGGAGTCCTATCGGGCTTGGTTAGCCTGTGGGACTCCGGAGGCAGCCGACAGGTATCGACAGGCCAAGAGGAATGCGGCTCGGGCAGTGGCTGAAGCAAAAACTCGGGTGTGGGAGGAGTTCGGAGAGGCCATGGAAAAAGACTTTTGGACTGCCTCGAAGAGATTCTGGCAAACCGTCAGGCGTCTCAGGAGGGAAAGCGGTGCTCTACCTGCACTGTGTATAGTGCTGGCGGAGCGCTGCTGGCGTCGACTGAGAAAATTGTCAGGCGGTGGAAGGAATACTTTGAGGACCTCCTTAATCCCACTGACACGTCTTCCGAGGAGGAAGCAGAGTCTGGGGATGAGGGGAATGACCCGCCAATTTCCGGGGGCGAGGTCACTGAGGCAGTTAAACAACTCCTTGGTGGCAGAGCCCCTGGTGTTGATGAGGTCCGCCCCGAGTTCCTGAAGGCTCTGGATGTTGTAGGGCTGTCCTGGTTGACACGCCTCTACAATGTTGCGTGGAGATCAGGGCAGTACCCTGGACTGGCAGACCGGGTGGTGGTCCCCATCTTTAAGAGGGGAGACCGGAGGTGTGTTCCAACTACAGGGGTGATCACACTCCTCAGCCTCCCTGGGAAAGTCTATGCCAGGGTGCTGGAAAGGAGAGTTCATCCGTTAGTCGAACCTCGGATACAGGAGGAACAATGCGGTTTTCGTCCTGGTCGTGGAACACTGGACCAGCTCTTTATCCTCTCAAGGATACTTGAGGGTGCATGGGAGTTTGCCCAACCAGTCTACATGTGTTTTGTGGACTTGGAGAAGGCATTCGACCGTGTCCCTCGGGTGTCCTGTGGGAGGTGTTGCGGGGAGTATGGGGTGTCTGGCCCATTGCTACGGGCCATTCAATCCCTATACAACCGTTGCAAGACTTTGGTTCGCATTGCCAGCAATGAGTCGGACTCGTTCGGTGGGTGATGGGCTCCGCCAGGCTGCCCTTTGTCACCGGTTCTGTTCATAATTTTTATGGACAGGATTTCAAGCGCAGCCAAGTGGTGGGCGGCTTTCACTTGGTGGCCTCAGAATCTCATCTCTGCTTTTTGCGGATGATGTGGTTCTGTTGGCTTCATCAGGTGAGGGCCTCCAGCTCGCACTGGAGCGGTTTGCAGCTGAGTGTGAAGCAGCGGAATGAGGATCAGCACCTCAAATCTGAGGCAATGGTTCTCAGCCGGAAAAGGGTGGAGTGCCCACTCCAGGTCGGGGATGAGTTCCTGCCCCAAGTGGAGGAGTTCAAGTATCTCGGGGTCTTGTTCGCGAGTGATGGGAGAAGGGAGCCGGAGATCGACAGACGGATTGGTGCTGCGCCGGTCCGTCGTGGTGAAGAGGGAGCTGAGTGTAAAAGCGAAAAGCGAAGCTCTAGATTTACCGGTCGATCTACATCCCTACCCTCACCTATGGCCACGAGCTGTGGATAGTGACCGAAAGAACGAGATCGCGGATACAAGCGGCAGAAATGAGCTTCCTCCGAAGGGTGGCTGGCCTCTCCCTTAGAGATAGGGTGAGAAGTTCGGCCATCCGGGAGGGGCTCAGAGTAGAGCCGCTGCTCCTCCACATCGAAAGGAGCCAGTTGAGGTGGTTCGGGCATCTGACAAGGATGCCTCCTGGGCGCCTGCTGGGTGAGGTGTTCGGGCATGTCCCACCGGGAGGAGGCCCAGGGCAGACCCAGGACACGCTGGAGAGATTATATCTCTTGGCTGGCCTGGGAATGCCTTGGTGTTCCCCCGGATAAGCTGGAGGAGGTGGCTGGGGAGAGGGAGGTCTGGGCTTCTCTGCTTAGGCTGCTGCCCCCGCGACCCGGCCTCGGATAAAGCGGATGAAGATGGATGGATGGATGGATTAAATAATTAATTTAATGTTTCATTAATGAATTAAATAAATATATAAACAATTAATAAAATTCCCATTCATTTCATTTAAAACATTTAATGATTAATTCATTGATGGCATATTTAATTAATGTATTATATATTTAAATTATTATTGACACATTTATTCAATTATTTAATTATATTAATTAATTTATTTTGTCATGGTCCTCGTGTCTGCCCGGCTGGCTCAGGTGGGCTACATTTGTTTTCTTGTCTCTCTCGGCTCACGCTGGCCATGCGTCGCCTGGGCGGAGCTCAATGCGGGCTCCCATCTCTGAACCTCGCACCTGTGGATCATCACAGTCCTCGGTAGTAAGCTACTGTTCGCTTGTTTCTAGTTTCATTTTTATGTTTTTCGCTAGACTAACTGCTCCCTCCAGTATGTAGGATTCGCTGTTCCTTGGAAGCCCCGGGCGAGCTGAGCTGCTTGTGTGTTACATGTGGAACTGTCTGAAGAATTACCCATGTGTGAAGAGCCCCTGTTCCCAGATCTCCCCTGTGCCCCTCAGGACTCCCCCTCTCTGTCTCACCTGTATACACTAGCACCTGGTGTAGTGTGTAAAAAGGAACTACACTGAGCATTCTGTCTGCGCTTGAGTCCGTTCTGTCTCGTGACATGTTTAATTCATTTTGGCACTCCTGACCCTGGCTGTGTTCATGAATTAATTTTATCTGTCAGTCTCGTCCATTAAAATCAGGGGGCGGGATTAACTCTGATTGAGTCAAAACCATTGCTTTTGCCTGGTGGCCATTGTTTTGATTGATCATACTTTATTCATCCCGAGGGAAATTGGGTTAAGGCTGCCAGCCATGCCAGCGCCGTCTTACCCTTCCGACCATACATACAATACACAAACATCACATGGGGAAGACAGGTCAGAGGGGTATAACATGGAAAAGCACAACATGAGGAAAGATAAGGAGAAAAAATAACTACCCCCAGACTGAGCTCCAACAGGGAGATCAGTTTGAGAACAGAAAAAAACACCTCTGCACATAGCACATGAAAAAAACTCTAATACACCAAAGAAACACATGACAAGCAACAGGGATGGGTAAAGGTTGAGAGACAGCCAATGTAGACAGTACATCCGGGCCTGCAGCCTATGTGCTGGTCTCCGTGATCCACCGTCAGCATTGGAAGGGAATAAGGCTTGAAGGCGTTTGGAGGGGGGAGGGGGGATGCGTGTACATCTGCATGTGTATATATGTCTGTGTGCGTGTGTGTGTATGTGTCCAGAGTTCAGCTGAGACAGTGTCCTTTGCCCTGCCAGGCTAAGTAAACAGTCTTACAGCCAACCCAGGTGGCCTTGCGTAGAATGGGAAGAACAGTCTCAACACAGTCGTTATCAGGGTGTTGTTGTTCAGCTCCAGCCTTGAGACCGCAGCTGGTGCCGAATGGGTATCCGCATGAAGTGATGGTGGTTTTAACTTTACTGCGAACAACTCATATGAATTTCAAAGCTGTTCTAACAGTCCAACACTGGTCACTCAATCTCCCGTTGGAGAGCCGCGAGCTTCTCCATGATGTTATCAGACTTACGCTCCTTGATGTTGTCATTCTTGTGCTCAAAGAGCCGATTCTGAGAACTCACGACCGCAGTATGCTTCTCCAAGATGTGATATAATTTGCGCTCAGAGGTGTTATTCCGAGCGAGCCCCTCCAGATGTAATCCAGTTTGCACTCAGAGGTCTTGTTCTGAGTATTCACGGCAGCCGTGTGGTTCTCCAAGATCTTATCCGTGCTGCACTCAATGAGCCCATTTTGAGAAACTCACGCCTCGTCCCATGTCAATTGCATTCAGGGACCAGTTGATCAAATCCATAATTCGTCTTTTAGGTTTTAGAGAACAGACTGTGAGAGAGTGTTCCAGGGAAAAGTAATACAAAAAACACGAGACTAGACAAGGACACAAGAGGCTAAGCAGGGAAGCTAAGGGAGAGGAGAGGAGGAGGAAAAAAAGTGCGACCGCCTTCGCCGAGAGCAAGAGAAGTGGGCGTTTCTGAGCACAAACAACAGACATGTGGAAACTAACTGAACTATACTTCAAAATAGCCTGATTGTGTCACATTATATACTTATTATAATAATAATAATATATTATCATTTTAGCCAAGAATGTGATGGTGTAATCTTATGGGCTCAAATTGTAGTCATAAATATTTTATACTTGTACATCAAATGCGTATTTGTGTACTGAGTTGTGTAACCTTGTAAACCAAAATATGTGAAAATTGTAGGTTTGTGCACTAAAGGTGAGAATTTGTGTGTGTGTAAAAAAGATTTGTTTTTGTAAAAAATATTTACACGATTTACAAGTTAGACGCCTTTTTATTTGTATTTTGAGATGTATGTCATTATTTTTTGTATTGTTATTGGTATGTACTACAGCTCCAGCCAACCCTGAAGTAGTCTCAGATAGAGGGGGTAGGAGTAAGTGGGGAGTTGTGTACACTCCCCGGGAAGAGAGAAGCGAGAGATGAGCAACAGTGTGGATGCAGAGTTCATAGACAGGCGACAAACTTTTATTTTCATGTTGGCGGTCATTTAACTGGAGTGTGAGAGCTGGTTTACCCTGCTGCGAGGTAAAACTGAATCGGTGAATTGTGTGTGAAACTTGTGTCATAAGTTACAGTGTAAAACGCACTAACCATGCTTAGCCACTAGCGTAACCGCTAGTTTAGCCTAGCATATTTGCTTAGCTCATGTCCTGCTCTTTATTCATGTATTAAGCAAATGCTAATATTGCTGAGAAAGTATGTAAACTGGCATTTAGCTGGGTTATTTGATTCAATAGGAGACAGACATCTTGCTGGCTCCCTTCTGCTTGTGTGTTGAACTTATGTGTTAATGTGGGAATACCTGGATACAGCAAATATGAGTGCTGCTGCTGTGCCCTGCTGGTGGCCTTGACCAGCAACTATCCCCTTGAACTGCCTAGAAGTTTAAGTACTGTTGTTTGCACATGCTTTTATTTTACTTCTTACATGGGGGAAGAGGGGAAGTGACCATGTTGTTATTAAGGTACAAACTCTGCTGGAACAGAGACAACCAACTGCACAGCAAAAAAAAGACAAGAATGCACCCTTTGTGCTCTTTGTGTGAGGGAAGCCGGCCAAGGTAAAGAGCTGTTCACCCTCCACTTGAACTTAGCCAACCTCAGCTGACTTCCCTGTTACTGCCTCTTCTATTGACAACAAGCAATCAAAAAATGAATATGCAGTTACACATAGTTCCTTAACACGTGACAGTCTTAAACAAGCATGTGTGTGTGAACAAAGTATACGCCTGTGTGTGTGTGTGTGTGTAGCCATACCATACATAGACATAGTTTCTTATCAACCTTTCCAGTCGCCCTGTACAGGATATGACCTTTCAATTAACTTAACATGTGTATGAGGTATGCTGAAAAAGCAGAAGTGAGCTTCTCGCTAAACTATAAAAATAGGAACTTACAAAAGGTCATATCTCAAATGAAGTTTTAGAGGTGTGAAGTCTTGCACCTTAGAAGAACACAACTGTCTCATTTCTAAATGTATAATAGAAAATTATAGCTGACGAGGCTGCTTCTTCCATCTCATGATGCACAGAGTGCACACAGAAGCTTATAAAACCTAATAAGGAAAGACATTTTATCAGCACACATGTACACAATGATTATATAGATCTCAGCACAAGTGAAAATCTCAAAAGTATCACTCTCACAATACACTACCATTGCACACTAACTTTATTAATGTTACTTATTTTCTTTTTTTTTTAAACAAAATAAATAACATTTATTTATAATGGATCTGCTTGTGTGTGGTTCATTTCCATATAGTCTAGGAGCAGTTCAGGGGGCCGGCCCGGCAGGCGACGGCACAATAGTCCACAGATTAAGTCAGGGGGCCGACCACATGAAAAGTGATAGTGGCGCAGGTGACAGAGCTGGTCCGGAGGCCGACTGGGCAGAAGGCAGCAGCGGCGACATTGGTCCGGAGGCAGTGATGACGTCCAACCAGAGGCCTGGAAAGTGGCTGGCAATGTTGAGGAGAAGACTGTGGAAAAGCCGGCCATGCAAGGCGTGGACGAGGAAGTGACATGGCAACCACAGGACCAGACGGCAGTGGATCCAGACGGCAGTGGAACCAGATGGCAGCGGAACCAGACGGCAGCGTGGCAGCTGCGGAACCAGACGGCAGGTGGTGATGCTGCAGGTGACGGTGAAGAAGTCGCAGGTGGTGACGCTGCAGGCGACGGTGTGGAAGTTGCAGGTGGTGACGCTGCAGACGATGGTGTGGAAGTTGTAGGTGGTGGAGCATGTGGTGGCTGAACGGACTCTCCAGAGCTGTCAGCGGACATAAGGATGTGGTGGCTGAGTCCTCCAGGACCCCCAGCTGACGAGGTGTGATGCTGGACGGGCTCCACGGACCCACCGGCTGACGGGGGGGTGATGCTGACTGGGTTCTCCTGAACCCCCAGCTGAAACAGAAGATGACCGGACGGGCTCCCCAGATCCTCCAGCGGAGACAGGCGGCTGAATGGGCCCCTCGGACCCTCCAGCAGAGGCAGACGGCTGAAACAGTTCTCCTGCAATAAAGGTTGTAGTGATGCAGGTTGTGATGGTGGCTGAGTGGCTGATAGAATTGAAGACTGAGCTACGGGTAGCGGGGCTGATTGTGGTGGGGTGTAATAGGTGATGGAGTGGTAGACTGAGCTAGCGGCAATTGAACAGGGGACTGAGCTAGCGGCGACACAGAAGACTGAAGTGAGGGCGGCTGAAGTTGACGTAAAAATGGTGGTGAACTTGGTGACGGAGCTACAGGCCGGATGGCTAACTGAGCTACAGGCCGGGTGGCTAACTGGGCTGCTGACTGAGCTGAAGGCTGCGGGGCAGCTAAGTGAGCTGATGAGGGGGCTACAGGCTGAACTAACGACGAAGCTAATGATTGAGCAAGCCAAGTTGCGAGGGCTTTTAGAAGGGTGGCTGAGTCCTCCTTGCCTGGGCCACCCATGCCAAACAGTTCAGAACAGAGGCTTGCTCTCAAGTCCATGACAATTTGCTTTAATCCTCTAATGTCCAAGAAACTGACAGTAAATGTAGTAGATGACAAGAAGTGATCAAAAAACGCTTACGCTCAGGCAGAAATCCCACGACGGTTTGAGCATTTCCCCCTCCGTGGGGTCAGCTCCCCCGCTGACCCCAGTAGGCACCCCCATACTCTGCAACCCACCAGGGAGAGGGGGCCCAGGCCCATCTGGACCAGGGCTCAGTTCAGCAGCGCCGGCCGGCCCCACAGACCCCAAGACAGCCCACCTGGCCCCACCACAGAGAAAACTGTACCCACCCCGTCATCCACTCATCTTCCAGACTACACAAGACAATAGACACTCAGGCTGAGTTCTTCCTCCACCTCTCCTATATCTCCCCCACCTGCAGAGTGTGTTCCTGGAGAGAGGAGACCTTCTGCAAGATGTAACAGCCTCCCCCACCAGTTGAAGAGCCCCTCAGGTGGCTCAATGCACTGGCGCTCCCAGCGCCAAGGCTGAGCCCCCATACACCCACCCGCCCACAACCCCGGCGACACAACAACCAGGACCCAAGCCCCAAAGGCCCAGCCAGGGCCCCAGCCCGGAAACGGAGCACCCCCAGAACCCCACGCCCACCCCAGACCCACCCAGGGGCAACCCCCACGTCCCTCAGCACAGACCCCTCCACTAGCCCCGCTACATGCAGTCACGAGAAAACCATCACCTAAGAGCCAACAGAGCCCTTAACAGGCCATGACCGCAACCCCAGGTTGAGCCCTCCAAGGAAGACGTTCCTGGGGAATCCCCCGATGTCCCAAGCCTGTCCCTACCCCCACACCAATCACAACAACAATCTCAAAGGTGGGACCAAACTATGACCCCACCCCCACCCCCGACACCAATCACAACAACAATCACAAAGGTGGGACCAAACTATGACCCCCCCCCCCCCACACACACACACACTAGGTGATGGAGCTGAGCTGATCAAGCTGATGTGGTGGCAGAGGCTGTATCAAGACTAATGTAATCTAATAGATAATTTCTATATTGGTTAGAATTAAGATTATTTTTATTTTTCCAGTTCATGAGGACTGTTTTCTTGGCTATGCATAGGGCAGTGAAAACCATATGGGCTATATTCTTTTCTGCAGTGACATTATCTAAGTTGCCCAACAAACACACTAAAGGGGAAGTTGGAATGTTACATTTCAGACACGTCGATAAGTCTTCACATATCTCGCGCCAAAACTTCTGCACTGGTGGACAGAACCAAAGACCGTGGATATAATTGTCTGGTGAATTGGTTTGGCAGTGTGAGCAGTTGTTGGAAGACGTAAAGCCCATCTTGAACATCCGATGACCTGTATAGTGCACTCTATGTAGTATTTTGTATTGAATTAATTGAAGACTGGGATTTCTAATTAGATGAAAGGTTTTTAAGCAAATCTGAGACCAGAAGTTTTGGTCTAAGTTAACTGATAAATCCGCTTCCCATTTTGCAATAGGAAGTGATATTGATTCATCTGTTTTAGAAAGCATTCTGTATATTTTCGATAGTAATTTGGGGGTTTTAAGAGTAAGAAATTGAACACTTGATGGTGTTTGTAGTTCAACTTGACCTGGTTTAAATTTCTTTTTTTACTATGGATTTAATTTGTTGATATTCTAAAAATCTTTTCTTGTTGATCCCATATTGTGTAACTAGTCTGTCAAATGGAATAAATTCCGTTCCTTCTAGTATATGTTCTAAATATTTGATTCCTTTACCACTCCAATCTGGAAAGTTTATCATATTATTATTTTGTAATATGTCAGAGTTGTTCCAGATAGGTGTACGTTTGCATGGGATTAATGAAGACTCTGTCAATTTTAGAAACTCCCACCATGCTGTCAGAGAAGAGCTGATGTTGACGCTTTTAAAGCATTCATGTCGATCGATGTTTGAGCTGATAAATGGTAGGTCTGAAATCTCTAGATTATTGCAAAGTGCTTGTTCTACAACTAGCCAAGGTTCATCTAAGAAGGTATGTTTTAGGCATCCTGAGATAAATTGAAGCCTGTTGGCTAAGAGGTAGTGCTGAAAGTTAGGTAGATCTAATCCTCCTTTATCCTTGGTCTTTTGTAGTGTTTTTAAGCTTATACGTGGGGGTTTATCTTTCCAAAGGAATTTGGACATATATGAATCTAGAGATCTGAACCAGTCTTGTGGTGGTTTAGTTGTGATCATTGCGAATAAATAATTTATTTTTGGTAAGACCATTTTATAGCGGCAACCCTTCCCATGAGTGATATGGGTAAACATTTCCATCTAGCCAGATCGCCTTCTACCTTCTTTAAAAGTAGGATATGGTTTAATTTAGTTAGATCTGCAAGCTTGGGAGAAACATTAATACCTAAATATTTTATATTTCCCAATTGCAGTGGTGTAGAAGAAGAATTATCGAAGGAGCAATTAATCGGAAGGACTGTAGATTTTGACCAGTTAATTGAATAATTTGATATTCTTGCAAAAGAGTTTATCAATGCAATCACCTCAGAGAGATTGGTTTGTGAGTTTTGGAGAAAAAGTAACACATCATCCGCATAAAGGCTGATTTTATGTTCCACGTTCTTGCATTTTATGCCCTTAATTACTGTATTCTGTCTAATTGCTGCTGCTAGTGGTTCAATAAAAATTGCAAACAGTGAAGGGGAGAGTGGGCATCCCTGCCTGGTGCCCCTCAGGAGACAGAAGCTGGAGAATGTTTGGTCATTTGTTTTGACACAAGCTGTTGGGGAATTATATAATATTTTTAACCAGTTAATGAAAGAGGTTCCAAAACCAAATTTGTGTAAATTTGTAAATAGAAATTAGCCTAATGTTCGGTTTTGTAAAGCACTATATGAATGAGGACAGTGTGGAGGACAGCCTGTTTTAGTCAGGTAACAAATGGTTCTCCAGACTGACAAACTGGAGCAAGAAAGAGATTTTTCCTCGTGTGGCCGGATGTACCGAGCGACACAATCAACTGATGTGATCAGTGCTAGTTTATGTAATAAAATAATCTACTTTACCAAACAGTTTACAATATCAGAGGCTACTACAGTTGGGTGAAAAAGTGTTTATCCTGTTTCTTGATTTCCTATTTTTTCGTATGTTTGTCACACTAAAATGTTTTAAATCGTCATCCATCCATCTTTTCATGTTCTTTTACTTATCAGGGCTGGGTTACAGGGTCAGCAGTTTAAGCAGAGAAGCCCAGACCTCCCTCTCTCTGGCCACCCCCTCCAGCTTGTCCAGAGGAACACCAAGGCGTTCCCAGGCCACCCGAGAGAGATACTCTCTCCAGGTGGTCCTGGGTCTGTCCTGGGGCCAACTCCTGGTGGGATATGTCTGGAACACCTCACCTAGGAGGCACCCAGGAGGCATCCTTTTCAGATGCCCAAACCACCTCAACTGCCTATAGGTGGGGGAGTAGCAACACTCTGAGCCCGTCAGACAGATGGCTGAACTCCTCAACCTATCTCTAAAGGAAAGGCCAATCACCCTTTGGCAAAAGCTAATTTTCAGTTCAGTTCAGTTCAATTCAATTCAATTCAGTTTTGTTTATACAGCGCCAAATCACAACAACAGTCGCCTCAAGGTGCTTTATATTGTAAGGCAGACCCTACAATAATACATTCAGAGAAAAAAAACAACAATCATATGACCCCCTATGAGCAAGCACTTTGGCGACAGTGGGAAGGAAAAACTCCCTTTTAACAGTAATAATCCTCTGTCAGAACCAGGGCTCAGGGAGGGGCGGGGCCATCTGCTGCGACTGGTTGGGCTGAGAGAAGGAAGACAGGATAGAAGACATTGTCATGATTAGGGATGGGTATTGATAAGATTTTAACGATTCCGATTCCATTTTCGATTCTGTTTAACGATTCGATTCTTTATCGATTCTCTTATCGATTCTTGTTTTTAAAAAGGAGAACACTAAGGTCAATTAGCTTAGAACTGTTTTATATCTTCTCTTTCAACAAGATAGAAATTTAGGAGTAACATGGCCTTACAAACCCAACAGTGAGATCTTAAGAGATCCACAGCCTCTGACTCTTCAATGGGGTGTCACAGGGTCCCCGGGAAAATTATAAACGTAAAATAATAAAATAAATATTCTTCTGTAGCAATAACAAAGTATAACATAAATTATTCTGTAGCAATTACACAAGAATATCCAGTAATGTCCCTGCCTACAATTAAACATATTCACTTACCATCTGCTGTGGCAAATGGCTGCAAGGTTTTGACCACAAACTTAGTCACTGCTCGGTGACATTCGGGCCTGAAAAGAGACGCTACGGTAGACTGCAGTGACAACTGCCAGCGGCGCCAGCCAGACTCTGTCTGTCTCATCATGGTCACCTAAATGCACAGTAATGGCAGGTTTTGTAATAAGGCAGATCGCGCTAACATAAAATGCACTGTTAGTTGATTATTTACCTGCCGCATTAACGGAGATGACGTGCAAACGTTACCGCTGCTGCTGCTGGGTTGAGATTCACGAGTCCGGAGCGGTTTTGTGGCGAATGCTTTTGCATATTCGTAGTGTTTCCTCCCTTAATGAAATATCTACTTTGCAAGTATTGCAAGTTGCCCTGTTGTCATTCGTTCTCGTAAAGTATAAACAAACTTTTAAGCGTTTGAGCCGCTTAGGCGCCGTGTTTCCTGCCAGGTACCCTCCGACGCTCCCATAGCGTGGTGACGTCATTCGGGCGACTGGAATCGATAAGGAATCGTTGCAAAATGGCAAACGATTCCAAGGAATTGAAAACAGGGAACCGGTTCTCAACAAGAACCGGTTTTCGATACCCATCCCTAGTCATGATCCTGGGTCATTCGACCCAGCGTTTTGTGTTTCATTTTGGTATCACCTTGTGTTTTGTGTTAATTCTGATTTTGTATTAGTTCTTAGGGTTTGGTTCTGGTGTTTGGTGTTTTATTATTCCTACCTGTGTTCTTTCCCCCTCTGCTCTGTTCGTGTCCCTGAGTTTGTGTTTGTAAAACAGTTTGTGAATTTCCTGTTTTACTTTGAAGGTCTGTGTCTCGTTATGCCCATTAGTTCCAGCTGTGTCCACCCCGTGTGTCATTTCCTCATTTCATGGTTTGTATTTACAGTGTGTGTTTGCCTCTGCTCATTGTTGCGTTAGTTGGTATTTCTCTGTGTCTCTCTGTTCTCATCTCGTGTTCCTCTCCATGTTGCGTGTTCCAGGTTTATTAGTTTTTCCCAGTTTAGGTTCGTGTCTTTGTGCAATCAATCCTCGCCACCCTTGTTTCTGTTTATATTTCACGCATTGTAAACGCTCACCTGCATCTAGCCGTTTCCTGCATATTGGGTCCGTTTCCCTACAAACACCACACGACTGCTGCCCCAGCCGTCACAGACAGTCTGTGGGAGAGAGCCAGAGATTAATGACAAGTATGAATCAGTGCAGAGAGGTCTATTAACACATAGTGAGTGAGAAAGGTGACTGAAAAGGAAATACTCAATGCATCATGGGAATCCCCGGCAGCCTACACCTATTGCAGCATAACTAAGGGAGGATTCAGGGTCACCTGGTCCAGCCTCAACTATATGCTTTACCAAAACAGAAAGTTTTAAGCCTAATCTTAAAAGTAGAGATAGTGTCTGTCTGCCAAATGCAAACTGGAAGCTGGTTCCACAGAGGGCCCTGAAAACTGAAGGCTCTGCCTCCCATTCTACTTTTAAATACTCTAGGAAAAACAAGTGTTATGACATGCATAGGTTCTTTCTCTTCAGCACCCTCTGCTGGTCATAGTGGGAATACTCACAAGCTTATATTTTGGTGGGGTTTTTCTGTGTTCCTGTGGGTAGAGGAAACAGGAAGCTGATCGCTTGTTAGCCTGCAGAATATGCTGTTTGTCGCCTTAGATTCTCTTTAAAACGTTTCTGCCTTGGAGAGTTATTGCTTGTGAGTATTAATGTACAACATGTTTACAAGTTTATTTGGTGCATTTCTATTACAGAGATTTGTTTAGAAACCAGTTATTTCATCTGTTATGTTTGTCTTTGAGGAAGCTAAACTCACTAAATTGTATTGTGATCATTACTGAGTTGCTGTTGATTACACATACTATATAACAGTATAGTTCATATCCTAGAAGTGTGAGTTAAAAGGAAAAGACATCTTGTAACATTTACTTTGTGTTTGTTTTTAGTTTTACGGGAAGAAAAGGATGTCAATCACTGAGCTATTGACGAAGTAAAAAGCCTTAAACTTACTTCCGCCTCCAATGTTCATTGAAGCCGTTAGCTGTCTGTCAAGTTGGGCAAAGGGACGCACAATAAGGACAGAACAACAAGTAAGCCTGCAGTGTGAGAGCGAAGTGCTCTAATAGGGTGATATGGTACTACAAGGTCATTAGGATAAGATGGGGCCTGATTATTTAAGACCTTGTATGTGAGGAGCAGGATTTTGAATTCTGGATTTAACAGGAAGCCAATGAAGGGAAACCAATACAGGAGAAATCTGCTCTCTCTTTTTAGTCCCTGTCAGGACTCTTGCTGCAGCATTTTGGATTAACTGAAGACTTTTCAGGGAGTTTTAGGACTTCCTGATAATAAAGAAATTACAGTAGTCCAGCCTGGAAGTGATAAATGCATGAATTAGTTTTTCAGCGTCACTCTGAGACAGGATATTTCTAACTTTAGAGATGTTGCACAAATGGAAGAAAGCAGTCTTACATATTTGTTTAATATGTGCATTGAAGGACATGTCCTGGTCAAAAATAACTCCAAGGTTCCTCACAGTGTTACTGGAGGCCAAGGTAATGCCATCCAGAGTAAGAATCTGGTTAGATACCATATTTCTAAGATTTTCAGGGCCGAGTACACACTGTAATCCCTAACAGTTGTTCTAGCTCATAACTAATAAGCTCATAACACTCAAATGTCGTTTTGTAGTTGAGCAAACTATAAAGTATTGAGCTCTGTTGGCCTTTATGCAACTTTAATTGAATAGGGCTCAATATTTTTTAGATAATTTGTTTGGAACGCTCAAAAAGTTTAAGAAGCATATATTAGTGACATTCTGGTGGGTGGAGTCTTGTCGCTCCCTCAGGAAAGCTGAGTCAGCCATCTTGAATTTACTGTGATGCAGGGAAGTTTTGGCCAGCCCGTGTGGATTAAGAGTCCCCAATATCAACCCACCACGACCACCACCTTAATTTTTTCATCAACAGCCTTAAATTTGGTAAGTCTAATGTGTTTTTGTTTTGTTTTGTTTAAATTTAATTTCGATAAGCAGTCTTTTTTAAATTTTTAACTGGAAATATATTTGTACTTTGTGCACAGTGAATGTTTTTATAAATAAATTCGAATCCAAGTAATTGTAACTTTAGAAGTTATCGAATGTGACAAATACGTAATGTTACTTCAAATTACAATGGTGTAATGTTTTGGCGGTTTTCCGTGGGGGACAACATTTCCCATAATGCATTGCATTCTTGCCCAGGAAATTGACGGTGGCAGTTCTAGCTCCATGCATTTGAACTATCTGCCAAAACTTTCTGCTGTTCATTTCTACCGGTTGTCGTATTCGCCGGTAATGCACGTGCGTATTGTGAGTATACTTATTTCAATAAGTGTCCGCGTTATACAGGCAGTAGTTCACGCTGGTGAGCTATGTGTATGTGTGTGCTAGCATGAAACGAACAATGCTAAACAACATGAGTGTGTTATCATGATGGTAATTAGACACGTTTGTATTTTTTCGTAGTCTCAAATGTGTGGTTGTGAGATAATCTCGAAATCCTTTTAACAGTTTAGAGGGGTATTCCACTAAGCGAGCTCTACAAGTCAAGGCTTGCGGAAAAAATGCCGAGGTCAACTACATCACCAACCTACCGAAGGATCAAACCCCAGCCACTCTGGAAAAAATGAGAGAACAGATCATGCATGAAGTCGAAAAGACTGAGAGAAACTACTTAGTCATAGGCAAGCTCATGGACACAACCTATGTCATACGTCGCCAAGACATTGTTGGAGCTGTTGGAGCTCCACAAGTGAGGGATGTTGTGGACAGATGGCCAGCCCTACTTATGGAGTCACAGGTAAAAAAAAAATATAAATATAGTCTGTCTCTTTACTGTTCTTCCAGTTTTTAAAAGTCTAGATTTTCAAACAATTTACCAAAAAGCAAATGGCAGATGTGAAATGTCAACACATCACCTATTTTTTTTTCCCCCATTCACAGTAAACAAAGTCTCTAGAAGTTTATTTATTTAAATTTCCTTTAGATAACACTACAAAGAATGACAAATAACTTTCTATTTTGGCCTTGGTTCTGACTAGAATTGCTCTTGTTTTGCTAACCTGAGAACTTTTTAAAATACATTCACAATTCTGTTCCTAATTCATCTTTGTTCATGTCTGTGTATTTCTGTTCATGTACAGGTGGTTGCAGAGTTCCACCGAATCAACAATGTTAACCTGCGCACTCAATTCTACAAGGAGCTGGACAGACACGCCTAGACTCATCACTTTGTTCCGAGACAAGGCCATCAAGACTCACAAGATTGCAGAGGAGCTAGCAAAGCTCATGAGAATTTATGACATTCAGGTAAATTTTTCATTTCACATAATTCAGAATTACATTAACAGATGGTTTGTACACAGCTGTAAGAAGCCATAGTGTCAATTGCTTCAACTGTGCCCCGAGATTAAGTGATTATGCCATGGATACAAGGTTGTCATTTTAGGAGATCTTGACAAAATGTATCCTATCAAAAAGTGTTGTGTTAAAAAGATTTATCAGCTTCAATTTAAAGAAGTCCAAACAAGTACTGTGTTTGTAAAAATTGGTTTACATTTGGAAGTTTTTCCTTTGTGAGTTGTTGAAATATTTACAATGGAAACTTATTAATTTAAAATGTGTATTACTAAAAATACGGTTATCCAAAATACTGAATTTACCATCTATGGCTAGGGTAGGGTAGGGTTACCCTTCTAGATTGACAAGTTTAGCCCATTACACAAAACGTTTGGACACCCCTGATCTATAACAATGACAATCAGAATATGGCTATCCAACACTTTGTTTTTACTCTGCATTTGTATAAATACTATTCTAATAGATATTGTATGTTCTTCTAGGAACAGCGTGATGTAAATACAAGACGGGCCCTCGTCCTTCATGCACTTCCTGTGTACCTGCGTGAAGATGCCTCCACGTTATTCAGGACTTGTGATGTAAGTGTACTGGCCTCAGCATCAACCCCTTTGCCTAGCTGTTCAGTCGAATATATGACATCACTCAGAACTCAGGGAGAACCAGGGTGTATATCAGGAAGGAGGTTCAACACAGTCCTCATCTGACTTGTTTTCTCCCATATATCAACTATTGTTGAATAAGATTGCAAGAAGATTGTTACACATAAACCAGAAAACATGAAAATAGTTGAAAGATTATTATACAAAAACAAATCTGCAGATAAAAACTATCTCCCTTTTAAAATTCAAGTGTTCGATTTTTTTGGAGGTGCCATGTTGTGGTCAGAGAAATGTGTGGTAAATAACAGAAACAAATATCTTGACATATATTTACTATTGAAAACATTTATTTAAACATATGTTTTGAAACCAAACCCAAATTAAGATTATTGTAATGCATCATGATGTATCGCATGTCACGGCCGAGGCCACCCCAAAAGTGAAAGGACTCAAATGCAGGACGCCGAACAGCACGTAAGTAGTTTTAGAGACGACCTTTATTTATTCAGTAAGTGTTTATAAACTGGAAAGTGAGGTTAACAAGTGCGAAGTGCCACAACTGAATCAAAGGGGTCTTAAGCAGCCTGGGCTAAGTAAGCAATCTGGTCTTGGTCAGTGAAAACAGCAGTTCCGAGGATTGGACTGGGGGGAAAGTCACACTGGGTCCAGGGAAAGGGTCAGAGTCACTGTAAATAGAGTACAGACGTTCAGGTATGGTTCAGGAGGAATATGGATAAGCTCTTCGTTCTGAATCTTCCTTTGTGCTGCGTACTTGCCGCGGGTGGTCGGTGGTGACGTGGAGGGGTGAGTGGTCCGGTGTGTGGTCCGAGATTCCTGGCGTGGATGCAGGGAGTCAGGCAGGTGGTTCAGGTGAACAGCCCGTGGCACTGTCAGGTGGTCCAGCGTCCGGGTTGGAGCTCTTTGGCAGGGGTTAGTGTTTGGCAGCTTGGTGTGGCTATAAGAGAAACACACGATGAGACAAGGCAATTCACAAAACGAGTGCAAAATCACGGTGGTGGCCTGCACTAACTAGGGTTAGCTGAGAATCTGGCAAAGAGAGGTTAAGTGCGCTGGCCTTATGAGTCCCCGGCTAAATTACCCACAGGTGTGAGCAATCAGCAGAACACTGAGGCCCCTCCCAGGGGTGGAGATGCCGGCTCAGAGGGAGACACACTGGCACACACCCGGACCATAACATCGCAATATCAAATTAAATCGTTGACATTACAGGGAGTGCAGAATTATTAGGCAAATGAGTATTTTGTCCACATCATCCTCTTCATGCATGTTGTCTTACTCCAAGCTGTATAGGCTTGAAAGCCTACTACCAATTAAGCATATTAGGTGATGTGCATCTCTGTAATGAGAAGGGGTGTGGTCTAATGACATCAACACCCTATATCAGGTGTGCATAATTATTAGGCAACTTCCTTTCCTTTGGCAAAATGGGTCAAAAGAAGGACTTGACAGGCTCAGAAAAGTCAAAAATAGTGAGATATCTTGCAGAGAGATGCAGCAGTCTTAAAACTGCAAAGCTTCTGAAGCGTGATCATCAAACAATCAAGCGTTTCATTCAAAATAGTCAACAGGGTCGCAAAAAGCGTGTGGAAAATCCAAGGCGCAAAATAACTGCCCATGAACTGAGAAAAGTCAAGCGTGCAGCTGCCAAGATGCCACTTGCCACCAGTCTGGCCATATTTCAGAGCTGCAACATCACTGGAGTGCCCAAAAGCACAAGGTGTGCAATACTCAGAGACATGGCCGAGGTAAGAAAGGCTGAAAGACGACCACCACTGAACAAGACACACAAGCTGAAACGTCAAGACTGGGCCAAGAAATATCTCAAGACTGATTTTTCTAAGGTTTTATGGACTGATGAAATGAGAGTGAGTCTTGATGGGCCAGATGGATGGGCCCGTGGCTGGATTGGTAAAGGGCAGAGAGCTCCAGTCTGACTCAGACGCCAGCAAGGTGGAGGTGGAGTGCTGGTATCATCAAAGATGAGCTTGTGGGGCCTTTTCTGGTTGAGAATGGAGTCAAGCTCAACTCCCAGTCCTACTGCTAGTTTCTGGAAGACACCTTCTTCAAGCAGTGGTACAGGAAGAAGTCTGCATCCTTCAAGAAAAACATGATTTTCATACAGGACAATGCTCCATCACACGCAGCGTCCAAGTACTCCACAGCGTGGCTGGCAAGAAAGGGTATAAAAGAAGAAAAACTAATGACATGGCCTCCTTGTTTACCTGATCTGAACCCCATTGAGAACCTGTGGTCCATCATCAAATGTGAGATTTACAAGGAGGAAAACAGTACACCTCTGAACAGTGTCTGGGAGGCTGTGGTTGCTGCTGCACGCAATGTTGATGGTGAACAGATCAAAACACTGACAGAATCCATGGATGGCAGGCTTTTGAGTGTCCTTGCAAAGAAAGGTGGCTATATTGGTCGCTGATTTGTTTTTGTTTTGTTTTTGAATGTCAGAAATGTATATTTGTGAATGTGGAGATGTTATATTGGTTTCACTGGTAAAAATAAATAATCGAAATGGGTATATATTTGTTTTTGTTAAGTTGCCTAATAATTATGCACAGTAATAGTCACCTGCACACACAGATATCCCCTAAAATAGCTAAAACTACAAACAAACTAAAAACTACTTCCAAAAACATTCAGCTTTGATATTAATGAGTTTTTTGGGTTCATTGAGAACATGGTTGTTGTTCAATAATAAAATTATTCCTCAAAAATACAACTTGCCTAATAATTCTGCACTCCCTGTATTAGATAAATATGACACAAACCACTGCAGTGCAGTACCTGTAATACCTACAGCGTGCTCTAATCGCGCTAATAGGATATTATGGTCAACAGTATCGAACGCAGCACTGAGGTCTAGCAGGACAAGCACAGAGATAAGTCCACTGTCAGAGGCCATAAGAAGATCATTTGTAACCTTCACTAAAGCTGTTTCTGTGCTGTGATGAGCTCTGAAACCTGACTGAAACTCTTCAAATAAGCCATTCCTCTGCAGATGATCTGTTAGCTGTTTGACAACTACTCTTTCAAGGATTTTTGATATGAAAGGAAGGTTGGAGATTGGCCTATAATTAGCTAAGACTGCTGGGTCTAGAAATGGCTTTTTGAGTAAAGGTTTAACTACAGCCACCTTGAAGGCCTGTGGTACATAGCCGATTATTAGAGATAGGTTGATCATATTTAAGATTGAAGAATTAATTAATGGCAGGACTTCTTTGAGCAGTTTTGTAGGAATGGGGTCTAAAAGACACGTTGATGGTTTGGAGGAAGTAATTATTGAAGTCAACTCAGAAAGATCAATTGGAGAAAAAGAGTCTAGATGAATATCAATGGTACTGAAAGTAGCTGTAGATAATGTTACATCTGTAGGATGATTATTGGTAATTTTTTCTCTAATTGTTAAAATTTTATTTGTGAAGAAGTTCATGAAGTCATTACAAGTTAACGTTAAAGGGATGGTTGGCTCAGCAGAGCTCTGACTGTTTTTCAGCCTGGCTACAGTGCTGAAGAGAAACCTGGGGTTATTCTTATTTTCTTCAATCAGTGAAGACTAGTAAGATGTTCTGGCTTTGCGGAGGGCTTTCTTATAAGGCATCAAAGTTTTTTTTCCGGGCTAAATGATGATCTTCTAAATTTGTGACACGCCATTTCCTCTCCAGCTTACGAGTTATCTGCTTTAGGCTACGTGTTTGAGATTTATACCACGGGGTCAAGTACTTCTGATTTGAGGCCTTATTTTTCGCAGGAGCTACAGTATCCAGTGTCATATGTGGTGAAGAGGCAAAATCAATTCACCTATACATTGTGTATTGTGCCTTAATTAAGTGTTCCCTGGTGTTTCTCAGTTGCAGTGTGTGTTACTACCAGTAAGTTTGGTAGTTCATGAAATAGAAGAGCTTCTGTTCCTGTAATATTGAGTTTTGTTTTAAAAGGTGTACAAAAACAGAAAATAAAGTATTTCAAAAGACATGGAGTATATCATAACGAATATATAATTCATTCCGGTGTGAGCAATTAAATTTTATGTATCTAGCACCAAATCACAACAGCAGGCATGCCGGCTTGGACGTCGCCCGGATCAACAAGGTCCACGTCAGGTGTTGAGGAACCAGGGCACCCTGACGACAAGTGGGCTACTGGAACAAGAAGGCATCGGTGGGCAAGAGACGAAAACAGAGCGTTGTTGGAATGCTACTACGCAAGTAACCCTGGCGGAAGGGGTTACATGAATAGGATGAGGGACCTATGGATTCTTCGATACCCAACATCCACAATGACGGCGAAACAACTAGTAGCTCAGTGTTCCAATATTCGAAAGAAGGGACTGCTCTCACAGCTAGAGATTGACGAGGTACAACATAAATGCTACGGCAAGGAGGAGTCAGGGACGCCAGGTCAGGGGAGATATCATCACCCCCACCCGAGATTGGGTACATAGCCCCAAGTGCAATAGGAGAAGGATCGTTGAGTGCGAGAGGAACTGACCTGAAAGATAGGATCATGGCCAAGCTTGAAACCTAGATCCCCCATAGCCGGTTACCAAGATTACGTGAAGTACCCTCAGAAGGTCTGCTAGATGATGTTAATGCAGCACTACGGACAATACCTACGACCACGATTACCAACACTAACAAGCTGATCTACACTACGGCAACAGTGATCAGTGAGATGCTTGGCTACAAGTTGAACAGCCACAAGGGGCAGTACCCTCCATGGAGAAGGAGGCTAGAGGGCAAGATCAAAGTAGCATGGAGGGAGGTTAGCCAACTAACGGAGTTGCAGAAAGGTGCGACAAAGAAGGTGCATAAGTTAAACAGCAAGCTGTCCATACCTGAGGCCTTGGAAACTGCCAAGCAACGACTCACAGCCTTGGCCAGCCACTTGAGGAGGTACACCAGAGAATAAACCAGCTGTTCTCCACAGAACCAGCAAAGGTGTACTCTCAGTGGCAAGGGAACAATAAGAGAACAGCACCACCAAGGCTGGAGATGGAGCAATACTGGAAGAGCATATGGGAGAAGGACGCAACCCATAACGGCAATGCTCAGTGGCTAGTGGATCAGAGGGCAGACCATAGCGACCTCCCTGAACAGGGTCCAGTAACCATCACAGTGGCAGATATCCAAGAAAGGGTCTCCAGTATGAAGAGTTGGACAGCACCAGGGCCTGACATGGTTCACGCCTACTGGCTGAAGAAGCTGACTGCACTCCACGAGCGCCTGGCAGCACAAATGAACCAGCTGCTAGTTAACGAGAGACACCCGGAATGGCTAACCGAAGGCCGGACGGTCTTGATCCTCAAGGACCCCCAGAAGGGATCGGTCCCATCCAACTACCGACCAATAACCTGCCTCAGTACTACACGGAAGCTCCTGTCAGGCATCATATCGGCTAAGATGAACAGGCACATGGCTCAATACATGAGCGGGGGACAGAAAGGGATTGGCAAGAATACCAGAGGCGCAAAACACCAGCTACTGGTAGACAGGACAGTCAGCCGAGACTGCAAGACCAGACTGACCAACCTGTGCACTGCCTGGATTGATTACAAGAAGGCCTATGACTCAATGCCCCACAGCTGGATACTGGAATGCCTAGAATTGTACAAGATCAACAGGACCCTAAGAGCCTTCATCAGGAACTCAATGGGGATGTGGCGTACAACACTAGAGGCCAACTCCAACTCCAAGCCCATAGCAAAAGTCACCATCAAGTGCGGGATCTACCAAGGAGATGCTCTGTCCCCACTGCTGTTCTGCATAGGCCTTAACCCCCTCAGTGAGATAATTGACAAGACTGGCTACGGATACCAACTATGAAACGGAGCAGTTGTCAGCCACCTCCTGTACATGGATGACATCAAGCTGTATGCCAAGAGTGAACGAGACATTGATTCACTGATCCACACTACCAGGCTATACAGCAATGACATCGGGATGTCATTCGGGCTGGAGAAGTGTAGTCGGATGGTAACAAAGAGAGGGAAGGTAGTCAGAACTGAGGGGATTGAACTACCAGAAGGCAACATTGCAGACATAGAGGACAGTTACAAGTACCTGGGGATCCCGCAGGCGAATGGGAACGATGAAGAGGCCGCTAGGAAAGCTGCAACCACCAAGTACCTGCAGAGGGTCAGGCAAGTCCTGAGGAGTCAGCTGAACGGTAAGAACAAGATCCGGGCTATCAACACCTACGCCCTGCCCGTGATCAGGTACCCTGCTGGGGTAATAGGCTGGCCAAAGGAGGAGATAGAAGCCACTGACATAAAGACAAGAAAGCTCCTGACCATGCATGGAGGGTTTCACCCCAAGTCCAGCACCCTGAGGCTGTACGCTAAGCGGAAGGAAGGGGGCCGGGGACTGGTGAGTCTCAGCACCACAGTCCAGGATGAGACAACAAACATCCAAGAATACATCACGAAGATGGCCCCAACTGACCGAGTGCTCAGTGAATACCTCAGGCAGCAGAAACCCAAGAAAGAGGAGGGAGACGAAGAACCATCATGGAAGGACAGGCCCCTGCACGGTATGTACCACCGGCAGATAGAGGAGGTGGCTGATATCCAGAAATCCTACCAGTGGCTGGACAAAGCTGGACTGAAAGACAGCACAGAGGCACTAATCATGGCAGCACAAGAACAAGCTCTGAGTACAAGATCCATAGAGGCTGGGGTCTATCACACCAGGCTAGACCCCAGGTGCAGGCTGTGTAAAGATGCCCCTGAGACAATCCAGCACATAACAGCAGGGTGCAAGATGCTAGCAGGCAAGGCATACATGGAACGCTATAACCAAGTGGCCGGCATAGTGTACAGGAACATCTGTGCTGAGTATAACCTGGAAGTCCCGAGGTCAAAATGGGAGATGCCCCCAAGGGTGATGGAGAATGACTGAGCTAAGATCCTGTGGGACTTCCAGATACAGACGGACAAAATGGTGGTGGCTAACCAACCGGACATAGTGGTGGTAGACAAACAGAAGAAGACGGCTGTAGTGATCGATGTAGCGGTTCGAATGACAGCAATATCAGGAAGAAGGAACACGAGAAGCTGGAGAAATACCAAGGGCTCAGAGAAGAGCTCGAGAGGATGTGGAGGGTGAAGGTAATGGTGGTCCCCGTGGTAATCGGAGCACTAGGTGCGGTGACTCCCAAGCTAGGCAAGTGGCTCCAGCAGATCCCGGGAACAACATTGGAGATCTCTGTCCAGAAGAGCGCAGTCCTGGGAACAGCTAAGATACTCTGCGCAGGGACCCTCAAGCTCCCAGGCCTCTGGTAGAGGATCCGAGCTTGTAGGATAAACCGCCCGTAGGGGCGTGCTGGGTGTTTTATATATATATATATATATATATATATATATATATATATATATATATATATTTGGATCTGGAGCACTTGCTTTTATTTTGCAATTTTAAGTTTTTAGAAGTTAAGGAACCAAAATTTTGATTGAGGCCACAGGCTAACTAGCTGCCAACAATAGAAAAGAAGAAGTAATCTGTGTAATCTGGGCAGTTTATATATAGTATATATTTGCAATTTGAAATATGGAAATATTATTTTATTTATTTGCCCTGACTTGAAGGGCTTATTTCAGTCACAGCATGCTGGCATCACTGGAGCCAGACTTGACTATTTGAAATGTAACAATAAGTTTAACAGATTTTCTAAACCATGGGTAGAAAAAGGCACTGATGATAGGGTTGAGACAGGAATTAAAATAAAACAAACATAAAAAAAAGGTAACTGATAAAATATCAAGCAGTGTGTCCTGGCCTGAAAGTATTACACAGTAATATGGGAATAGGCATATCAGAAATGCAAGAATAACAACGCCAAGAGTCCTAGCTGCTTTCAGTTCAGATTTTTTTGGACTTACTTTCCCCCTTTGTGTGACAGCTGCAACATGAGGTTGCATGGTCCGAATCTGAAACACGGCCACGGCAAATACTCTGAGATACAAAATTACAATGACAGTAATGGGAAGGAGGAATGTCAAAATAAGATCGGCAACCTGTATTGCAAAGTCAACATAAATCACACACTCTCCAAAGCAGGAATTAAACCTGCCTGGTTTATCCAGGTTATCCTTCAATAGCACACCGACAAGTAGGAGCGAGCAAATCCAACACATTAAGACACAGGTCTGAACTCTTTTTGGAGTGACTTTGGTGGGATAATGAAGAGGATCACAAATGGCCACATAACGGTCAACTGAAATGAGCACCATGGTTCCTACTGAGGCAGAAGTAACAACTATGTCGCAAACATAATACAACACACACATCAGGTCACCAAGATACCAACAACCATCTATGAGCATACTTTGAAAGCACATATTGAGACCCACAAAGAAATCAGAGACTGCCAGGGAGAGGAGGAGGTGGTTTTTAGGGGTGTGGAGCTGCCTGGAGAGATAAGAGATAGAAAAATACATATTATTTGTAGCATCAATTATTCCAGCTGATCATCCACATCAAAACATTGTGAAAAAGTTGTTCTGTTTAAGTTATTTTATGTCAGTCCTTTTCTCCTGTACAACTGCTAGACTTATAAATGTATTAAGTATCTACTTGAAGTGGGAGATGGAGATGATGACCAGCAGGTTTAGAGCCACAGTAAGAAGAGAAATGGCGGTTAGAATTACATAAATAAGCACTGAGTCTGAGGGAGAGCGCTTTAATCTACTGCAGGAGGAGTTGAGATTTGGAAAGCAGAGTTCAGTTTCTGCCATCATCAGTTAGAAGCGCTTATGAGCCCCTGACACCTTTCTAACAATCTCAAATGTTATAACTTTGTCCCTCTTCTAAGATTCTTTCTTACTTGAAGATTAAAGTCCCTCCTCTTTTGCTGTGTAGAGACTCTAGAGATCCACAGACCAATTACCTTCTCAGTCAGTTTGTAATGAACATTGTAATATATAGAGATTAAAGTTATCTAGCACTTTTAAAACTAAAAGTGTTCTACTAAAGATATTATGCACAAACAAGAAATTTACACAAGTAAAGTTGAAAGGGGTTTGTTTTAAAATTTAAAAAAAAGAAAACCTTTTCAGACACTTCAGCGTACTTCCTGGTGACCACTGGGTTTGTTTTATAATTTTTTAATACATGTTTTCTTGTTTTCCTATTAATAACATAAAATCACTGCATGTAAAAGTCCAAGTCCAAAATGAAACAGTTCAGGAGGCCAACCGCGTGGCCAGCAGCTGAGGCGACTGAGCGGGTCGCTGAGGAAAGAGGGAGCTCACAGCTGGCTCTGAACACTGTGGCTGCAGGTCAGGGAACTGAACAGGAGGACGAATGGGCAACTGAGCTATGGGAGACTGGACTACAGACTGGACTCACTGGAGGGCAGGAGACTAGACTAGAGGAGATGCAACAGACCCCGACTTAGGCCTCCGTTCGTTGCCTTTTTATTGAAAACACAGTTGCAACACACACAATAGTTTACACAAGCACCTCCCACCGTAAAACCCCCCAATGGTTCTAAGACAAGGCACTATGTGTGTGTGTGTGTGTGTGTGTGTGCACATGTATGCATGTGCAAGAACGTGTGTGTGTGTGTGTGTGTGTGAATGTATGTGAGAATGTGTGTGTGTGTGTGTGACCTCCTGCTCACCAAAAGGATCATAAAAGTGACTGAGTCACAGCTGCCCTCATCCTGGGAGCTGGCACAGGCAACGGCTGGGCAGCTGCCATCCCCACCCGAGGAGCTGGTATGGGTGCAGGGACTGAGAGAGCCTCAGCCGGCCTGGGAGCCGGGGTAGTGACCAGCTGAACCTCAGCTTTCCCCACCTGAGAAACTGAAACGGGTGCAGAGAAAGGCCGGGCCTGAGCTGCCCTTGGAGCAGGAACACAGGTAGATGAAAGAGCAGGCTCAGATAAAACAGTCTTGGAATGAGTAGACCTAGGGTTTACATACACAGGAACCGTAACAACAGATTTATCAGACATTGTTTTGGCCCTTCTGCCACCACTATTTACAGTCTTTAACTTAGCAGTCTTTGGAGGTGTGGAAGTGCAGTGATTGTCCTTCATAAATACCAGCTCAGAAGGAGCTGAACGGAAACAGTTTTCCCAGTCTATGTCATCGTCCAGTATAGAAGCACCGAAAGGATCGGCGGTGAGTCTATTGTTTTTTATGTTCGGAGAAGCGGGAGAAAAAGAGTCTTCACTTACCGTGGGGATTAGGTCAACAGAGTCCAGTTTATGGCAGCATGTGGGCTGCTTCATACCGTGTACATTATAACATACCATAATAGGCCCATTTCTCTAATATACTTACATATCTATATTATTGCTAATATATGTTGTAATATATCTATATCACGGCTAAAACACTTCTGGATGGATGCAAACTGCATTTCGTTGCCCTGTACCTGTGCATGTGCAATGCCAATAAAGTTGAATTCTATTCTATTCTAAATTATTAATCACTTCTTATCGTTGCAGACAGTGAAGGCGCTACATGGAAATTTTGATTTTTCTCATTGCTTTTTGCATGTACCGTGGTGAGAGGCTCAGCTATTAACCCCACCCGTGTATGAATGTGTGTGTGAATGGGTGAATGACTGGATATGTAAAGCGCTTTGGGGTCCTTAGGGACCATAAAAGCGCTATATAAATACAGGCCATTTACCATTTACCATGAACCAGGAACACTGTCGCTGTGAAGCAGCGTGCCAGGGTTCTTGGGTGTTCACCCAGTGTTTTCAGTTGTTTCATGTACAGTTTATCCACCTGTTAACATTTCCTGTTTTCATGTTTACTTCCTGTGTGTTATCAGTTCAAGTATGTTCAGCTGTGTTCTCTCTGTCTGGTCCCTATTCATCATCATTAGCCAGTGTATTGTCCAGAGGAGAAATATTTTACTGCTATTATTTGCTGCTATTAGTATAATCATCATTACCATTTCATTATTAAGAGTGATGTTGCATGCAGATGCATTCAGATGTTTAAATATATTGGTATTATATTAGTCTTTATTACAAGTCCAGTAAGAACCACTTTAAATGGTTGAGTTGAATCTATAATTTTAAAGGCTTTTGAATGTTTTTATATTCTTACACATAGTCTTCAGTGGGTGAGAGACTGAGTTGCAGGCTGACAGGAAACACGTCTGCAAGGCATGCTTTTGCAGTGAAACTGAAAGCAGACTCTGAATGCAAGTACTGTGAGTAGGATATGAAACTGTATTAAGCTTTTAGTAGAGGCTTTTGATTAAAACATCTATTCAGTAGATTACATATATAGTTCCAGTTAGGTTATTATGTGTAAGGATGAGCCTCTGTTCTGGTGAAAGGTCAGAAGTGCAACGGGTGAGATGTGAGAGCATGTAAGGGCGAGACACCCATAAACACACATACAGACACATATAGTGAGAGAGGTCATGACACGTACGCAGTACACAGCACGCACGCGCCCCCGCACGTGCACGCACACACATATTAGATAGACTCCTTTGAGTAGGTAAAAGTTTAATTATGTTTTGCTTGCGACTGCAAAGTTGTGCATGAGTGACATTTTGTGCAGAACGTGGACCTGATGTTCCAGAAGATAAGCCTGGGCAGGATGGAGACAGGAAGCACCTGGGTTCGAGCCGAAGACGATGTTCGTTTTAAACTATGTTAAAAGTCATTGTGGTTTTGGAGTGACGTATGCTTTGTTTGAGTCTGCCTGGTAACAGGAAGACTGCCAACCCTATAAAGCCTTTGTTTGACTATTGTACGTTAGTTCGACGCTGAAATCTGCACAGCGTTCGGACTCACACATGTGTTCATTAAAATGCCGTCTAATTTGCACCCGGCTGGATCTGTGGTTATTTTTGGATTTCCCCTCAATATTCTGAACCTTAACAGTATTTAAACCCTCAGTGTCTCTCTGTTCAGCGTCGTGTCATTGTTGATGTTAGTGTGGTCTACTCTGTATGTGTGTTCAGTTCAGCCAGTCATTTCAGTTCAGCCAGCCATCCTATCTTCAGTTCACCTGCTCATGATAATAAACACCAGCCTTCACCTACCTGTGAGTCCAGCTTTTGGGTCCTCCTTTCCTCACCCACACGGCAACCACTGACAGAATGACATGACCATGCATTGTGTACTGTAAATGACCACGGCAGACCCGGGTGCACGTTCAAGCTTTGCACCATACTTTATTAATACTTTCACGGTTGCTGTACATCCGCACCCAGAGCTGCAGCTCTCCCGCTGCCAGCTCAACATAACAACAACAACCCCAACCACAGGACCCAATATAATATTTAAGTCAACGGGGCGTGATTGCAGATGCCGTGCAGGTGCGTCCACCTTCCCTGCACGGCACCGCAGGCCATGCCCCACCACATGTACCCAGCGAACTTTTAAAGTAGAAGGAGGGAGTGCTCCTTCGCTGGACGGAGCAGCGTAGGGGAAAACAGCGGCTCCTCATGGAGAGAGAGCACTTCTTCCCCAAGGCCCGCTCTGGGCGGGCCTTGGGGACGCTGCATTCTTCTGCCTGCTGCCTCTCCTGCATCGGAGCATTTGCCGCGGAGAGTGGGCATCACTAGCCAAGCTTCGGCCGCTCGCTTTCTCACCACTCCACTCATCGCTCGCCCGCCAGCCGCTTCACTCACCAGCCTCTCCATCTCGCCATGGCACAGCGGCTCCACCTCCCACTCGGCTCAACGGAGGCTCCCGCGCCAGAGGCTCAGCTATTAACCCCACCCGCTTCCTCTTCCCGGAGAAAGCGGCCCACATGCTGCCATAAACTGGACTCTGCTGACCTAATCCCCACGGTAAGTGAAGACTCTTTTTCTCCCGCTTCTCCGAACATAAAAAACAATAGACTCACCGCCGATCCTTTCGGTGCTTCTATACTGGACGATGACATAGACTGGGAAAACTGTTTCCGTTCAGCTCCCTCTGAGCTGGAATTTATGAAGGACAATCACTGCACTTCCACACCTCCAATGACTGTTAAGTTAAAGACTATAAATAGTGGTGGCAGAAGGGCCAAAACAATGTCTGATAAATCTGTTGTTACGGTTCCTGTGTATGTAAACCCCTAGGTCTATTCATTCCAAGACTGTTTTATCTGAGCCTGCTCTTTCATCTACCTGTGTTCCTGCTCCAAGGGCAGCTCGGGCCCAGCCTTTCTCCACACCCGTTTTAGTTTCTCAGGTGGGGAAAGCTGAGGTTCAGCTGGTCCCTACCCCGGCTCCCAGGCCGGCTGAGGCTCTCTCAGTCCCTGCACCCGTACCAGCTCCTCGGGTGGGGATGGCAGCTGCCCAGCCATTGCCTGTGCCTGTGCCAGCTCCCAGGATGAGGGCAGCTGTGACTCAGTCTACCCCCACACCCATTCCCTTTTCTCGGATGGGGGCGACTGGTGTCCAGCCACCCGTGCCTGTCCCAATATCCAGGGTGAGGGCAGCCAGAATCCAGCATGACTTCCCTAGAGGCTCAGCTGAGACTCTCCAGCCGCTGTCCTCACGCTCTGAAGACTCGGAAGAGCTAGCCTGTCCACCCACCAGTTCACCATCTCATCCACTCCCTCATCCAGCTTTCCACGGCCTAGCACTGTCTCTGCTTAGGCTAGCTGACCTATCTCCAGCTCAAGCACCAGATGCGCCAACCCAAGCTGCAGCTTTGTCTCCTTCGCTAACCCAGTCTTCAGCTCAGCCATTAGCCTCGCCAGTCCAGTCAATTCAGTCATCTGCTGTTCAGCTTCTGTTAAAGTGAATTGTTAAATGTTGTCATTTTTATGCTTACCACCTCTACATTGTTTCAAACTCTGTGATCAAGGCATTCCTTTGTCCCCCTCCCCAGTCTCTCGAGGTTCTGGGAGGAGGCTGTAGTGTTTTATCACAAGCACATCCCTTGTGAAGATTCTGTTTGATGTTGCTTCCTGCTTTTATGATCCTTTTGGTGAGCAGGAGGTCACACACACACACACACACACACACATTCTCACATACATTCACACACACACACACACACACACACACACGTTCTTGCACATGCATACATGTGCACACACACACATGTGCACACACACACACACACACACATAGTGCCTTGTCTTAGAACCATTGGGGGGTTTTACGGTGGGAGGTGCTTGTGTAAACTATTGTGTGTGTTGCAACTGTGTTTTCAATAAAAAGGCAACGAACGGAGGCCTAAGTCGGGGTCATTTGTGGTAGGATTCGAAGTGCGTTCCTGAGACACCGACTGGGGCCTCCCTTGTGCAAGTAAAATTGATCGACCGCTGTTGCCTTGTGTTTTTCCTTCATGGGACTATGTCCCTAGATTAGCGGGGTCTGACTTTAGACCCAACATTTATTTGGTCCTTCTGAGCCGGATACCAACACATCGCATCCACTGAGAAGGAGGGAACTCTGCTAGCAGCCAGCGTCTGGAACGCCTGATGAAAGACGTGGTGCTTAACTTTGTCACCAAGCCGGAGAGTTTGCGTCTGAACTCCTCTCGGGTTGGATGGCGATTGACGGGATCCAGAGACTTTTCCGATGAACGAAAACAACGCAAACAGTAAGTAGAAAAGGCCTTATGCGTCACCGGCACTGCGCGTGCAGACGCGAGTCCGGGGGAGCGCTGGTCGCACAGGTGCACGCGGACCTAAAACAATAGAGAGCAGCTACGTGACCGTGCGGTTTCTCGCAGGTACGGGAGTGCGCCAGCCGTGCGGGAAGGTCGCAGGATAGCAAAGAAAAGAAACGGCTCCGTAGCTGCGCAGTTTCACGCGAGCACGGGAGTGCGTTGGACTGTGCGGGCAGGACGCAGGTCCAAGAGAGCTGTGTGTGCAGACGCAAGCGACAGAACTATTGTGTGTGTGTACGTGCGGGCCAGACATGGTCTGTGTGAGTGTGGCTGATTGTTGTCTTGTAATGGGGAATAAACTGAGTAAGTCTGCCTTGAAAGGGGAGGAAATACACTGCAAAGTATTTATTGGGCAGCACGTAGTATGTAGATCGATGTAGAATGAAGTGAAATTGTGCGCAAAGCAGAAGTGAGTGTCAATGTGTCTGACGTCACGGTGTGTGTGTGAGAAGCGGTCTCCAGCTGGGGCAGACATGATTCTGCAGGTCACCTGCCCAGTGGACACAAAGGAAATAAAATAGTTGTGTGGATGAAATATGAATGATAAAATGAAGAGTGTTTGGTGTTTGTCAGCCTGAAACAACTGTAATGCCACTTTCTGTTTTGAAGGAAGGATTTGGGCTAGAGACAGGTGATAAGCATTATGCTCCACCGCCTGGTTCTGACCAAGACCGGTTGAAGATGTTCTGTTATGTCTTGTGTTCTTCATGAGGAATAAGTCTCTAAACTAGCGGGGCATGTGGAAACAGACCCAACAGCTTCCAGTCCAGTCGGTTCAGCCGCCTGCTGCCCAGCTTCCAGTCCAGTCAGTCCAGTCCCCTGTAGCTCAGTCTCCTGTTCTCCAGTCACCTGTAGCTCAGTCTCCTGTCCTCCAGTTGCCTGTAGCTCAGTCACCTGTCCTCCCGCCGCCTGTGGTCCAGTCTCATCCTTCCAGTCAGTCCAGTCTCCTCCTGTCCAGTCAGTCCAGTCTCCTCTAGTCCAGTCTGTTGCATCTCCTCTAGTCCAGTCTCCTGCCCCCCAGTCAGTCACCCAGTCTCCTGCCCTCCAGTCAGTCCAGTCTGTAGTCCAGTCTCCCGTAGCTCAGTTGCCCGTTCGTCCTCCTGTTCAGTTCCCTGACCTGCAGCCACAGTGTTCAGAGCCAGCTGTGAGCTCCCTATTTCCTCAGCCAGAGGCCTCCACAGCTGCTGGCCCAGCCTGTCTTCAGCCAGAGGTTTCCGCACCTGCTGGCCCTGCAGCTGCTTCTCCGTCACCACCGGCTCCCACGCAGTTGCCTGCAGCTGCTGCTCCGCCTTTCGCTGGCTCCCACGCCGTTGCCTGCAGCTGCTGCTCTGCCGCCATCTCCTCGTCCACGTCGGATTTGGCGTCAGCGGCCACCTTCCAGGCCACTGACTGGACTTTGTCGCCCGCATGGTCAGCCTCCGGACCTGCTCAGTCGCCGCCACTGCCTTCCGCATGGTTGGCCTCCGGGCCTGCTCAGTTGCCGCCACTGCCTTCTGCTTGGTCAGCCACTGGACCTGCTTACTTGCCGCCACTGCCTTCCACATGGTCGGCCACCGGACCTGCTCAGTCGCCTCAGCCGCTGGCCACGCGGCTGGCCTCCTGAACTGTTTCATTTTGGACTTGGACTTTTACATGCAGTGATTATATGTTATTACTAGGAAAACAAGAAAATATGTATTAAAAAAGTTATAAAACAGATTAATACCCAATACCATTACAACCCAGTGGTCACCAGGAAGTATGCTGAAGTGTCTGAAAAGGTTTTCTTTTTTTTTAAATTTTAAAACAAACCCCTTTCAACTTTACTTGTGTAAATTTCTTGTTTGTGCATAATATCTTTAGTAAAACACTTTTAGTTTTAAAAGTGCTAGATAACTTTAATCTCTATATATTACAATGTTCATTACAAACTGACTGAGAAGGTAATTGGTCTGTGGGTCTCTAGAGTCTCTACACAGCAAAAGAGGAGGGACTTTAATCTTCAAGTAAGAAAGAATCTTAGAAGAGGGACAAAGTTATAACATTTGAGATTGTTAGAAAGGTGTCAGGGGCTCATAAGCGCTTCTAACTGATGATGGCAGAAACTGAACTCTGCTTTCCAAATCTCAACTCCTCCTGCAGTAGATTAAAGCGCTCTCCCTCAGACTCAGTGCTTATTTATGTAATTCTAACCGCCATTTCTCTTCTTACTGTGGCTCTAAACCTGCTGGTCATCATCTCCATCTCCCACTTCAAGTAAATACTTAATACATTTATAAGTCTAGCAATTGTACAAGAGAAAATGACTGACATAAAATAACTTAAACAGAACAACTTTTTCACAATGTTTTGATGTGGATGATCAGCTGGAATAATTGATGCTACAAATAATATATATTTTTCTATCTCTTATCTCTCCAGGCAGCTCCACACCCCTACAAACCACCTCCTCCTCTCCCTGGCAGTCTCTGATTTCTTTGTGGGTCTCAATATGTGCTTTCAAAGTATGCTCATAGATGGTTGTTGGTATCTTGGTGACCTGATGTGTGTGTTGTATTATGTTTGCGACATAGTTGTTACTTCTGCCTCAGTAGGAACCATGGTGCTCATTTCAGTTGACCGTTATGTGGCCATTTGTGACCCTCTTCATTATCCCACCAAAGTCACTCCAAAAAGAGTTCAGACCTGTGTCTTAATGTGTTGGATTTGCTCGCTCCTACTTGTCGGTGTGCTATTGAAGGATAACCTGGATAAACCAGGCAGCTTTAATTCCTGCTTTGGAGAGTGTGTGATTTATGTTGACTTTGCAATACAGGTTGCCGATCTTATTTTGACATTCCTCCTCCCCATTACTGTCATCGTAATTTTGTATCTAAGAGTATTTGCCGTGGCCATGTTTCAGATTCGGACCATGCAACCTCATGTTGCAGCTGTCACACAAAGGGGGAAAGTAAGTCCAAAAAAATCTGAACTGAAAGCAGCTAGGACTCTTGGCGTTGTTATTCTTGCATTTCTGATATGCCTATTCCCATATTACTGTGTAATACTTTCAGGCCAGGACACACTGCTTGATATTTTATCAGTTACCTTTTTTTTATGTTTGTTTTATTTTAATTCCTGTCTCAACCCTATCATCTATGCCTTTTTCTACCCATGGTTTAGAAAATCTGTTAAACTTATTGTTACATTTCAAATAGTCAAGTCTGGCTCCAGTGATGCCAGCATGCTGTGACTGAAATAAGCTCTTCAAGTCAGGGCAAATAAATAAAATAATATTTCCATATTTCAAATTGCAAATATATATTATATATAAACTGCCCAGATTACACAGATTACTTCTTCTTTTCTATTGTTGGCAGCCAGTTAGCCTGTGGCCTCAAATACATCAAAATATTTGTTTTGGTTCCTTAACCTCTAAAAACTTAAAATTGCAAAATAAAAGCAAGTGCTCCAGATCCATATATATATATATATATATATATATATATATATATATATATATATATATATATATATATAAAATCAACAGAAAAATAATTAAGTCAATTATATATTGTATACACTTATTGGAGGTACTTTTTTCTTTGAGCAGCTTGACAACATTTTAAAATTTTACTCAGCGCAGTACTTTTTTGTTGCAGGTACTATTATACAATATCAGAATGCCATGATGTCAGTTTCTGCTGTATATCCAGCCGCTCTCAGTATTTAATCTCTTTATATAATCTTTGATTAATCATCCCAGGTCCTGTGGGAGCCATACGATGTTTATTTCTATACTATATTCTTGACATCAATATTTGTCAATCCATTGTAATGCACTTGCAATTATTTCTGACATGCTCTGAAAGTCTTCTCTAAATAAATAAAATTGCTGCATTGTTCTTGAAAGAAAAAAAATAGCATAGGTTTATAAGGAAACACAACGGGCTACCGCAGTATCTTTATTTACATAATAATTGTGATAGTGAGCAATAGAATGCATACGGTCATCAAGTGTTTTACATATTCAACTAATTTATTTGTTTGTATGATATGGATTTGACTACTTAGAGATAAAAATGATTGGTTATTATAAATATATTATGCTTATGCAAGGCTCTAGACTAACCTTTTTTTCTTAGGCGCACCAGCAGAAAATTTAGGCGCATGCAAATTTTCAACCGCAACACTCAACACCGCAGTTTTACATGTGCACTTTTTGGGGGGAAAATTGCTGTCTATATAGACAATATTCATTTGTAAATGATTAATTAACAAACTTGTCAACACAAAGTTATTTATTTGGAGCACATTTCTACAAAAATGATAAGTCACTGAAAAAGTGCTTGTGTTTAAAGTGCTTTGGGACTCTTTGGCAACATTGTAGACAACGTTAAACTTAATCATCACATTGGCCTCCTCTGACGACCTGTTTGCTGCTGCCTGCTGCTGAAAGGCAGTGGCGAGAGGGGACTCTTGGGCAGTGCATTTATCGCAGCATATAATGTGTTTTCTGGATACACTGTGCTTTTTCAGCATTCAGAGACTGATGGCTCCATGTCAGAGCACTGGCTATGAATTTCAGACAGATCAGGCCTCAACAAAAAATGTATCAACAGTTCTTTTCATCTTTTCTTTTTACCCACAGCTACATCCACTCTGTCGGGCCTAGGCTACTCACTAGGGCTGCGTATCATCACTGATTTCTATAATCCATTCGATTCCAATTCACAAGGTCCCAATTCAATTCAATTTTGCCTCAGATAGTCAGAAATTTATATTTCTGATCATTTATCAGTACTGATACTGTGAGACTTTATCAGAGGTGTAGCATCACAGCAGATGCCTTTGTGTCAAAGTAACAGAAGTAGTAATATACCTACAGCTTTTTTGCCCCCCCCCATCCCCCTCCGCGTTCATGTGTGCGCGTGAACGGACTTGTGAGTTCAGAGATCATATGTTTACATGTGTTTAATAGCGTTTTATTTAATGAAACCATTATGTGTTTTAATTAAACTCTTTTTAAAGGATTGTATAGGTCTCAGAGCGCTGTTATTTAGACATAGATGATTTAATTTAACTAGTTTAGGGGTTTTTAAACAGAAAGTTTTTCCACCTTCTAAAAAACACATATTATATAATAATAATAATAATACATTTTATTTATAGGCGCCTTTCAGACCCTCAAGGTCACCTTACAGTAGCAGGTAAACAATATCCGTAAAAACATTTTTTAAAAAAATGTATATATAGCAAACATGGTAGATAAAATTTAGACATAAACAGTCATAAAAGTATAAAAGCAAATATAAAAACTGAGCAAGGTAAAATGGCCTAAGACAGATCAGGTGTATGCAATTCGAAACAGATGGGTTTTGAGTAGTGATTAAAAGAGGTGAGACAGTGTGTGGTCCGTAGAGCCAGTGGAAGTGCATTCCAAAGTCTCGGGGCAGAACAACTAAAGGCTCTGAGTCCCGTGGTAGTCAGGCGAGCAGGTGGAACAGACAGAAGGAAGCTGAAGAAGAGCGGAGTGTACGAAGGGGTGAGTATGTATGTAGAAGATCGGATAGATATGGAGGAGCGAGGTTATGAAGCGCTTTGAAAGTGAGAAGCAGGATCTTGAAATTGACACGGAGGTGAATTGGGAGCCAATGGAGCTGTTTAAGAACAGGTGTTATATGTTCAGTGGATCTAGTTCTGGAAATAATACTGGCAGCTGTATTGTGAAACAACTGCAGTTTATGGAGGGATTTATGAGGTAGACCATAAAGAAGAGCGTTACAGTAATCCAGACGAGATGTGACAAGAGCATTGACAAGTATGGCAGTACTGTGTGGTGTGAGTGAGGGACGAAGACGGTTAATATTACGGAGATGAAAGTAGGAAGACCGAGTGATATTATTTATATGTGCTGTGAAGGACAGAGTGCTATCGAGAATGACACCAAGACTCTTAACCTGAAGGGAGGGTGTGACAACAGAGTTATCAATGGATAACGAAAGACTGGTTGGAACTGTAGTCAGTTTTGATCTGGTGCCTATTAAAATGAATTCTGTTTTATTGCCATTAAGTTTAAGAAAGTTGTGAGTAAACCAGACCTTGATTTCACTTAAACAGTCAGAAATGGATGTGGGTGGGAGAGTAGCTGTGGGTTTGGAGGATAGGTAGAGCTGGGTGTCATCTGCGTAGCAGTGAAATTGGATGTTATGCTTCCTAAATATATTACCTAGGGGTAGGAGATAGATGATAAAAGTAAAGGACCCAGGACAGAGCCTTGGGGTACACCGGAATTAACTGAAGTAGATACTGATCTGTGAGGGAGTAATTGAACAAACAGTGAGCGCCAGAGAGATAGGAAGTAAACCAGGCGAGTGCTGTACCATTGATGCCAATAGATGCTAATCTGTGAAGGAGGATGCGGTGGGAAATAGTATCGAAAGCTGCTGTAAGGTCAAGGAGAATGAGGATGGATATAAGTCCAGAATCAGCTGCAAGCAGAAGATCATTGGTGATTTTTACTAGGGCTGTTTCTGTACTGTGACATGAACGGAAGCCGGACTGAAACTGTTCGTACAAGTTATTTCCAATGAGATGATGATGAACCTGTGCAGCCACTATCTTTTCAAGAATTTTTGCTAGAAAAGGGAGATTTGAAATTGGCCTGAAATTATTTAGATTGGAGGGATCTGAACCATTCTTTTTCAGTATTGGAGTTATTATTGCAGTTTTAAGAGAAGAAGGAACAGAACCAGATATAAGAGAGGAGTGTACGATATTAGCAATCAGTGGGGCAAGAGACGGGAATGAGAGTTTAACAAGATTTGTCAGCAGTGGATCAAGTTTACATGATGATGACTTTAAGTTAGTAATTATGGAAGATAGCTGAGTTATTGTGGGAAGTTCAAAATTGGATAGAAAGGATGACAGTTGAGAAGGACAAAAACGCAGATAGAACAATTGACCATTTCACAGGACGAGGGCAATTGTTGATGAAGATTCTCAATCTTGGTGTAAAAAAGTCCATAAATTTGTTGCAAACTGCGGCAGAGTGTGTATGTATGGCAAAGGTATCTGGGGGTTTAACAATATTATGCAATGTAGAAAACAAAGTGCGAGTGTTTCCTTCAGCAGATTCAATAACAGAGGTGTAGTAAGCAGATTTAGCATGATGAATAGCTTCTTTATAGTGTTGAATATGGCTGAGATACATGTCCTTGTGAATAGTAAGTCCTGTTTTCCTGGAGAGACGTTCTAGGCGGCGTCCAGTAGCTTTAAGTTGGCGAAGTTCAGATGAATACCATGGCGCAGAGCGAGAGAAAGAAACAGTTCGAGTTATATATTCACACACAGCATTTAATTCAACTAGTTAGGGGTATTTTGCTTTTTTTTTCTGTAGTGCTCTGAAACACACAGAGGCTAATAGTTTTTAAACAGAAAGTTTTTTCACCTTCTAAAAAACACATATTCCCAACTTGCCACACTGTAACAACCCCCAATGTTCCTTTAATGCAACTAGCCCTCTAATTATCTACTAGGCATAAACACACATAGATGATTTAACTGCATTAGGAGCATTTTGCGTTTTTCTTTAGCGATCTTATCATGTGAGAGGTCCAGAGGCACCAGACCCAGCGTAGCCGTCTTTTATCTTTTCCATTACACTTTATACTGACCATTCGATCTTCCAAACAGGTTTTCACCTGTTGCTTACATCCCCACACCTTATCTCTGCATCTCAGAGGCCAGCTGAAACAAACCCCACCTATATAAAAACGCCCTAATCAGCCACACTAACCCTTTACATCGGCCCTTGAGAGCATTTTACTTTTAATTTAACTGTTTTAGGAGCATTATGCTTTTCTTTAGTGCTTTGAAACACACAGGGGTAATAGTTTCAAACAGAATACCACAAACAGCAGGCATTCCTGCTCTGATACTTCAGATTCTTAACTCTGCAACAGTTAGACAGAGGGGTTACAGCTAGACCCCTACAATCAGCAGAAGAGGCCATCCTTATCAAGAGTATCTCAACTGTACATCCATAGTTTTCAATACAAACAGTCTCCTTTATCTTATGTCAGAGGTCCATCGGTGCCACCAAAGCTTTTTACCTTTCTACTGACCATCCTCCAAACAGGTTTCACCTTTATCTCTGCATCTCAGAGGTCACCTGAAACAAGCCCCACCTATATAAAAATGCACTAATCAGCCACACTAACCCTTTACATCGGTCCTTGAGAGCATAACACTTTCGTTCATCAGCACGAGCATTTTACTTTTAATTTAACTAGTTTAGGAGCATTTTACTTTTCTTTACCGCTCTGAAACACACAGAGGCTAATAGTTTTCAAACAGTGTCACAAATAACATGTATTCCTTTAGAAATAAACTGTGATACTTCTAAAAACAAACACATATTCTTTCCTCATGACTAGCCAATTCACCATTTTATTTAAATATCTGAATTTTGAATGATGATCCAAGCGGGACACAGAGGCTGCTAGTTTAACGCACCAGAATGCAAATATAAATAAAAGCATGACTATCCTGAGAGCCTAGCTGCAGCGACACCTTTCTTTCAGGACGGATGCCTGGATGTGCGTTGGAGCCGACTGTGCTACCCGCACACAGCGTTTCTGACCTATGGGCGCTGCTTATACAACAGAGAAAAGCAACAACACAGCGTGTTTCTCTGCTCAAGACATCGGCGGGCCTTTCACACGGTAAGCATGTCTGTTATACCCAGCGCATAAATGTCTGTATGTCAGTGCTGATTATACAAACCCTGTTTAAAATGTGACACATATGTTGTCTGAAAACAAATCCTCTAACTTTGCAAAGTTACTGATTTAAAAATATATTTTCGAATTTTTAGTTGCATGTCAAACACACGATAGACTCTTGAGCGTATTTATTTATATAGCTACATTCACAATGGTACAACCATGCTAAATAAAAGATGCCCAAGCACCAAAGCACTCTAATGCAAGCCTCTAAACTACATGTTGATAAGTGCATGAAGTTAACCTCTACAGCTGAAAACAGTTTGTATCCGCACTCTGAGGGTCTGCTGAATTGTTTTTAATATTGCGCTTTTTCACGAACTGCAGATGATGAATTCCTCTTTATTGGACATAGTGTCCTTAAGCTATTGTTGCTCATACTTACAGAGTTCCCTAGCTACTTCTTTACTATGTCAGTAAACTTTTCGAAAAGGAAGGTGTTGTAGATTTAAAGAAACATCCTAATTGAAGCAAAGGCAAAAATTGGAATGAATTTTATGTGACTGTTCATATTAAAGCCATCAACAAGTGAAAATCCAAAACCGACTCCAATGCTTTGTATTAATGATCTCCCCCTCTCTCTCTCTCTCTCTGTGTGTGTATGTGTGAGTGTGAGTGTGTGCGCCCTCACAGAAGGAAGGTCACAGCAGGAGCTTTTTCAAACGCGTTTCCAATCATTTTTACAAGAAGTGTAGCTCATACAATGGTATTATTGTATTATTTGCGATACTTTATAAATATGAAACTCTAAAGATTTGGAGTTCATGCAAATTGTGAAACAAGAATCTAAATATTTGTGTCACAATGATTTCTATAAAAGCATGTTGTTTATGGGGATAATGTAACAAATCTTTTGTGGCCCTATTAATGATCAATGGTAATTGAAGAGGAAGCTGAACCCCTGCTCTGGACATTTTCATGACAAGCGACAGCGCAGACATCTACTAATGAGAGAACATGTTTTATCATCATAAACACTGTGATATGAAGTATCGTTAAAGTGTCACTTCAGTAATGTTGACTCATGTTTTTTAATAGATGACTTTAAAACACTAAACTCTAATTTCTATGGTTTATTTTAAGCTTACAGAATATAACATGTGGTAAGACGATGAGTTTTACTTCTCACTGTCCGTGTTATGTGTATCTATTTATCATGTATGCTACTTTGCTCTGTGGACTGTAAAATGTTTCATTGTGTTCATGAAATAAACCAGACTTTCACCGTCTGAATCTTTTACTGTTTTTTCTGCTTTTGATCACTACAAGTTTGACAAACCCACAGACATCCAGAGTTAACTCACTAACAATGTGGAGCAGTCTCAGTGTATTTAGCTGCTTGTTCCCTAAACACAACCAACTGAGAGAAACGCTTGTAGTCCTCACTTTGGTCATTTTGAACGTTGAAGGAGATTTGCTCCATAGACACCTTATACTAGTGTTCTATTTAAATTCAGATTCCTTTTATAGTTTGCAGTTTCTTTACTAACACATTTGTAGATAAGTTTATTGCTGAACCACACAGCTAGCAGTCTCACTCACTCTCTAGGTTTTGAAGTTTTGTGTGTGTGTGTGTGTGTGTGTGTGTGTGTGTGTGTGTGTGTAATGGTTTAGTCTATCAAACCTTACCCTTTTTCTCCCCAGTATCACAACAGTATGACTCCCAAAGTACGGATCAGTAAACAACCAATGATTCTAAAGCCAGAACAGAAAGATACAGTTGGAAGATGCATGATTGCGTTTTTATGACGCATAGTAAAACTACCCCTCTTCTTCTTCTCTGTGTTGTTGTTGTTGTTCTTGTGTGTGTGTGTGTGTGTGTGTGCCTTAGAAGTCAAATAATACATTAGCCACACTTAAAAAACAAAAACATCTGAATTTCATTTAGAACTGAGATTCTAAGTTGTAAGCAGAAATCTTATCCTCAGCCACAAACATGTTTCCCCACTTTCACAATGCTGAGGTGTCAAATCCACAACCCCAACAAATGGTTTGTTACACATGGTGTGAAGGGCATGCTTTACTTACACAGCCTCACACACAGTAGATTTTTAAAGTTTTTGGGGACAATGGTTTAGCCACAGATGTAACTTCTACTTTTGATAAAACCACTCCACCTGTTTATTTCTTAAGAAATTAAGCTCTTATTTAAACATGTCTACACAATAATAGACACCGTGTGCTCTGTGACATTATAGTCTTCTACTTCAGCGTTCATTGGTTTGCATTTAAACTCCCAACCTTTCAGGTTGTTATGAACGACTTATATTTCTAACATTTTGTGATATAAAAGTGAACCATGTGGGTTTTTTTTAATTTTCTGTGTGATGGAAGGACTTAAGACACGAGTTATTTAAACAATTCTAAATGAAAGTGTGATGGCCATAGTACTTTATGCTGGACCAAATATGTTAAGGATAATGTTTATCAACGTAAAATTGCAAAGAACCTTTGAATAGATGATAACATTTTGTAAACAGTTACCTCAGAACCTGTACTGTCAGCCCTATGTATGTATGTAAGGTGAAACTTTCCACAGTACTTACACTTAAGTAACTAAACACATAAAGTCACCCTTACCAATAATCCACTGCTCCTTGAAAAAGTAGCACAAACAGACAACTGACTCAGCAATGATGAGTAGAGCTACCCGAGGCCGAGACTCAAGCAGAAGAAAATTAAAAGTTTTGGTTTTGCGGCTCGAAAAATTAAAGAAAGTATGTTTAATAATTCAACAAGACCTACACTTTCAACACACGTACATTCAAATTTTGGATCAGACTAACATCGATGTTGTTCAATAGTTTTATCCGTTCAAAAAAGCCATTTTACGGCTTTAATGTTTCCAGCTGATAAGGAGAATGAGTGCATTTCATCAAATGCGCGTCCAAAAGGCTTTAAACATCCGCTTTGTCTGTAAAGACAGTATCAAACTACAGAGCATTGTTTTTACTAAAATTCAACATTTTCAGATGAAAATTTGGCTGCTTTTTCACTGTAACACCCCCTCAATGCCATTTTAGGATATTCTCGGTGATCCCATTTTTATCATATTTATGCTTTTGGGACTGAGGGTATCTAATCACGTCACGTCGTCACAGTGTATTGTACTACCAACTGTGAGGGCTCTGCTTTTGCTTTGAGCAGACTGTTTTTATTTTGTCTCGTGAGTGTGTGTTTTCAAACGAGATCCTCCTCCTCAGTTTGATTTTGTTACCACAAACTTTGTGTAAAGTTCACAACAGAGGTAAAGAGATTTAAACATCCCAGTTTAAGGAGGCAGGGGTTGGACCAGCTGCGAGGGCAGGTGAAACAGAGAGTGTCCGGGAGATGTGCAACAGAAGCAGAGGAACATTTTACAAGATGATAAATGGCACATTTAGGTGATTAAGGATTTGTTGACAAGATTAAAAGACACGGCCGTCAGAGTTCAACAACATTACAGTTTGATTAAATAAAAAGTTTTAAACTACACAAGGTTCATTTTCTCCTCTGATAGTAATCATATTAAACATGTCAAGAAAGAAAGAGTACAAAGAAAAATAGTAAATGTGTGTCTAATTCAACTCTTCCTGTGAACCTTATATGGTGAACCTTATATGGTGATGGCCAGAGGGGCCGATGGCGCGATATGGCAGCCTAGCCTCTATCAGCCTGCCCCAGGGCAGCTGTGGCTGCAACAGTAGCTTGCCTCCACCTGTGTGTGAATGTGAGAGTGAATGAATAGTGGCATTGTAAAGCAATTTGGGTGCCTTGAAAAGCGCTATATGAAATCCAATCCATTATTATTATTATTATTATCATTATTATATCATCCCTTAATATGTTCGGTGTTACAAACTTGAAGAATCAGAGAAAAGATCATCAGACATTAATCTAATCAGTTTTCAGCCTTCATTCATTCATATTGAAAAGTTGGAAATCTTCCTGCTAGACCGAAGTGCAGCGTTTAACACCGTTGACCATAACATTTTATTACAGCTATTATTAAATGGTGAGGCCTCTTCACACACCGAGGTTAATTATGAAGCTCCACAGGCTTCTGTGCAAAGACCAGTTCTGTTTACATTATACGTGCTTTAGAAGACATAGCGTACATTTTCACTGCTATGCATATGATACCCACTTTTATTGGTTAAACTGCCGGGATGTCTTAGACACATAATGAGCTTTAATTTTCTGCTTCTAAGTTCAGATAAAACTGAGGTTATCGTAACGGGGAGTAAAAATCTTAGAAACACTGTGGCTAACAAGATCCTTACTCTGGACGGCATTGCCTGAGTAGTCTGTTGTAGTCATTTGGCACATTATAAGTAAAATTGAAGCACACAATCCCGTCGCACAACATCAACATTTATTTATATACAAAAATAAAAATGCTTTTTTACAGAAAAGAATTGTAACTTCATATTTTATCAACGATTACGCGGGTACATAGGGTAAGTCCTCATCATTATCCCATAGCGGTTCCGGTAATCTCTCAGGACCTTGGAAGGGTGGCCATACCCAGTCTACCTCATCAATGTCGGGAGAGTCGCCAAAATACAAAAAATCTTCCTCGTTGTCAGTGTCCATAGTCCACAGTTGTGGTGGTGAAGGGGGTGGGCTCCACTCTGATACTGGTGAATACGGTGCGTCTTCACTCCAATCTTCAAATGCAGGGTTAGTGGATGGCTCTTCAGAGAGTAAAGAATGCCCAGCATCCCTGATAGTACCAAGTACCAAGTATGTACCAGGTTCAGCCACTTTGATGGTTGATTGAGCAGAAGGGCTGGAAGATGCCATTTTCATGGAGAATTTCAAGCCCAACAGATGAGAATTACCGCTCTTTTCCAAAGTTGCAACTGCTAGAGCGACAGGGTGGCCAACTCTACGGTTTTTGAAAATTTTGCCACTCCTACCCACACCCTTTAAGATCAACCCACTTCCAGATCACGCCCCCTCCTGTTATTTTAAAAAGAAGACCGCCGTCTCATTCCTTCAAACCTTTTTCAGCTCAAAAACAGAGAGAAGAATGGCCTCTACAGCCCTGCACCACACTGAGGAGGAGGAGGAAAGTTCTGCGGCCGAGGGCACAATAGTACCCGACACGCCCGGTTACTATCACCCCTTGGAGAAGCAGCAGCAGCAGCAAGCCGACGAGCTTGACGGTTGGGCATCTTCTTTTTCATCGATACCGTGAAAACCGCGGTGTATCATCTAGTCAACCTAGTAATCAACAGGTACCTCACTGGACGAATGCAACGGCTGTAAGTCCGATCACCCCGCCAGAAACAACACGAGTGTGTGCAAGTCTTGGAGGATGACTTTTACGCTGAAAATTATCACAGCATCAGAAAAGACTCCTCACCCCACGTTTCATTCCATCTATTCAACGGCTTCTGATTGCTCGCAACATCAAAATGGACGACGTCAAAGTCCGCATGGTGGCGGAAACTCTCTTGCACGAACTGAAATCGGAAAGGAAAGTCTTTGACGCCATAGCCGAGGCATACACCAATCTGGTAGGGTTGGACATGGTGAAAATCAGACAGCTAAGGTTGGTCGCAGAGTGTTACAAAGGAGGCTGCTAATGCTTTCTCTGAAAGACTGATTTTTCTTTCTTAAAGCGTGTAACCTGTATTTTACCAAACAATGTATCCTACACGCATTTTTTAAAACATGTGCCCCGTAATCGTTGATAAAATATGAAGTTACAATTCTTTTCTGTAAAAAGCATTTTTATTTTTGTATATAAATAAATGTTGATGTTGTGACGGGATTGTGTGCTTCAATTTTACTTATAATGTGCCAAATGACTACAACAGACAACTCAAGGCAATGCCGTCCAGAGTAAGGATCTTGTTAGCCACAGTGTTTCTAAGATTTTACCCCCCGTTACGATAACCTCAGTTTTATCTGAACTTAGAAGCAGAAAATTAAAGCTCATTATGTGTCTAAGACATCCCGGCAGTTTAACCAATAAAAGTGGGTATCATATGCATAGCAGTGAAAATGTACGCTATGTCTTCTAAAGCACGTATAATGTAAACAGAACTGGTCTTTGCACAGAAGCCTGTGGAGCTTCATAATTAACCTCGGTGTGTGAAGAGGCCTCACCATTTAATAATAGCTGTAATAAAATGTTATGGTCAACGGTGTTAAACGCTGCACTTCGGTCTAGCAGGGAAGATTTCCAACTTTTCAATATGAATGAATGAAGGCTGAAAACTGATTAGATTAATGTCTGATGATCTTTTCTCTGATTCTTCAAGTTTGTAACACCGAACATATTAAGGGATGATATAATAATGATAATAATAATAATAATAATGGATTGGATTTCATAGCGCTTTTCAAGGCACCCAAATTGCTTTACAATGCCACTATTCATTCACTCTCACATTCACACACAGGTGGCGGCAAGCTACTGTTGTAGCCACAGCCGCCCTGGGGCAGACTGACAGAGGCTAGGCTGCCATATCGCGCCATCGGCCCCTCTGGCCATCACCATATAAGGTTCACCATATAAGGTTCACAGGAAGAGTTGAATTAGACACACATTTACTATTTTTCTTTGTACTCTTTCTTTCTTGACATGTTTAATATGATTACTATCAGAGGAGAAAATGAACCTTGTGTAGTTTAAAACTTTTATTTAATCAAACTGTAATGTTGTTGAACTCTGACGGCCGTGTCTTTTAATCTTGTCAACAAATCCTTAATCACCTAAATGTGCCATTTATCATCTTGTAAAATGTTCCTCTGCTTCTGTTGCACATCTCCCCGGACACTCTCTGTTTCACCTGCCCCATGCAGCTGGTCCAACCCTGCCTCCTTAAACTGGGATGTTTAAATCTCTTTACCTCTGTTGTGAACTTTACACAAAGTTTGTGGTAACAAAATCAAACTGAGGAGGAGGATCTCGTTTGAAAAACACACACTCACGAGACAAAATAAAAACAGTCTGCTCAAAGCAAAAGCAGAGCCCTCACAGTTGGTAGTACAATACACTGTGACGACGTACGTATTAGATACCCTCAGTCCCAAAAGCATAAATATGATAAAAATGGGATCACCGAGAATATCCTAAAAATGGCATTGAGGGGGTGTTACAGTGAAAAAAGCAGCCAAATTTTCATCTGAAAATGTTGAATTTTAGTAAAACAATGCTCTGTAGTTTGATACTGTCTTTACAGACAAAGCGGATGTTTAAAGCCTTTGGATAGCGCATTTGATGAAATGCACTCATTCTCCTTATCAGCTGGAAACATTAAAGCCGTAAAATGGCTTTTTTGAACGGATAAAAACTATTGAACAACATCGATGTTAGTCTGATCCAAAATTTGAATGTACGTGTGTTGAAAGTGTAGGTCTTGTTGAATTATTAAACATACTTTCTTTAATTTTTCGAGCCATAAAAACCAAAACTTTTAATTTTCTTCTGCTTGAGTCTCGCCTCGGGGTAGCTCTACTCATCATTGCTGAGTCAGTTGTCTGTTTGTGCTACTTTTTCAAGGAGCAGTGGATTATTGGTAAAGGGTGACTTTATGTGTTTAGTTACTTAAGTGTAAGTACTGTGGAAAGTTTCACCTTACATACATACATAGGGCTGACAGTACAGGTTCTGAGGTAACTGTTTACAAAATGTTATCATCTATTCAAAGGTTCTTTGCAATTTTACGTTGATAAACATTATCCTTAACATATTTGGTCCAGCATAAAGTACTATGGCCATCACACTTTCATTTAGAATTGTTTAAATAACTCGTGTCTTAAGTCCTTCCATCACACAGAAAATTAAAAAAAAACCCACATGGTTCACTTTTATATCACAAAATGTTAGAAATATAAGTCGTTCATAACAACCTGAAAGGTTGGGAGTTTAAAATGCAAACCAATGAACGCTGAAGTAGAAGACTATAATGTCACAGAGCACACGGTGTCTATTATTGTGTAGACATGTTTAAATAAGAGCTTAATTTCTTAAGAAATAAACAGGTGGAGTGGTTTTTATCAAAAGTAGAAGTTACATCTGTGGCTAAACCATTGTCCCCAAAAACTTTAAAAATCTACTGTGTGTGAGGCTGTGTAAGTAAAGCATGCCCTTCACACCCGCGTGTAACAAACCATTTGTTGGGGGTTGTGGATTTGACACCTCAGCATTGTGAAAGTGGGGAAACATGTTTGTGGCTGAGGATAAGATTTCTGCTTACAACTTAGAATCTCAGTTCTAAATGAAATTCAGATGTTTTTTTGTATTTTTAAGTGTGGCTAATGTATTATTTGACTTCTAAGGCACACACACACACACACACACACACAAGAACAACAACAACAACAACACAGAGAAGAAGAGGGGGTAGTTTTACTATGCGTCATAAAAACGCAATCATGCATCTTCCAACTGTATCTTTCTGTTCTGGCTTTAGAATCATTGGTTGTTTACTGATCCGTACTTTGGGAGTCATACTGTTGTGATACTGGGGAGAAAAAGGGTAAGGTTTGATAGACTAAACCATTACACACACACACACACACACACACACACACACACACACACACACAAAACTTCAAAACCTAGAGAGTGAGTGAGACTGCTAGCTGTGTGGTTCAGCAATAAACTTATCTACAAATGTGTTAGTAAAGAAACTGCAAACTATAAAAGGAATCTGAATTTAAATAGAACACTAGTATAAGGTGTCTATGGAGCAAATCTCCTTCAACGTTCAAAATGACCAAAGTGAGGACTACAAGCGTTTCTCTCAGTTGGTTGTGTTTGGGAACAAGCAGCTAAATACACTGAGACTGCTCCACATTGTTAGTGAGTTAACTCTGGATGTCTGTGGGTTTGTCAAACTTGTAGTGATCAAAAGCAGAAAAACAGTAAAAGATTCAGACGGTGAAAGTCTGGTTTATTTCATGAACACAATGAAACATTTTACAGTCCACAGAGCAAAGTAGCATACATGATAAATAGATACACATAACACGGACAGTGAGAAGTAAAACTCATCGTCTTACCACATGTTATATTCTGTAAGCTTAAAATAAACCATAGAAATTAGAGTTTAGTGTTTTAAAGTCATCTATTAAAAACATGAGTCAACATTACTGAAGTGACACTTTAACGATACTTCATATCACAGTGTTTATGATGATAAAACATGTTCTCTCATTAGTAGATGTCTGCGCTGTCGCTTGTCATGAAAATGTCCAGAGCAGGGGTTCAGCTTCCTCTTCAATTACCATTGATCATTAATAGGGCCACAAAAGATTTGTTACATTATCCCCATAAACAACATGCTTTTATAGAAATCATTGTGACACAAATATTTAGATTCTTGTTTCACAATTTGCATGAACTCCAAATCTTTAGAGTTTCATATTTATAAAGTATCGCAAATAATACAATAATACCATTGTATGAGCTACACTTCTTTGTAAAATGATTGGAAACGCGTTTGAAAAAGCTCCTGCTGTGACCTTCCTTCTGTGAGGGCGCACACACACACACACACACACACACACAGAGAGAGAGAGAGAGGGGAGATCATTAATACAAAGCATTGAGTCGGTTTTGGATTTTCACTTGTTGTTGGCTTTAATATGAACAGTCACATAAAATTCATTCCAATTTTTGCCTTTGCTTCAATTAGGATGTTTCTTTTAAATCTACAACACCTTCCTTTTCGAAAAGTTTACTGACATAGTAAAGAAGTAGCTAGGGAACTCTGTAAGTATGAGCAACAATAGCTTAAGGACACTATGTCCAATAAAGAGGAATTCATCATCTGCAGTTCGTGAAAAGCGCAATATTAAAAACAATTCAGCAGACCCTCAGAGTGCGGATACAAACTGTTTTCAGCTGTAGAGGTTAACTTCATGCACTTATCAACATGTAGTTTAGAGGCTTGCATTAGAGTGCTTTTGGTGCTTGGGCATCTTTTATTTAGCATGGTTGTACCATTGTGAATGTAGCTATATAAATAAATACGCTCAAGAGTCTATCGTGTGTTTGACATGCAACTAAAAAATTGAAAATATATTTTTAAATCAGTAACTTTGCAAAGTTAGAGGATTTGTTTTCGGACAACATATGTGTCACATTTTAAACAGGGTTTGTATAATCAGCACTGACATACAGACATTTATGCGCTGGGTATAACAGACATGCTTACCGTGTGAAAGGCCCGCCGATGTCTTGGAGCAGAGAAACACGCTGTATTGTTGCTTTTCTCTGTTGTATAAGCAGCGCCCATAGGTCAGAAACGCTGTGTGCGGGTAGCACAGTCGGCTCCAACGCACATCCAGGCATCCGTCTGAAAGAAAGGTGTCGCTGCAGCTAGGCTCTCAGGATAGTCATGCTTTTATTTATATTTGCATTCTGGTGCGTTAAACTAGCAGCCTCTGTGTCCCGCTTGGATCATCATTCCGAAAATTCAGATATTTAAATAAAATGGTGAATTGGCTAGTCATGAGGAAAGAATATGTGTTTGTTTTTTAGAAGTATCACAGTTTATTTCTAAAGGAATACATGTTATTTGTGACACTGTTTGAAAACTATTAGCCTCTGTGTGTTTCAGAGCGGTAAAGAAAAGTAAAATGCTCCTAAACTAGTTAAATTAAAAGTAAAATGCTCGTGCTGATGAACGAAAGTGTTATGCTCTCAAGGACCGATGTAAAGGGTTAGTGTGGCTGATTAGTGCATTTTTATATAGGTGGGGCTTGTTTCAGGTGACCTCTGAGATGCAGAGATAAAGGTGAAACCTGTTTGGAGGATGGTCAGTAGAAAGGTAAAAAAGCTTTGGTGGCACCGATGAACCTCTGACATAAGATAAAGGAGACTGTTTGTATTGAAAACTATGGATGTACAGTTGAGATACTCTTGATAAGGATGGCCTCTTCTGCTGATTGTAAGGGGTCTAGCTGTAACCCCCTCTGTCTAACTGTTGCAGAGTTAAGAATCTGAAGTATCAGAGCAGGAATGCCTGCTGTTTGTGGTATTCTGTTTGAAACTATTACCCCCTGTGTGTTTCAAAGCACTAAAGAAAAGCATAATGCTCCTAAAACAGTTAAATTAAAAGTAAAATGCTCTCAAGGGCCGATGTAAAGGGTTAGTGTGGCTGATTAGGGCGTTTTTATATAGGTGGGGTTTGTTTCAGCTGGCCTCTGAGATGCAGAGATAAGGTGTGGGGATGTAAGCAACAGGTGAAAACCTGTTTGGAAGATCGAATGGTCAGTATAAAGTGTAATGGAAAAGATAAAAGACGGCTACGCTGGGTCTGGTGCCTCTGGACCTCTCACATGATAAGATCGCTAAAGAAAAACGCAAAATGCTCCTAATGCAGTTAAATCATCTATGTGTGTTTATGCCTAGTAGATAGGCAAAAAAGCTGTAGGTATATTACTACTAACAGAGAATAAAACACAGAAAAACATGAAGGAGATTTTCCTGGCCTGGCTTTTTATAGCAGATAACCTTAAAAATGTTCTGCAATTTTGCATAATCTTAAAAAGTTTAAATTTCTTCAGTACTGAACAGCAGAAATTAGGCTTTCTTGTCCGAGGACATTTAAGTAAAAACCAAAAAAACACCCACAGTGGCCGACAGCACTGTAAACAATCCACAATCCTCCTCTGGAACACCTACTGTACCTCTGGGCCAAGTTTCATCCAAATCTACTGTAATATTCCTCAGAAATTAAAGGGCATTTATATTCAATGCAATACAGTCAATACACTTTAATTATGTCAATTTCAAAAAATCATTAAAAGTCTTCCTTAATAGTTGAGTTCCAACTTTCAAAAAAGACTTACTCTTGGGCATCGACTGTACCAAAAGTACCTCTGTACTTTTGGAATATTAGGTGTACTTGTGGTTCCTATAGAATTATAAGGTTGAACGGGAATCTGAGTCTTCATCTCTCAGGCAACTCTTCTGTGGATGCAACTCACAATATTAATTCAGAAGACAAACACCTGTCTCAGCTTTTGAGATTAGCCTTAAAACCTTCAGTTTTGACAAATAATACAGTTAGAGTGGATCAGGTGACCCTGAATCTTCCCTTATTTGTGCTGCAATAAGCCTAGGTTCCTGCGGGCTTCCCATGATGTATGAATTTTTTCCTTCTTTGCTCGTTCTGTGTTTATACACCTCTCTGCATTTAATCATTAGTTAGTATGTATCGCTTGCTCTCTTACACAGTGTATATGTTGTCCTGTCTCCTTTTCATCAACCTCAGCCATTATTGTTGTGTTTTTACCCAGCAACATTAAGTGTCTTTAGGCGACTGCTGTTGTGATTTGGTGCTAGATACATAACATTTAATTGCTCACACCGGAATGAATTAATTAAAGCACAATACACAATATATAGGTGAATTGATTTTGCCTCTTCACCACATATGACACTAGATACTGTAGTTCCTGCGAAAAATAAGGCCTCAAATCAGAAGTACCTGACTCCGTGGTATAATTCTCAAACACGTAGCCTAAAGCAGATAACTCATAAGCTGGAGAGGAAATGGCGTGTCACAAATTTAGAAGATCATCATTTAGCCTGGAAAAAAACTTTGCTGCTTTATAAGAAAGCCCTCTACAAAGCCAGAATATCTTACTATTCATCACTGATTGAAGAAAATAAGAACAACCCCAGGTTTCTCTTCAGCACTGTAGCCAGGCTGACAAAAAGTCAGAGCTCTATCGAGCCAACCATCCCTTTAACGTTAACTAGTAATGACTTCATGAATTTCTTCACAAATAAAATTTGAACAATTAGAGAAAAAATTACCAATAATCATCCCACAGATGTAATATTATCTGCAGCAACTTTCAGTACCATTGATATTCATTTAGACTCTTTTTCTCCAATTGATCTTTCTGAGTTAACTTCAATAATTACTTCCTCCAAACCATCAACGTGTCTTTTAGACCCCATTCCTACAAAACTGCTCAAAGAAGTCCTGCCATTAATTAATTCTTCAATCTTAAATATGATCAACCTATCTCTAATAATCGGCTATGTACCACAGGCCTTCAAGCTGGCTTTAGTTAAACCTTTACTCAAAAAGCATCTCTAGACCCAGCTGTCTTAGCTAATTATAGGCCAATCTCCAACCTTCCTTTCATATCAAACATCCTTGAAAGAGTAGTTGCCAAACAGCTAACAGATCATCTGCAGAGGAATGGCTTATTTGAAGAGTTTCAGTCAGGTTTCAGAGCTCATCACAGCACAGAAACAGCTTTAGTGAAGGTTACAAATGATCTTCTTATGGCCTCTGACAGTGGACTCATCCTTGTGCTTGTCCTGCTAGACCTTAGTGCTGCATTCAATACTGTTGACCATAATATCCTGTAAGCGCGATTAGAGCACGCTGTAGGTATTACAGGTACTGCACTGCAGTGGTTTGTATCATATCTGTCTAATAGACTCCAATTTGTACATGTAAATGGAGAGTCCTCTTCACACGCTCAGGTTAATTATGGAGTTCCACAGGGTTCAGTACTAGGACCAATTTTGTTTACATTATGCATGCTTCCCTTAGGCAGTATCATTAGAAGACATAGCACACATATCCAATGCTATGCAGATGACACCCAGCTCTATCTGTCCATGAAGCCAGATAACACACACTAATTAGTTAAACTGCAGGAATGTCTTAAAGACATAAAGACCTGGATGACCGCTAACTATCTGCTCCATAATTTAGATCAAACTGAGGTTATTGTACTCGGCCCTGAAAATCTTAGAAATATGGTATCTAACCAGATTCTTACTCTGGATGGCATTACCTTGGCCTCCAGTAAGGCTGTGAGGAACCTTGGAGTAATTTTTGACCAAGACATGTCCTTCAATGCACATATTAAACAAATATGTAAGACTGCTTTCTTCCATTTGTGCAACATCTCTAAAGTTAGAAATATCCTGTCTCAGAGTGACGCTGAAAAACTAGTTCATGCATTTATCACTTCCAGCCTGGACTACTGTAATTTCTTTATTATCAGGAAGTCCTAAAACTCCCTGAAAAGCCTTCAGTTAATCCAAAATGCTAGAAAGAGAGAGCAGATTTCTCCTTTATTGGCTTCCCTTCATTGGCTCCCTGTTAGATCCAGAATTCAAAATCTTGCTCCTCACATACAAGGTCTTAAATAATCAGGCCCCATCTTATCTTAATAACCTTGTAGTACCATATCACCCTATTAGAGCACTTCGATCTCACACTGCAGGCTTACTTATTGTTCCTAGAGTATTTAAAAGTAGAATGGGAGGCAGAGCCTTCAGTTTTCAGGGCCCTCTTCTGTGGAACCAGCTTCCATTTTGCATTTGGGAGACAGACACTATCTCTACTTTTAAGATTAGGCTTAAAACTTTCTGTTTTGGTAAAGCATATAGCTAGGGCTGGACCAGGTGACCCTGAATCCTCCCTTAGTTATGCTGCAATAGGTGTAGGCTGCTGGGGCATTCCCATGATGCATTGAGTATTTCCTTTTCAGTCACCTTTCTCACTCACTATGTGTTAATAGACCTCTCTGCACTGATTCATACTTGTCATTAATCTCTGGCTCTCTCCCACAGACTGTCTGTGACGGCTGGGGCAGCAGTCGTGTGGTGTTTGAAGGGAAACGGACCCAATATGCAGGAAACGGCTAGATGCAGGTGAGCGTTTACAATGCGTGAAATATAAACAGAAACAAGGGTGGCGAGGATTGATTGCACAAAGACACGAACCTAAACTGGGAAAAACTAATAAACCTGGAACACGCAACATGGAGAGGAACACGAGATGAGAACTGAGAGACACAGAGAAATACCAACTAACGCAGACAGAGCAACAATGAGCAGAGGCAAACACACACTGTAAATACAAACCATGAAATGAGGAAATGACACACGGGGTGGACACAGCTGGAACTAATGGGCATAACGAGACACAGACCTTCAAAGTAAAACAGGAAATTCACAAACTGTTTTACAAACACAAACTCAGGGACACGAACAGAGCAGAGGGGGAAAGAACACAGGTAGGAATAATAAAACACCAAACACCAGAACTAAACCCTAAGAACTAATACAAAATCAGAATTAACACAAAACACAAGGTGATACCAAAATGAAACACAAAGGATCATGACAATGTCTTCTATCCTGTCTTCCTTCTCTCAGCCCAACCAGTCGCAGCAGATGGCCCCGCCCCTCCCTGAGCCCTGGATCTGCCGGAGGTTTCTTCCTGTTAAAAGGGAGTTTTTCCTTCCCACTGTCGCCAAAGTGCCAGGGGGTCATATGATTGTTGTTTTTTTTCTCTGAATGTATTATTGTAGGGTCTGCCTTACAATATAAAGCACCTTGAGGCGACTGTTGTTGTGATTTGGCGCTGTATAAATAAAATTGAACTGAACTGAAAATTAGCTTTTGCCAAAGGGTGATTGGCCTTTCCTTTAGAGATAGGTTGAGGAGTTCAGCCATCTGTCTGACGGGCTCAGAGTAGAGTTGCTACTCCCCCACCTTGAAAGTAGGCAGTTGAGGTGGTTTGGGCATCTGAAAAGGACGCCTCCTGGGTGCCTCCTAGGTGAGGTGTTCCAGACATGTCCCACCAGGGGTCGGCCCAAGGACAGACCCAGGACCAGCTGGAGAGAGTATCTCTCTCGGGTGGCCTGGGAACGCCTTGGTGTTCCTCTGGACAAGCTGGAGGGGGTGGCCAGAGAGAGAGGGAGGTCTGGGCTTCTCTGCTTAAACTGCTGACCTTGCAACCCAACCCTGATAAGTAAAAGAACATGGAAAGATGGATGGATGATGATTTAAAACATTTTAGTGTGACAACCATACGAAAAAATAGGAAATCAAGAAACAGGAAAAACACTATTTCACCCAACTGTAGTAGCCTCTGATATTGTAAACTGTCAAAGGATTTTATTAGGATTTTAGGATTTTTATTATGTTTATGCTTAAAAGTACATTTCATTATCTAGATGTGTTTGCTCTTTTAGTGTTCAGCTTAAATAGAGAAGTTACGCACTGTACAAGTTCAACAGGAAGCCTGCATGCAGCACAGTTCTATTTTATCTCTTCCTGTACGTCTCTGAGAAGGACATGCTACACAAATATGCTTGAAGTATAAATAAAGCCTGACAACTGTTCCAGGGTGTGAGTCTCCGTTGAGTCTCACCCGTGTGCACGTTAACTTGCAAACCTGTCTGAGTGTGATATATTCTGACCTGAGTTGCACTACAGGAAAACTCCTGACATTTCTTGGTCCTTCGAGCCGGATGGGACATAACACTTTTGTGTGACCCCACGGGAAAACCTCATCGAGTCCTGACGTCATGAGAAGCCCGCGCTGAAGTCTGTCGACAGCTCCTGTCCAGGTACAGGATAAAGACCAGAAGCGTGAAATTCGGGTTCTGGCCAGCGTTCTTAAAAGTGGTCCACGACGGTGGGGGTCGATGAGGGGGACCTGACAACCCGGCAATTACTCAGCAAACAGGTGAATATTGACACTCTGAAACACGTTGCGAAAATTCGTACTAGGCTCGCCCGAGAGGGGCTGGTAGCATTTTAAAAGAAAATAGAGCTCGTCTGGGACTGGTAGCTCCACTGTAGTGGGTAAAGTTGGCTCGCACGAGAGGGGCTGGTAGCATCTGTTAAGGTTCAAAATGTTGAGGAGGAATCCAAAAATAACCACAGATCCAGCCGGGTGCAATTAGACGGCATTTTAATGAATTACACATGTGTGAGTTCAACAACCCAATCAGTATTGAACTACTTTACAAAAGTCAAAACAAAGACTTTATAGAGGTGAGAATTGTACCGCCCCCTCTTCTGTTGCTAGGCAGATTTAATACAGCATACGTCAATGCAAAACCACAAACGTTCAGTTAACTTTGACATAGTTTTAAAAGAACATCTTCTTCGGCTCGGTGCTTCCCCTCAGCCCGTCTTCGCTGTCGCTTATCTCGGGGACATCTGGTGTACTTCCTGGAACAGACTAACACGTACGCACCCCCCTTTGCAGTCGCAAGCAAAACATGATTAAACTCTTACCTACTCAAAGGAGTCTATCTAATATGTGTGTGTATGTGTGTCAGCTTCTGCTGCCCTTTGTTTCACCTCTCAGCTCCCCAGCTAGACCTTGTAACCTTTCCACTAGACAGAAGGCCAACACGTACACAACTGAAACTATGTGTGTGTGTTTCAGGCTCATCCTTACATGTAATAACCTAATTGGAACTATATATGTAATATGTTGAGTAAATGTTTTAATCAAGAACCTCTACTAAAAGCTTAATCCAAAGATATAGATACATAAAAGATACTAAAGATTCATAACCTACTCAAAATACTTGCACTCAGACTCTGCTTTCGGTTTCACTTCCTGCCCTGCACACTTTGCAAACCTGCAGTTTCCTGTGAAGACTTTTAGGCCCAGATTATATTCAGAGGTGAGCCTTTCAAATAATGCAATCTAATCTGCCTATAAACATTTTAAGATTATAGATTCAAAAGCATTTCAGGTTATAGATTCAACACCACAGTTTAAAGTGGTTCTCACTGAACCTGTAATAAAGACTTATATGATACCAATATGTTTAAACATCTGAATGCAATATCCATAGTGTTATTAATAGAATGGTAATGATGATTATAAAAATAGCAGCAAATAATAGCAGCATAACATTCCAGCACTCCCGACATTCCCTCTCTTGTGGTGGCCCTCGAAGAGGGTCACCGCACCACTTATAGCATTACTCTGACCCTCTCTAGAAATGCCAGCTCCCCCCTAAGAACCCTCCATGGGTAAAGTTAGGTTCTTCCTTGGTCCTTCTCTCGTGGAAATCTGGCCTCCTGCAAAGGATAGAAAACACCTTCTCCTCCTACGGCTCTAACTTACTCTGTTCCTCAATTGCTCTCTTTATTCAAACCTGATTCAACCTAATATCACTCAAAACATGAACCTCTATATATTATTCCACATTCCTCATCATTTTGTAAAACTCTTAAAGCGCTGCTTTCACGTCTCTGCATGTGCTTCCTGTTGCTCCTGTGCACAAAACTGTCGCTGCTGCACGGAGCTCTCCCTTAACGTCACCTTTCACAAGAAAAATCATCATAACCACTTATTCTACTAAAGGATCAAAGGAAAAAACAACCACTTTAATCACTAAGTGTAAGCACATAGTTAATTGCTCCTAGATAAATTTCATCATAGCTAAAAGCTGAACTCTAACTGTATTTTAGAACTCACATTTCCTGTGTTATAACCTGTTTTAATATATCATTTTATTTCATTTTGCTGCTCTTACTGTTATGATACACTCTAATTTATACTTTATCAGACTTAACCAAAGTATATAAGCTTTCCCCTTTTGCTTCTGTTTTAAACAAAAACTTGGTCACTTCAACAAGCATTTGTTATTCTGTAACTGCATTTTATATAATAAGACTAATTTAGAGCTGCATGTGTTATCTCAATATTTTACATGTCACACAGTTTAGTTACAAGCCCACTCCTATTCAGTTAAATGCTAAATGGATTTCAGGCCTTTTGCCTGGAATCAATACTGTCATGTGTGCTAACGAACTCCATATGTCTGTAAGCGTGCGCAATCCTTCAATAACTCAGGTCATTCTCACAGTAGATTGGCTAATCATTAACGCTAACCAAAAGTTTGTGACCCTCAAGAGACGACTCTCTGAGCCACAACTCCGTTAATGGCACAGAATGCAATGTGTATGAAATCATCCTCATAAAAAGCTCTCCTCTACCCTAGAAATAAATCTATTTACTATCTGTTTCTAAAGCCTACATTATAACAACTTATTCTAAAAGTCAAAAAGAGATCACACATTTTCTACTCATAAAATCTTCACTAATCTTCCCCATTATTATTATTCCCACAGTTTCCCTTTAAGTTTGGTGTACAACTTCTTATCAACACCTTATTTTATCTTCTAAACCTAATTCAGTTCATTTTAATCCTTTTTTTTTTTTTAAAGAATTTAAAGAATTTTACCATCTCTAAATTATCAAACTAAAACCCCACTAAAATCATCCTAAACCCATTTCAAATTAAACAAATTAAATCTTAAACCCCTCTCTTTTTTGACACATCTCATGTGGCAAAAAACTCAAAATTCTTCACCCACACTTAACAAATTAAAAGGAAAAAAGGTTAGTCATGTCATTTCTCAGAACACTTCAGCCATCGTCCTCTCAGGTATTTCGCTCCGGCCCTAAAACCTGTACTTAAGGAATAAAATCAGTTTAATCATTATGTCAAATCTTCTCGAACTCCTGCTCCCTTCAAAGTCTGGATCCTTGGAATTTCCTGGAAACAAAACCTGTACTCAACTCTCCCCCTTTACGATCCAGTCTGTGTCATGACAAAAATTAACTTAAACAGAACAGTTATTAATCATGTGTTACCTCAGTTAATGGTAACTTAAGTTTCATCAAACAGTGTTTCCCTTTTAGCATTTTATAATGTAATAACATGGTCTAACCCAAATCAATAAAACAGAAATTCACTCAAAGGAACATCAGCATCCCCAGATTTAAGTCTCCCACTTGTCCTGCTCATGGCAAAAGCAAAACAAAGCATCCCCTTTCTTTTCCTCACATGGTAAATTTGTCCACATTTATTCATCCCCACCTTAGTCCAGTCACTCACATTCACTCACACGCATCCACACATGATATTTTTGCTGATACTGCAGCCTTCTGCGCACGTCATCAGATGCTCCACATCAGCAAAATGAGTTCAGTCGTTTGTTTTATTTCGTTTTCCTTTTTAGGAAAATAGTTCTCTATACTTTTGACTGGATTGAATCGCTACAATCCTTTTTTAGACAGAGCCTCGCCGCCAATCAGGTCTCCTCCTCAGCCAGTTATAATCTGTAAAGCCCACCTGATTTTCGTACTCGGTAATTTTGTCAGTGCTGTCAGTTCACTCTCTTCCAGGCCTGCTTAGAACAAAAATGAAAAAGAGAGCTGATTATTAGCTCATCAAAGTACAAAACAAAATCACCTGACAAGTTTTTTCTGAGTGCACTACTACAAAAATTTCTCGGGCCCCTCTCAGACATATCCATATTTAATCAAACTCCCTCTCTTGAAATAGAAACAACAGCCTCAAAAATCTGAAACAATCTCAAAGTTCACCCGTTCAGTGCAACCTGGACCTCATCACAAGCTGCACCATTTTACACCCAACCATGTCTCAGGCTCAGACTCAGCCTCAGATATAAGCCCATTACGACAACATATCCTCACTAAATTATAAATTTCCTGTTCACATCTGCACCTCTGAACAGACCTGACCACCGTAATCAATTATCGTGTTACTTTACCCTTATATATTTCGCCAAATAATCCTCCACAGCCACCGCTGTCTCTTGAACTGAAAGCCTCCGACACACACGCACACAGGAAGTGTCTATGCTCCAGCTAATTTGCATAGTGACTCATCTCAACAAGTCAACTTGACAAGAGAAATACATGTTTAAACCTTAACACATTATTGAATTATTTTCATTTTCTTTCTATACTAATCACTTACTTTTATCAATCAGTGCAAAAGCACTCCTAACTCACTCTTTTAAAACTGCTTTAATCACTTTTCTTCTGTTAATTTCCATAACTCACTCCCCTGTCATATAACCCCTTTGAGTCAACTTCAACCTCAAGCTTTAAGTCTATTTTATTAACCATTCACACCATTTCATCACTCATACAAGTAGCAAGCTGATCTTCCTTGCATATGCTTGTCTTTGTAAGGTTAATGCATTCTCTGTTTGTGTGTGTTATTTTTTTGCATCTATGGCTTCGCAGTCTCCCAGACACCTTCCCAATTCTCCAGTTAAGCAGTCAGTTTTCTCTTTCCCCGAATTACTAGCCCAAATTTTAATTTCCCACCTTAAATGATAACCCTCCTGGTCTTCAGCCAGGTGTTAGGGCTTGCTTTTCAGGTTCATGGACACATCATGCTGTGAACAATTCAACCAGAAACTTGCCTTAACTTATCCATTGATGTTAACCTACAATTTTCCTTCCGACTGCGGCCGTGGAGAACTGGTCCGGGTCTGCTTTACTCCTGAAAATAACAAACTAAGACATTTTCATTATTATCACGAGTGTTTAAACGACCCACTTTTCTCTCTTTCCTGTCACAAATACCAGTTATGTCATGTTTATGTCATGAATATGAATGTAAGCATTTTCTTCCTCGTTACATTTCATGTTAATTGAGTGTAAGCTGCTTTCTTCGTTGCATGCCAGGTGATCATCTTAATTAAGTGTAAGCTGCATCTTCATTGCATCCTTATGTATTCATATTTACAGTTTTTTTCAATCGCTAACAAGCGCCTACCCATACTTCAGATACTTTTTCTAAACTCTTAACACAGACTCACACCTACAAAACACAATTGGCCAAATGGATAATTTTCTTCTCAAAAATACATTTTGTTAAATATATACTAACTCTTCATTTCAAAATAGAACACATCTTTCTCTGCACACACTAACTGTACAAAAACACTATAAATCTGACTCAAAATGAAATTAGTCTGTCAAAGAATAACACTTGTTTTCACTTCACAAGGTACATGCAGTCAATCAAAGTACACCAGGTTTCAAAATACTGGCTATTACATTACAAAAACTGCATAGACTTTTATGTTTCAGTTTTACAGGTATTTGCATGCGAAACATGCAATCCACCATTTTGACACCAGAAATGTCTTGGTTGGTTACTGTATGTCCACATGTACAGTAATGTTCACATTCAAAAGCATTCCAGTAAAAGCAAACACGTTTTTTGTTTCTTTACTGTTTACTACAGGAGGTACAGTAGAAACACGGTATGATAGGACAGAGAAAGTTTTACAGTATTGCTTACAGTGAACAAAATATCCATGAAACACACAAGAGCATTCTGAAAAAAAACAACAGCAAAAAGCCAAGATAAAAGGGGGAGGGGAGGGGGCTAAAAAAAGGCAAAAATTTGCATCTAATCTCTGCGATCTTCAGGGTTAGGCCACATGTTTTCATCAACATCACATCTGATGTTATCCAAGTCGATGCACCTGGGATAAAACCGCCTGGTATGTCGGATCCACCCTTGGCAATCGTCAACTGTGATGTCCCTGGAGCCAGCATCCATGGCTTCAAGGAGGGACATCTGGTCATGTGGCTGATGGTCATAAACCTTCCACCTCCATGCAGAAAAGAACTCCTCTATGGGGTTGAGGAAAGGTGAATAGGGTGGAAGGAAGAGACTTACCAGTCTTGGGTGGACTTCAAACCATGTTGTTATTGCTTTGCAGTGATGGAAAGGCACATTGTCCCAGGTAATTACAAAGGTCCTCATGTTTTCACCCTCCTGACCCTGCTCTGGAACCAGGCGCTGGTGGAGATCATTGAGAAAGGCAAGCAAGCGCTCTGTATTATAGGGTCCAACCTGACATCTGTGAAGGAGTAATCCTGCATTTGCAATTGCTGCACACATGGTAATGTTTGCCCTCTCTGTCCTGGCACATCAACTGTGGCCCTTTTTCCAATTACATTTCGTCCACGCCGACGCCTTTTGGCCAGATTGAATCCTGCCTCATCGATGTATATGAATTCATGAGGGGCCTGGTTGGCCTCCAATTCCATAACTCTCTGAAACAAAGTTTATGTAAGTGTCAGGAGTTTTCCTGAATTGCAACCCAGGTCGGAATAAAAAGGCTCAGACAGGTTTACGTGTACACGGTCGAGGGAGACTCGCACCGCTGCAGTAAAAAGGAAGAGTCTTTATTCAGAGTGCACATACAGGAAGAGAGAAAATAGGACTGCAGGCTTCCTGTGTAACTTCCCCATTTAGGAGTCTGCACAGAGTTGCAGAGGTTAAGCTGAATAAGAAAGAGCAAACACATTTAGATAATGAAATGTACTTTTAAGCATAACATAATAAAAATCCTAAAATCCTAAGAAATCCCTTAACATTCCCTCCTGTTGTTTGATCTTTCCTTCTATATATGTACATAGCAACCACTAACAGTGCATCAGTCTATGGCCACTTGCAGACATCTTTAGCCAAGACATCATAAAATAGTGGGTTCTGTGAGTATGTTATATCCAAGTGTCTGTCTCATTATCATCTTCATCATTCTGTGATAGGGTGATGTAAGCATGAATTGAAGCAGTTACCGTTTTTGATACCATGTTCTTCAAACAAGGTATGACACATGAAGTGAAAAGACACAATAACAGTATTATAACACCAACAAAACAAGTCCTTTAATCAGCAGGGACTTCCAAGAGCCACGTAAGCCAGTCTTGTTGTTGTGCATCCTGAAGTTGTCTGAGTATTTTCAGAGCATCAGTCATGTTCGGTGAGTGCACATTATCTGGAATGTATGTGCAACATGTGTTGTTAAAGAGGACACCTTTCTCCTTTCTCGGCGAGAATTATGTCCAATGCTACCCTGTGTTGCATTACTGCAATGCACAGAGCGTCAATCTCTTGATCCCGTTCGTCGTTGAATTTACATGAAGCATTCAGAACCTTTTGTCTTTTAGTCCAAAGTTTAAATTCCTCTGGGACATCGGAACCCCATATGGAATCATGCTGCTTGAGGTCTGGGGTGCTTCGTCTTTTCCTTGTTGTTGACGTTGAAGTTGACGTGGCGTCCATGGTTATCTTGAAAGTGTGGTCAGATATGAAAATGGGAGCGCACTGACCTGTCCAGTTCCCAGGAAGGATATCCCAGGCAATCCCTTGCACCCAGAAGGTGCAAGGTGTCATTTGAGATGTAGCTGCTCTTCACGTGTGTCTGTACTGCTTTGCAGTTGGTGGTGTTTCCCATTGGCGTGGATCCGTTCTCTTGGCGGTAGCATGGGCTGTGGCTCTAATTCTCATTGTTTTCAAGAAAGACTGGGAATGATTTAGCCTTACTTCTGTGCTTCACATTCAGGTCAACCCAGAACCATTCGTCACATGTGCCGTTTCGTAGTTCTATTTGGAGAGGTCCTCATGGTTGACCACGATTCCCTGGAATTGATGCCCACGGCTGGCGTAGCTTCCGGCACACTTTGCCTGAATTATGTCCATTGCCTTCGCGTACAAGGTGGCGTACCGTGTCGTTGGGGGCATATAGGAGCAAACATAGCAGTCTTGTCTGGGTGTGCTGTCATGTATATATCGATACCAGGCGTTGTTCATCCATGGGTGAATGTGGTCTTGTGTCATGTCACGAAGATGTGAGTTGTCATGTGTCCATCTTCTTTCTTTCGGGTGAGTGTTAATAAACTCACCAGGAGTGCAATATTAGCCACTAGGAGGACGAGCGTCTTCATGATGACCAGACGCACCAAGTCCTATAGGTGAGTAGACTAGGGGCGAGAAGAACAGGGCGGGATTCTACCCAAACAGCCCTCTCTCCACCTTCCTAGATCACCTACAGGCAGGGGCGTCGGCGTCTCTTAGTCTATGTCGTCACTCACTTTTTGCAGTGGCTTTGATGAATCCAGGACGGTCTTTCTGCTATTTTGCAGGCAGTAGGTGTGGTGAGTAGCACTTGATAAGGACCTTCCCACCTTGGTGAACTCCAATTTTTCCTTTGGAGTACTTTGATCAGGATCCAATCACCTGGTTTCAACCTGCAAGATACTGGAAAGTTGTTTAGAACAATCTCTTTATTTTCAAGTAATTTAGTCATCCAATCGGCTAGTGTAGTTTTTCTCATTGACTTAACTATAGGCTCACTTGTGATTGGTAGTGGAAATAGTCTACCATGAATGACTTCAAAAGGTGTGAGTTTCTGAGAACTTTGTGTCAATCACATCCACATTTTTACCAGGCCTATACACTCAGGCCATGGTCTCCCTGTTTCTTCCATGCATTTTCTCAGTCTCTGTTTTATTTCCTAGTGCTTCAGAGACCTTACTGATTACTTCATTAACAATATGTGTCCCATTGTCTGATCTTATCAGAGTGGGGATGCCACATATTGAAATAAAATGGTTGCACAAACATTTTGCTACTGAGATGGCGTCTGCTTTTGAGATCACGTCTATGATCACTAGAGCGTATTCTGAGCCTTGGCTTTCATTTAGCTCAATAAAACTCATGTGGATTGTATGAAAAGGATGAGGTGGTGTGCATTATGTGCAGTATGTGCATTATGTTTTTTGGCAAATCATGCATGTTCCGACAAATTTCTGAAATCTCATCTACCTACCCCCCCCTCCTGTTGACAATAATGCTGCTGATATGTGTAGGGACTTTGGTAGTAATTAGTAGCATTACAAGTCATCAAGCCACTTTCTGGCTGCGCTCCGCCTTTTAACCATTCCCTTTTGTTCTGTAGTTGGTGCAGCTTTCTGTTCGTTTATAAGCACATCAAGTGGTATTTGCATCGAGGAGTCAGACATTAATGTGTCTACAGTTTGTTGTGCCGCTGCTTTTGCGGCTTTGATCTGCAAGTTATTGCCTTCAGTGACCTCTGAACTGTTTTGGCAATATAAACACTCCCAACAGTGTCTTTAGAAGATCTCAAAGTGTTGAAAAAACATACTGTCTGTCAGTGTATATATTTATATCTTGGCCTGCGTGTGTGAGGATGTCAACGGTTTCGCTTCTACAACTCTATCTGCTGTGGTTACTGCATGGCCTACACAGTTCAACGACACCAGCCTGTGGGGTGCTGTGAAGGTCAGCGCGTGACACAGCATACAGCAATTCTGATGTGTGACAGTGTGAGCAAAATGCCTACATAGGAAAGTTGTCTGGCATGTGTCGAACTTCTGAGGTAGGAAAAACCTTGCATTGCTTACAGTTCATAGCTCACAGCTCTAAAACTAGGCATCAGCAAACAAACAAAAATAAAACAAATTGCCTATGGCCTAAGGCTTTGCGTTCATATTAATTGAGTGTAAGCTGCTTTCTTCATTGCAAGTGTTTATTGCCATAAGGTTTAATTCATGCATCATATCACTGAGTTCTAAGTTCAAATTATCTCTTCTGACCCTTTCCAAAAATAATTTCACATATAACAATTTGAGTATGTGTTGTCTATTCATTCTATTCATAGAGTCTATTCATAGAGTTCTGTTTCTCTCTGTGGGCTGTCTTGACACACCACAGGCACACATATATATTTATATACATATTTCCTGTTTCTGCAGACTAATCGAACTCTTTGTTTCTCTTTGTATTCATAGTCTATAAACCCTCTTTAATTCTGCTAAATCTTGATCTAAAACCAATACACCTTTATGTCACGCTCACACTCCTGAACGGAGCCCTTTCAGACATCAGGTATCATCACACACACTCAAACTTCCACTTGTTCACACACTCTACTATGAACCTTTGTAGTGTTATTATTACTCATGTTTTATTATTTTTGTACAAATCACACCCAATCACTCAAACCCTACTACTCACAGCATTTACACAGTTAGAATCACTCAAAATATGCTTTCATACGAGTATTTCAGACATGCTTTTCAAGATATATAGAGGTCACTCACTGTACATCCACAGTAATGTATTCAAACTCTAACTACAATTGTAGTGAGCAAAACCAGCATCTCCATGCGCGTCACCGCTCCTCATTAGCTTGGTAGTGTCCACATATTTAATTCAGCTTCTCATTAGTTGTTAGTATAGGTCTTCATCTTAACAAAGTCTCATCTAAGATGACAGGTTTATGAGCAGGTCAAGTGTCTCTATGCACCTGATTAGTGTAGTTATTTCCTTATTTCCTTCATCTCATATATCATTGTACTGAGTTTGAGCAAACCTTAAGCTTGACTCAGACTACTTTTAACAATCTTCCACCTCACATCATAACTGACTGAGGTGCCCCTTCTTATTAGTAGTATGTCATTGTTAATGTTATCATTGTATTGTTTTTCCTTTTTTATAACAGCAATAGTATATTACAATACACTACTTTACTACTAATATACAATAGTATATTAGTTTATATTTTATTATGTATCCATCACGGGTCTGTGCGAATCTGCAGCTTCACACCTTCCCAAGCTGGAGACATTTGCTTTTCCTTGGCTGAACAATGACACAGCCTTAGTATACCTTATGCATCTCTCTTTTTATTTGATATATTTTCGTGTGAATTATCTGGTTTCATGCATTCTATTCATTCTAGGCACGGTCGTCATGCCAACTATGTTTCATTGTTAATACCAGTTTACAGGTTGTTAACCTTCCTATGATCTCCTATTATCATGCTTATCACTAGATAAGCTCTACTTTAAGTTAAGTTAACCCTAATTTAACCTTTTGTTTATTCCACTTCATTCCACTTTCCATGCTTTAAAATATTACAGCTCTTGTGTACTCTTTGTTTTCTTTTTAGCTTCCTTTTCAGTATTTATTTCTGCTTGGAGGGTTTCTTATAATTTAGTCAATGCATTTTCCTCCCGTGGGACATTTAGGTTTTCTTTGGATTTCTCCATCTATATGCACTAATTTGTCCGGCACCTGGACATTTTTTTCTCTAACCACTGCTCGTCAGCAGTGAGTTTTGAAGCTTCATTACCCATTTTAATCCTTTTAATTTAAATACTTTACAACTACACAACTGCGGCACCTTCTCTGGCACGAGAATAGAGAGTGGTAGTTGACACGGCCTTCTACTTTCAAGCTATTCTTGAAAGCGGTGTCACCTTTACGTGAAAAAACACGACCTGTTTCTCTCTTTTCACCAGTACTTGGGTGGCCAACAGCAAACAAAATAGTGGAATAGTTCAGCCTCCTTATTGTGCTGTAAAATCAACTTATTCCACCAACAAAAATAAAACAACGACAACACCTTTTCAACGCTGTATCACGTCTTACGGACCAGGTTTATCTAAAATAGCTTCCAGCCCCTTCCAGGCGAGCTTTACTTCTAGAAACCCTACTAAAATAGCTTCCAGCCACTTTTTCAGGCGAGCGTTTACATTTAGAAATCCCCTAAAATAGCTTCCAGCCCCTTTTTCAGGCGAGCGTTTACTTTAGGAATGCTACCAACCCTCTGGGCGAGCCTAGACGTTTTACGCGAGGTGTCTGAGTGTTAATATTCACCTGGTTGCTGCCGGTCTCTCAGGTTTACCTCATCGACCCCCACCGCCGTGGACCACTTATAAGAACGCTGGCCAGAACCCGAATTCACGTCTCTGGACTTTATCCTGTACCTGGACAGGAGCTGTCGACAGACTTCAGCGCGGGCTTCTCACGACGTCAGGGCTCGATGAGGCTTTCCTGTGGGGTCACACAAAAGTGCTGTGTCCCATCCGGCTCGAAGGACCAAGAAATGTCAGGAGTTTTCCTGAATTGCAACCCAGGTCGGAATAAAAAGGCTCAGACAGGTTTACGTGTACACGGTCAAGGGAGACTCGCACCGCTGCAGTAAAAAGGAAGAGTCTTTATTCAGAGTGCACATACAGGAAGAGAGAAAATAGGACTGCAGGCTTCCTGTGTAACTTCCCCATTTAGGAGTCTGCACAGAGTTGCAGAGGTTAAGCTGAATAAGAAAGAGCAAACACATTTAGATAATGAAATGTACTTTTAAGCATAACATAATAAAAATCCTAAAATCCTAAGAAATCCCTTAACAGTAAGTCATGTTATTACTGTATACCATACTGTACTGTAACCTAGTATTGTGTAGGTTACCTACTTGCAAAGTGCAAAGCTTATAGAACTGGACATTGGATTGAATATACACTATACCTGGACATATTGTCGTCGTAACTCCTTGACCCTTTCACTGTTCCTCTCAAAGGGAACAGTGTAGAGCTGCTTCATCCGCACTCTGTGTTTGGACAATGTCCGCGTAATGGTTGTGAGGCTGATTCTATCGATATTGTCAAATATCTCATGGTCCGCCACAATTCTAGTTTGAATTTCACGCAGTTTTATTGCATTATTTGCAGCAACCATTTCTACAATGGCAAGCTCCTGATCATTACTGAGGAGCTTTCCTCTTCCCCAGAGGGTGGAAGACGTTGCATTCTTTAGAAAGACAAAAATTCAACATATGCATTACTGTATGACCATATTGACATGTCAAGTGAGAATAGAAACAATCCATGTAAAATGCAATACTTACCTGTTGGTTTGTTGAAAGATGCGTATAATGGAGGCAACCGTTGACCGCCTCAAATTGGGCTGCACTCTTTCACCAGCCTCTCTTAGTGAAAGACCATGGTTGATTACATGGTCAATGATAGTGGCACGAATTTCATCACTGACTACTGTTCTTGCAGCCCTTGGAATGCCACCACCACGCATTCTTACACCTCTACCTTGCCCTCTCCTTGGGCCTGCTCTTCTCCCTGGGCCCCTTGCTCTTACTCTTCCTCGACCAGACATTACAGTGTTTGTCTTTTTTTGTTTCCAAAACATCACTCCTCAAGGTCTTGCCTTATAAACCCCACTGAGTCTAAGCCAGAATGGAATAAGCTGTGGTTGGCCCAATTTACCCAACATAAATCAGCTGTGTGTCAATTATTCAACTGTTTGTTTATTATCAGCTGAGATATATTTTGATATTGATATTGTTTTTGTACTGATATCATTGCAGAAGCAGAGGTTTTTATACTGTATCTAAGGTTTGGAATATTGTTTTTGCTATTATGGGATGTTGTGTGTTAACATTCGTAAATACTACAAAAACAGTCCATAATTTTGTTGGGAGGTATAGCTTGTCTGTTAAGAAAATGTAAGCATTGTGGAAATGTGTTCACTGACTGCATATTGGGTGAACACGACATGAAATGTGTGAATGGTATGGCCACAACAGACCGATGCTGTGCTAATTGTGTTTAGAGTTTTGCAAATGTGACAACTGTTTGGACAAACGCTTGTTAGCGACTGAAAAAAACTGTAATTTATGCATCTTTTCACTGAGCTTTAGATTCACACTATCTCACTTCTGATTCATTTCAAAAATAATCTCACATGTAACAACGTGTATGTGTGTTTTCTATTCATTAAGGTAATGACAATTATTTTCTTTCATTATTCTTACCTTTTGTATTGTTTACCTCTTTGTTGTGATGTGGTGGACATCCCTAAACAATCATGAGTTCAGGCTTCAATTTCAATCCAATCATATCCTGTATTCTCGCAATCAAACTCATCCAGCTTCATCTCTCACTGGTCCTTTTTCATTCACAGTGTCCTGTTCGGGCTTCAAAGCTCCAGCAAACACAGGCTGTTTCTTCTCTGTTTTGATCTTTCAGTATTCTTCTTCGAAGTTAAGTTCCAGTCTGGCAAAATATCACCTTCAGTGCCTTCAGTCTTATTTTCATTTGCTCTTTTTTCTTCTCCATTCATCTTTTCAGTCTTCTCTTCCAAGATTGCTCCAAGCTTGGCAAATATGAGAGTCAGTGCCTTCAAGCAGACATATCACACTGTTCTTCACCAGCATGCATGTTGCATCACGTGCTTTCTTTCATACTGCTGGACTCATCAGTCGTCGTCAGTGTTACTGCTTTCACTTGCACTGCTTTTAGCTTCAGTTAATTCTTCAAGTCCACCATGTTCTGTCGGTCTTCATCAGGAGATTGACTGTCCTTTGAACTTCTTCTCAGTTTCAGGGACAAAGTGAGAGATCAAGCCGCACAATTTCGAGCCAAAGACTGGCTTATTTTCTCCCAATTCTGTTAATCTATTGTTCTGCCGCTGTACTCAAGGTTCCAATGTTGAGAGAAGTCCACCTGTATTGGCACACTAAAGCATATAATTAGTATCATATTCATTTTTTATCTTAAAACCTCCATTTGCTTCGTCTGCCTAGAGTCAACTCGTCTGTCTCTCTGTGTTCTTTCTTTACACACTCAGCTACCTTTTATGGGCATGCGTTTCCTGTCCCAGACACACACACACACACACACTTCCTGTTTTCTGCAGACTCTGCAGAGACTGTCTGCAGGCAACAGGCAGACTCTGTCCCCCTTTGAATTTCACAGTCTACAAACAATCAGTAATTCTACTAAATCTTGATCTAAAAACAATACACCTTCATTTCACTCACACACATTTAAATAGAGCTCTTTCAAACATCAGGACAACTAACACTTCTTCACACACATCACCATTCTTTAGGTCAGTTTTGTAGCATCAGTCACACAATAATTTCTTAAGTGTATACACTTGGTACACCCACTTATGTGTTTTCGATCAGAAAAATAAACTCAACCTCTCATAACATCACTCATGGATTTCTTGAATTAAAAACACTTTCAAACTTTAAAACATCCTACTTTACATCACAAAAGAAATATAAATACAACTGCACAGATTTCAGGCCTTTTCAACTCCTATGTAATTTCGATAAATTTACCATAACCGACTTTAACGGACAAACCCCAGGTTTCAATTCACCGGACCAGACTCTAACTGCTCCGTCCAAATTTTCTAGCCCTAACCTAATTTACCGATAACCAAAAAAGCGCAGATAGGAGACTCTAACTCCTAGCAATTTTGAAGATTCCCCAGTCCTCCCCGGCTTGTTGTACCGTACTATCCCTACTCTTCAGGGTAGGTCAAGGATAAACGTCTTTACCCAGGAGGGAGCGTTGCCTCCGAGAAAATGCGCTTCTTAACAGACGCCGCTGTCATTCTAGAAGAATTTACAATAATTTGAACCCACAATCTACACTCCCAAACAGGAGTAAGATTTAGGCAGACCTATCCTTGTGGACATACGGGACTCTAACCCACAAAATGACCATCACAGAATAGGGCCAGTGACCAATGGGACTCTAACCCACAAACTGACCAAATTCCCTACTTTCTACGTGAGACCCTAACTCACTTTAACTCTTTTTCCTTTTCCTTCGGGACTTTAACCCGGTATCTTTAGTGAGACTCTAACTCACTTTTACTTATAACTTATCATTACTTCAGCCAGCATGCTCATGACATTACCATCAAAATCAAAACAGACATTCACCAGTAATTTCAGTGAGTAGACTTTAATTTGACATGTCCAATCTGGCACAGTTTGGAAAATTCAACAGGTATGTGCCTTACCTTTGTATAAGCCAGCTTATCTCTCATTTTCGACCACTGACTCGTATCTGCCCGTCTAATCACCACGGACCCCGGATCTCTCCGTCTACACAAAAATTCCCCCTCTCACCGGACGATGCCCCCAAATGTTAAGGTTCAAAATGTTGAGGAGGAATCCAAAAATAACCACAGATCCAGCCGGGTGCAATTAGACGGCATTTTAATGAATTACACATGTGTGAGTTCAACAACCCAATCAGTATTGAACTACTTTACAAAAGTCAAAACAAAGACTTTATAGAGGTGAGAATTGTACCGCCCCTCTTCTGTTGCTAGGCAGATTTAATACAGCATACGTCAATGCAAAACCACAAACGTTCAGTTAACTTTGACATAGTTTAAAAGAACATCTTCTTGACTCGGTGCTTCCCTCAGCCCGTCTTCGCTGTCGCTTATCTCGGGACATCTGGTGTACTTCCTGGAACAGACTAACACGCACGCACCCCTTTGCAGTCGTAAGCAAAACATGATTAAACTCTTACCTACTCAAAGGAGTCTATCTAATATGTGTGTGTATGTGTGTCAGCTTCTGCTGCCCTTTGTTTCACCTCTCAGCTCCCCAGCTAGACCTTGTAACCTTTCCACTAGACAGAAGGCCAACACGTACACAACTGAAACTATGTGTGTGTGTTTCAGGCTCATCCTTACATGTAATAACCTAATTGGAACTATATATGTAATATGTTGAGTAAATGTTTTAATCAAGAACCTCTACTAAAAGCTTAATCCAAAGATATAGATACATAAAAGATACTAAAGATTCATAACCTACTCAAAATACTTGCACTCAGACTCTGCTTTCGGTTTCACTTCCTGCCCTGCACACTTTGCAAACCTGCAGTTTCCTGTGAAGACTTTTAGGCCCAGATTATATTCAGAGGTGAGCCTTTCAAATAATGCAATCTAATCTGCCTATAAACATTTTAAGATTATAGATTCAAAAGCATTTCGGGTTATAGATTCAACACCACAGTTTAAAGTGGTTCTCACTGAACCTGTAATAAAGACTTATATGATACCAATATGTTTAAACATCTGAATGCAATATCCATAGTGTTATTAATAGAATGGTAATGATGATTATAAAAATAGCAGCAAATAATAGCAGCATAACATTCCAGCACTCCCGACACATCTTAAAATAAAATAGAGCTCGTCTGGGACTGGTAGCTCCCCCGTAGTGGGTAAAGGTAGCGCGCGTATAAAGGTATTTATTGTTTTATTTTTTGTTGGTGGAATAAGTTGATTTTACAGCACAATAAGGAGGCTGAACTATTCCACCAATTTGTTTACTGTAGGCCACCCAAGTACTGGTGAAAAGAGAAGAAGGTCGTGTTTCATCACGTAAAGCTGACACCGCTTTCAAGAATAGCTTGAAAGTAGAAGGCCGTGTCAACTACCTCTCTCGATTCTCGTGCCAGAGAAGGTGCCACAGTTGTGTAGTTGTAAAGGATGTAAAGGAAGTTGTAAAGGATTAAAATGGGTAACGAAGCTTCAAAACTCACTGCTGACGAGCAGTGGTTAGAGAAAAAATGTCCAGGCACCGGACAAATTAGTGCATGTAGATGGAGAAATCCTAAAAAAAACCCCTAAATGTCCCACATGGGAGGGAGAATGTAGCCCCTCCGCATTGACTAAATTAAAAGAAACCCTCCAAGCAGAAATAAATACCGAAAAGGATGCTAAAAAGAAAACAAAGCGTACACAAGAGTTGTAATATTTTAAAGCATGGAAAGAGGAATGAAGTGGAATAAACAAAAGGTTAAATTAAATTAGAGCTTATCTAATGTATTCAAACTAATAATAGGAAGGATAACAACCTGTAAACTGGTATTAACAATGAAACATAGTTGGCATGACGACCGTGCCTAGAATGAATAGAATGCATGAAACCAGATAATTCACACGAAAATATATTAAATAAAAAAGAGAGATGCATAAGGTATATTAAGGCTGTGTCAATGTTCAGCCAAGGAAAGTGTGTCTCCAGCTTGGGAAGGTGTGAAGCTGCAGATTCACACAGGCCCACGATGGATACATAATAAAATATAAATAATACACTATTGTATATTAGTAGTAAAGTAGTGTATTGTAGTATACTATTGCTGTTATAAAAATGGAAAAACAATACAATGATAACATTAATAATGACATACTATTAATAAGAAGAGGCACCTCAGTCAGTTATGATGTGAGGTGGATGATTGTTAAAAGTAGTCTAAATCAAGCTTAAGGTTTGCTCAAACTCAGTACAATGATATATGAGATGAATAAAATAAAGAAAATACCAAATCTAATCAAGTGCATAGAGACACTTGACCTGCTTGTAAACCTGTCATCTTAGATGAGACTTTGTTGGGATGAAGAGCAAACCTATACTAACAACTGATGAGCCAAACCCTGTATACAATAGCTAAAGCTACAAGATTGAGAAGCTGAATTGGATATGTGGACACTACCAAGCTAATGAGGAGCGGTGACGCGCATGGAGATTGTTGCTTTCGGTTTAGAGTGTTATTGAGCTTCATAACTATTGTTTGCAAATGTTGCTAACAATAGTCACTACAATTGTATAAATAGAGTTTGAATTCATTACTGTGGATGTATAGTAAGTGACCACTATATATCTTTCAGTAGTAACCTCTCTTGAGCAATAAATGCCGGTGTGTTTTAGTTTTTTCTCCAGTTTATGTGTGTGCTGTGAGAATGACTAGAGGTTTCAGTTGTTTTTCTTTGACTTGCTCTTTCTGATTATGAAAAGCATGTCTAAAATACTCGTATGAAAGCATATTTTGAGTGATTTTAACTGTGTGAATGCTGTGAGTAGTAGGTTTTGAGTGATTGGGTGTGATTTGTACAAAAATAATAAAAAATAAGTAATAATAACACTACAAAGGTTCATAGTAGAGGGAGTGAACAAGTGGAAGTTTGAGAGAAAAGGCAGTGTGTGTGATGATTCCTGATGTCTGAAAGGGCTCTATTTAGAAGTGTGAGCATGACATAAAGGTGTATTGGTTTTAGATCAAGATTTAGTAGAATTAAAGAGGGTTTATAGACTATGAATACAAAGAAAAGCAAAAGAGTTCGATTAGTCTGCAGAAACAGGAAATATGTGTGCCTGTGGTGTGTCAAGACAGCTCACAGAGAAGAGACAGACTGTGTTTGTTGGAGCTTTGAAGGCCACACAAGGACACTGTGAAAAGAGGGACGAGGACTGATGGGAGGTGAAGCAGGACAAGTTCGAGTGCGAGAATACAGGGTATAATTGGGTTGAAGTTGAAGGCTGAACTCATGAATTGTTTAGAGATGTTCGCCATGTCATGAACAAAAGAAGGTAAAAATAATGACAGAAATAATTGACAACTATATTAATGAATAGACAACACATACACAAATTGTTATATGTGAAATTATTTTTGGAAAGAGTCAGAAGTGAGATAGTTTGAATTTAGAACTTAGTGATAAGATGCATGAATTAAACCTTATTGTAACAAACACTTGCAATGAAGAAAGCAGCTTACACTCAATTAATATGAATGCAAAGCCTTGGTGCCATAGGCAATTTGTTTTGTTTTTGTTTGTTTGTTTTGTAAGTTTGAAAAACAAATTTGTGATCATACTTGTGGATCACAGTGACACATAATGATTAGGCATATGATTTGTTGATGCCTAGTTTTAGAGCTGTGAGCTATGAACTGTAAGCAATGCAAAGTTTTTCCCAACTTAGAAGTTTGACACATGCCAGACGACTTTCCTATGTAGGCATTTTGCTTTCACAGTCACACATCAGAATTGAGAGGTGTGGACAGTTAAACCCCAGCACACTTCTCCCTACTTTGCAAGATGGTGACGCACACTGCTGTATAAAGAAGCTAGATGAGGAAACAAAACCACGCGCTGACATTTACAGCACACCACAAGCTGGTTTTGTTAACATCTTTGTAGATGGTTCAGCGTTTAAAAATAGCTTCGGACGAAACTGTGTAGGTTATGCAGTAACCACAGCAGACACAGTTTTAGAAGCAAAAGCATTAACTTCCTCACACTCTGCACAAAGTGCAGAACTTACAGCTGTTATACGTGCGTGTCAACTGCATGAAGGACAAGACATAAACATACACACTGACAGCCAGTATGTTTTTGCAGCAGTACATCATTTTGCAAAAATTTGGCAGAATAGAGGTATCATTACTTCTACTAGCAATCCAGTGCAACATGGAAATCCTTTAAAGGCACTGTTGGAAGTGATAACATTGCCAAAACAGTTAGCATTATGTAAATGTGCTGCACACCAGAAGGACAACTCAGAGGTCACTAAAGGCAATAACCGCAGATCAAGCCTTAAAAGCAGCAGCACAACAAACAATAGACACATTAATGTCTGAATCCTCAATGCAAATACCACTTGATGTGCTTAAAAACGAACAAAAAGCCGCACCAACTGCAGAACAGAAGAAATGGTTAAAATGTTGTGCACAGCTGGAAAATGATTTGATGACTTGTAATGGTAAACCAATACTACCAAAATCCCTACACAAAACAGCAGCATTAGTGACACACGGTTTCACTCATGTGTCAACCGGAGGGATGGTGGATATACTTTCTAAACATTTCTTTACTCAAAATTTCGAAAATTCAGCAAAGGAATTTGTCAGAACATGCATGATTTGCCAAAAACATAATGCACAGGGAAACCCCAGACCAAAAAGAGGTAACTTTCCCACACCACCTCATCCTTTTCATACAATCCACATGGATTTTATTGAACTAAATGAATGTTAAGGCTCAAAATACGCTCTAGTGATTATAGACGTATTTTCAAAATGGCCAGAAATTTATCCAGTAAAAAAGCAGTAGCAAAATGTTTGTGCAACCATTTCATTCCAACATATGGCATCCCCACTCTGATAAGATCAGACAATGGGACACATTTTGTTAATGAAGTAATCAGCAAGGTCTCTGAAGCACTAGGATTCAGTATCAAACATCACTGTGCTTACCACCCTCAAAGTGCCGGACTAGTGGAAAGAACTAACGGCACGATAAAACAGAGACTGAGAAAATGCATGGAAGAAACAGGAGACCATGGCCTGAGTGTATAGGCCTGGTAAAAATGTGGATGAGACTGACACAAAGTTCTCAGAAACTCACACCTTTTGAAATCATTCACGGTAGACCATTTCCACTACCAATCACAAGTGAGCCCATAGATAAGTCAATAAGAGAAACTACACTAGCTGAATGGATGACTAAATTGCTTGAAAATAAAGAGATTGTACTAAACAACCAACTGCCGAGTGATATTTCTCCAGTGTCTTGCAGGTTGAAACCAGGTGATTGGATCCTGATCAAAGTACTCCAAAGGAAAAATTGGAGCTCACCAAGGTGGGAAGGTCCTTATCAAGTGCTACTCACCATGCCAACTGCCTGCAAAATAGCAGAAAGACCGTCCTGGATTCATCAAAGCCACTGCAAAAAAGTGAGTGACAACCTAGACGTTTAGACGCCGACACCCCTAACTCCTGGTGATCTATTGGTGAAGGGAGGGCTGATCGGGTACACCCCGCCCTCTACTTCTCGTCGGTAGTCTACTCATCAGAGGTCACAGGTGTGTCTGGTCATCATGAAGACGCTCGTCCTCCTAGTGGCTAGTGTTGCACTCCTGGTGAGTTTATTGACACTCACCCGAAAGAAAGAAGATGAACAACACCACCTGCAGACAAGATGGACACATGAAAACTCACACCTTCGTGACATGACACAAGACCACATTCACCCATGGATGAATAACGCATGGTATCGCCACGTACATGACAGAACTAAGGAGAGCCTAACAACACTGCATGTTACGTCTGCTCCCACATGCCATGCACCTCGACACATCCCACCTTTTATGGAGACTACATGAATAAAACACAAGCCAAGTGCGCTGCCAGTTTCGCGGGCATTGGCTATCAACATAAGAAAATCATCATTAATGAGACAAGCTCTACCATCCACTCGCTTAACCTGTTTAGTATGTTTACGGGACCACCACAATATGAGTTGATCACCACTGAAAACGCTGGATTAGACAATAGAACGTGTGATCAACTTTTCTGGATCAACTTCAACGTGACGAACCGGAACACATCCATTCACTTCCCAGTGTTCTTGGACCAAACCCCAGGGAAGAACCACTCCATGTGCTACCGGCAAGACAACGGTAACAGACCGCTTGGAAACACCACTAATTGTAATCAGACCGCTGGAAACGGAGAAGGTGCCCCTGTGAACACAGCCAACCGCTCTAACGGCACTTACTGGGTGCAAGGAATGGCCTGGCTATGTGGACAACGTGCTTATTTTATACTACCCCCAGGATGAACCGGAGTTTGCGCTCCCATCTTCATATCAGATCACACCTTCAAAATAACTGTGGGAAACACCACGATGCCCGACGACAACGACGAGACGCTCTCTGCAGTACAACCACACGACCCGATCTGGGGATCAGATGTCCCCAGGATTTCAAGCTCTGGACCACTGGACAGAAAGTGGTACATGCCCTGTTCCCATGGGTCGGAGTTGGGAAACATGCCCTGCGTGTCGAGACGTTGGACTACCGTTTTGGACTTTTTCTGAATGCTTCATGTAAAATCAACGACAAACAGAATCAAGAAATTGACGCTCTGCGCATTGCAGTAATGCAACACAGAGTAGCATTAGACATGATTCTCGCCGAGAAAGGAGGACTATGTGTCCTCTTTAACAACACATGCTGCACATACATTCCAGATAATGTGCACTCATCCAACATGACTGATGCTCTGAACACACTTAGACAACTCAGGGATGCACAACAACAAGACTATGTCACAAACACAGGAAGACTGGCTCGCGTGGTTGTTAAGCTGCTCTTGGAAGTCCCTGCTGATTAAAGGACTTGTTTTAGTTGGTGTTCTACTATTGTTATTGTGTATTTCCACTTCATGCGTCATACCTTGTTTGAAGAACATGGTGTCAAAAATGGTAACTGCTTCAATTAATGCTTACATCACCCTACCACAGAATGCAGAAGATGATAATGAGATAGACATTTGGATATAACATATTCACAAAACCCACTAATTAATGATGTCCTGGCTAAAAATGTTTTACAAGTGGCCATAGACTGATACAGTGTTAGTGAGTTGCTATGTATATATATAGGAGAAAAGATCAAACAACAGGAGGGAATGTTGAAAGATTTTTATTATGTTTATGTTTAGAAGTACATTTCATTTGAGGTTTTCTAGATGTGTTTGCTCTTTTTTACTAGAGAAGTTACGTTGTGCAAGCTCAACAGGAAGTTACGTTGTGCAAGCTCAGCAGGAAGCCTGCACGCTGTGCAAGCTCTGCAGGAAGCCTGCACAGTTGTATGTTATCTCTTCCTGCATGTTTCTGAGACGCAAACATGCTTGAGTATAAATAAAGGCTGACCACTGCTCCAGGGGTGTGTGAGTCTCCTTGAACTCTCACCCGTGTGCACGTTAATTTGTAAAACCTGTCTGAGTGTCATTTATTCCAATCTGAGTTGCATTACAGGAAAACTCCTCACAGTCATCACATACATCAGTTTCAAAACCACAAATGTTCTATTTGACAACTTGTGACACAATTAAAAGGACACTGGCTTCCATCTTCTCCCCGGTGGTTTCCCGTAAGCCAGCTCAGCTCTCGCATCGTGCATCTACTTCTTCATCAGTCAACTTTCACCTACACCCTAACAGTGTGTGTGTGTATGTGTGTGTATGTCTGTCTGTGCGTGCACAGAGTTTGCATATGCTCTCTGCACCTTAGTTGACCTCAACTTAGGCAACCAGGCTAAGGCCATCCTGTGTTGTGATGATCTTAACTTCTATGTAAAATGTATAAAACAAACGTAAATCTAATACCACTACTTAAAACTTAATCAAAGCTTAATCAGAGATATAAATGCATAATAAAATGACAAACCAACTCAGACTGCTTTCAGTTTCACTTCTGCAAGCCTTGCAGAAGTGTTTCCTGTCTCATTTTGGCACAGAGTATATTTCCTGTCCCTGCAGCTCAGCAATTTAAAGTGATTCTTACTAGACCTGTACTAAAGGCTAATATATTTAAACCTATGAATGCAGTATCAATACTTCAATAAATGTGTCAATGCAAAGGCTTGCTATATGATTATGATGCAACAGTAATGACAGTAATAACAGTAATAACAAAATAATAAAAATAGAATTAATAAAAATAAAATAATAAATGGAAATAATAAAAATAACAAAAAATAATACTTCCTTCCCAACACTCCCCATCCCCAGCTGCCTCCCTCTTCCCGCTCCAACACACCCACCCATACAAGTAGCGCCTTGAGGTGCGGGTGTGTCACCAGGGTGCAGGGGAGACATCCCCCCCCGTCCCCTTCTGGCCACCTGTGCCTGAATTTTATTCCACAACTTAGACATGCGCATTACTCACCCTCTCATAACACATACATATAGGGCCTTGAGGGTGGGCACGTTAACTGCGTCCAGTGGACGGTCTGTGTGTTCAACCCCACCTCTGGCGCCGGTGCCCACCTCTCAATTTTAAAACCTTGTAGACATTGAGGGTTCTCGGGAGGGGCCGTGCTAACACCTGCTGCTCTCTGGCAGCAGCTCCATGCCCTCCCGTGTTTTGCATTTGCATTTGCATTTTCTGTTGTACAGTTCATTTGCTTTTATGGAGTTCTTGTTATGGATAAAAAGTGTCTTTTTTTTGTTTCAAAATAGCCGATAACTCTTCGCTGATAGCTGCCAACATCTGCGAATAAATATAATTCTATAAAATGGTTCTATATAGTGTCTAACTGTTCATATAGAGTGTTATTAAATTTGTTGCTAATGCAATCAAACTGACTTCTGAGGAAATTTTAGTTGGCACTCATCATCAGAAAGGTTGCCTACCCCTGCTCTACATGTTTAAAAATCAAATTTAGTAGAGTCAAAGGCGCCTATATGCAAATTGCATTGGATCCAGCTGATGTTCAATTTCTTCTATAATCAAACTTCTGATGATTTTTTAAAGACTTTCATCACAACTGAGGTGAGGGCAACAGGCCTGAAGTCACTTAGAACTTTTGGACGACTAGATTTAGGGACAGGAACCACAACTGCTTCTTTCCAAAGAGAGGGCACATGTTGTGTTTGCAAGGATTTATAAAAAAAATAACCTGAAATATAGGGCTGAGTTCTTTAGCATAAGATTTAATTAGGTGGCCACATGTAATCAGGACCCTGGCTTTTGTTCACATTAAATATATGAAAGGCCTTTTGGACAAGAGTTCAATGACAAAGTGCTGAGTATCTCTCAGTTTCTTTTTCAGTTCCAAAATATCCTTGCTAAAATCAGAGGAACTAAAATGAGCATAAAACATATTCAAAGTGTTTGCAAAATCTCTGTCTGAATTAAAACCATCTAAAATGATCTGACTGCTGCTCTGGGGAATTTGAAACCCTGCTATGGTTTTCATACAAGTCCAGGCAGACCCCCAATTTTTGCAGCAAATTTGCTTTCAAGAAGGTTTTTGTAGCTCTATTTTGCTTTCAAGATCTCGACTTTCAGGTCTTTGGTGGCTGTCTGAAAGTCAGTAACAGCCCCTTCTTTAAAAGCCTGTCTCTTTTTCCGTAAACAGGATTTGACGTTTTTGATCACCCACGGCTTATTATTAGGGTACACTTTAACAAGCTTACGGGGTATAATCATGTCTTTACAAGATAAGATATTAACAGTATCACATAAATAGCTTTGAAAGCTAAAAATTACATTACAGAAGCTCAATAAATCCAGACTGATTTTTGTGGTATGAGATTATAAAGATTAAAAAACAGTCCTTGAGGCAACAGAGCTAAAAAAGATGTTAACACATTTTAGAGGATGCTTTCAGTTGCATGTCTAGTAAGTGGTCAGTATCTGTTTATTATCCATAGCCATCATCATATTAGCCACAGTCATTTGGATTGTTGCTGTGTCTCACCAACATGACTGGGCATCAATACAAAAGGTAAGTCTCATAAAGACAAGGTTTGATGTGTAGTAATAGTCAAAAACTCCCATATACACACTCCTAAACCTTGTGGAAAGCCTTCCCATAGAGGTGAAGTTTATATGCCTGGACCAACAACATATTTAACCTTGTGGATTAAGAAAAAGCTGTCACTCAAGTTCATATGTGTGTAAAATTGATAGTGAGCACAGACCGATGTAGAAGACACATTTTAACCTTAAAATACTACAAAGTGACTTAAATTCCCTGAGGAAACACAGTTAGAAATGGAAGGATGCTGTTGAGCTCCAGGGAATGTTTGAATTTTAATGTTCTTATGTTATGGAGTCTGATATTGAGGTCAATAGGTAGAATAAGAATGACTCTACATATATGTATTTATTTACTAAGACCAACATTTTTTGTCTCATCTGTAGGCTGCAGATATAAATTAGAGTACCATGTAAAACTCTCGGAAATTGTTTGTGCATTCTAATTTATTTTGATGCATTTACAATCATTTAAATTGTGGACAAAACACAGAATTTTGTCATTGTGGACCAGAGGACTAGTACATTAATAATGGAAACAATGGAAACAAATCAATTTTATCAGAAGTCTGGAATTGTACTTAGTGTAAATTAATCATAATTTATCTTTTTTCACCGTGTCAGTGATAACATCACTTTTCCCTATAGTATACTGGCCTTACTGGAGCAATGCCTAAATATCTTAAATGTCACAATGAGCTTAATAGATTTCAGAAACCAGGGGTAGCAAAAAGTGTAGATTAACGGGTTCAGACAAGAGTTAAAATAGAACAGCAAGAGCTCAAAAGGTACAGATCTAATATTAAAGAAACTATTCTGGCCTACCATTGAGGAACAGTAAAATGGGAAAAGACATGTTAAAAAGGCAATAAGAAGTACACCGAGAGTCCTGGCAGCTTTCAGCTCAGATTTCTTAGCATGCACCGTCTCTGACCCGTGGAGTCTGAGAGCAGTGATATGAGAGTGCATTGCCCAAGCCTGAGACACAGCCACCACAAATATTCTTAGATACAGAACTATGATGACAGTCACAGGGCCGACAAAGGTCAAAACAAAGTCAACAATTCCCACAAAGTAGTCAATGTACACAATCACCAGAACAAGAATTATACCTCCCTGGCTGCTTGAAATTATCCTTCATGATAAGACTGTTATACAGAATTGAACAAGCCCAGCAAGTACAAATACAGACTGAGACTCTTTTTATAGTAATTTTGGGGGGATAATGCAGAGGGTCACAAATGGCTACATAGCGGTCAGCTGATATGAGTACCATAGTTCCTACTGAAGCAGAAGTAGCAATGTAATCTAAACTGCTATACAGAGCACACATGTGGTCACCAAGAAACCAGCAGCCATCTAGGAGACTAATCTGACAAGCCATGATGAGGCCCACAAAGAAATCTGAGACGGCCAGAGAGAGGAGGAGGAGGTTGGTTGGGGTGTGCAGCTGCCTGGATTAAAATAAAGCATTACATTGGTAATAGCATCTCTAGTATAACAGTTAAAACATTAAAACTATGAGGAAAAGACAAAAGCATCATATAAAAAGAAACTTTACAAGCAAAAATGATTTTTTTATCACAAAAAAAAGTCACTAATTTAAATAGGTCAGTACTTGAAGTGGGCGATGGAGATGATGACAAGTAGGTTCAGTACTGCAGTAAGCAGAGAGATAGATGATAGCAGGGTGTAAATACACACAGCCTCAATTTGTGGGCGCTTTTGCCGCACACAGGATGAGTTGAGGAGTTGTGGAAAGCAGAGTTCAGTTTCTTCCATTGTTAGAGAAAGACAAGTGAGGCTGTTGAGCACAAACAGCTTTGTGACCGAGCCCCTTTTTTCTCCTGTGCATCATACTAATGTCCGTCCTCCTATTTTTCCCATCTGACCTCATTCATTTTGGATGTCGTGATTGCATAACATGGAAGTATAACTGCTTAGTTTTAAACTGGATCAAAAAATGCATTTTAATTCATTCATAAACCTTACCTGTCCAGGAAAACCTTGAGAAACACAAAAAGAGCCCAAGGTCTTAAGCTGGAACATTCCTCAGAAAAGCACCACACTTCAGCAAATAGAATAGGATAGATCTGCTATCAATATCCTGGTGCTAGACACCACATGAATCCCAATGGTCATATGTCACTGAATGTCAGATCACAGCTACTTTGGAGGACCTTCATGATAATTAGATATTAGTCAGGGTGTGTGGCTGGAATTTTTTGTCAGGCTCCTGAGTCTACCTGGTATCCGCCCCTGGGCAGGGCCACATTCTCCTCCAAAGTTCCACACACCTGGAGCTGATTAAAGGCAATTAAGTCAGAGTGACTTAAGCCTCACACTGACATTCATTCACCACCAGTTTGTCATCAACTCACGTTGGTAGCTGGCACCAGTGTTTCAAGCTCTCTTTCTGATCAACCCTGCTAACCTTGTTTTCTTGTGCCACAGTTCCTGGACTCACTTTGACTTGAATCTCAAGCTTAAGCTTCTCTCTTGGACTCATAATACCTTACTCCCATCTTGGAAATTACTCTGTGCCTCACCTGCCTGCCCTTCTTGCCACCGCAAACCACCAGGAACCTCTGGATCTCAGCTCACTCTGGATTTACGTTACCCCTCCCTCATCGCTTACTCTCTTAACCTGCAAGGAAGAAAAGTTATACAATATAATCACCATCTACAGAGCTCCTCTCCACTACATTGATGGGGAGGAGGTAGAAAGGGTAGAAAGCTTTGAGTTCCTCGGAGTCTACATCTTGGCCGACCTTACCTGTCCACAAATGTCTCCCACCAGGTAGGGAAAGCACAACAAAGGCTGTACTTCCTCAGGAAACCTCTTCAGGCCCAATTACTCCAGAGACTGCTACTAAACTTCTACCCCTCCACCATTGAGAGCCTTCTCACCTACCTACTGCTGCACACTCTGATTCAACTGCTGCGCATTCATACTTCAATGCAACCAACACCCCTACCTCTTTAAACTGTATTTATTATAACCTTATTTAGTATAGTTGCAACAGCACCCCCCCCTCAATGTGCAATATCATGGTACTACAAGGTCATTAAGATAAGATGGGGCCTGTTTATTTAAGACCTTGTATGTGATGAGCAGGATTTTGAATTTAATTCTGGTCCAGTTTTTGGTACTGAGCTTTTGGTCAGTGACATCAGATGCTTTTTTGTTGTTAACATAAAAGTTTCTTTTATACAATACACTTTTATTTATATAGCACATTTAAAACCAAAGGTATACCAAAGTGCTTCACAATAATCCAATAAGACAAACACTACTATTAATACTAACAGATGGGAAGCACTAATCAAACCAGGAGTATAGGCTAAATAAAATACAGGTAAGAGATAGAGTCAATTCATAAATATAAAATAATATCTAGAAAAATCAGCAATAATGCAATAAAAAGTTAAAATGTAGTAAGAAGGTTAAAATGTAAAAAGGTTAAAATAGATGAAATAAGGGCACTAGCTAGTGAGGTATTAAATAAATTAAATAACTATGTTTTCAACCGTGTTTTGAAAGACTGAATAGAGTCTGAGGCACGAATAGTAACAGCAAGATTATTCCAAAGGTTTGGTGCAGCTGAGACAAAAGCACAATCCCCCTTGGTCTTCAGGTGGGACCTAGGTTGGACCTAGAGTAATTGACCAGATGATCTTAAGGCTCGACTAGGAGTATACAAGCTAAGAAGGTTAGCAAGATAGCCAGGTGCAATGTTATTTATAATTTTAAAAGTAAGCAACAAGATTTTAAAATCAATACAAAATTTGATGGGTAGCCAAAATCAACAATTACTGGAGTAATGGACGGAAATTTTCCAGTTCCAGTTAGGAGACGAGCTGCAGCACTTTGAGCAAGCTAAAGTCTATGGAGATGGACGGATTGGCCAAAGTAAATGGAATTGCAGTATTCTAATCTGGAAGTCACAAAAGCATGGTTACGTTTTTCAAGGTCATTGTGCTATATAAAATGTTTGGCTTTAGAGATTGTGCAATTGGAAAAGCCAGATTTGACTACTGAGGACACTTGTTTATCAAGCTTAAATGAACTGTCCAGGAAAACCCCAATATTGCTTACAGTGTCAGAGAAGAAGCTGGCAAGGGGGCCAAAAAGAATGGCTAACTAGTCCCGAGGGATATGCCTATCAAACACTACAATCTCAGTTTTGTTTTCATTCAAAATAAGAGAATTGGCCGAAAGCCAGTCCTTGACCTCTTTCATGCAATCTAACAAGCATTCCAGTAAAGATGACAAATCATGAATCAATTGACAGTAAATTTTAATGTCATCAGCATAACAGTGGTAAGAGGTTTTATATTTATCAAAAATAGAGCCCAGAGGTAGCATGTACAAAGAAAACAACAAAGGCCCAGCACAGACCCCTGGGGCACACCACAACAAAGAGGGGCTACGGTGGACGAGTAACATCCCATTGTGACAGAAAAAGATCCAAGATCCGTCAAAGATCTGAGAGATAGGATTTAAACCAGTTAAGGGCAGAACCCTTAATGCCTACAGCATGTTCTAGTCTCCTTAAAAGAATATCATGGTCTACCACATTGAAAGCTGAGGACAAATCCAATAAAATTAAAACTTTTAAACAATTAAAAGAAGATCGTTGAAGACTCTCAGCAGAGCCGTTTCAGTACTGTGGCGTGTTTTAAAGCCAGACTGGAATTTGTCAGTAATATTATTTGTGTTTAAATAGGCCTGTATTTGCAAAAAGACAATTTTCTTTAGTACTTCAGATAAGAACAGGAGTTTGGAGATTGGTCTATAGTTTGCAGGATCATTCTGGTCAAGGTTGCTATTTTTTTAGAACAGGCGGCACTGTTGCGTGTTTAAAGGCAGTCGGGACACAGCCCACCATTAATGATAGGTTCATCAAAGATAGCATATAAGGCCCAATTACATCAAAACTATCCTTAATAATGGGAGAAATGTCATGTACAGAATTCAAACTTCTCAGCTGTCCAATAATCTCTTGAGGGTGGTGAATTAACTACTTCCTACCTTCCTACCTTTAGCACGTCAGTCGACGTGCTAAAATAGGAAGAGGATTCACCACAGAGGGGTGGAAAAGTGAAGGTTTAAGAGAATTTTTCTTGTAAAATGATTTAAAAATTGCTCACAGAGAGCTGAGGAAGCCAAATCTGACCTTCCAGAACAAGGATTGATCACGGAGTAAAAGTCTTTGAACAGGAGGGTTGTGGCTATTAGTCACAATAATACCCGACAGGAAGGCCACTTTAGCTGTCTTAACAGAGTCCTGGTAAATAGAGTGTCATGGGATACCTGAAGCTTTTCTTTTTTCCACTTCCTCTCAGATTGATGACAGGCACGTTGTAAGGCCCATACAGAGTCATTTAACCAAGGTTGAGAAGATCTGGGAAGCTTCATCTTTACAGGGCCCACTGTGTCCAGAATACAGGAGCATGTGGATAACATAGAATTAACAACATCATTAACCAAGGGGGGTGTATAACATTTAGTGTCCGTGCTATCAGGATCAAAAAGGCAGCATTTAAGAAGAAGAGAACTTAGACACAGTCTCAGAATTAAATATACATACAGGGCGACGAGGGCCTGCAGAAGTCAGTTCTATTGCATTTTACTCAGCATCGACCATAACCAAAAAATGGTCAGAGATGCCAACATTATCAATGCTCTTAATACAGATATCCAGAGCATATGAAATGACCAAGTCCAACGAGTGGCCTTTTAAATGTGTCGGTTCACTCACCCACTGTGTAAGAATGCTGCAAATCCAAGTTTCCATCAGGAACAAAGAATCCAACCGCAAGGTGAGAAAAAGATCGTTTAGGGAGTCCCAATCCATGTCCGAGCAGGCGAACAAACCACTGGGCGAGCTGGGTAAGATTGTCATCCTACTGGACAAATCCAACGGTGGCTAATCAGTCTGAAGGACAACCGGTCCTGAATGGAGAAAGGAGGTTGCAAAATATCCAAAGTGGAATAGGAGTTAGTTGCAGCATGTGCCTTAAGGTAGACCTTAAAGCGAACACGGAACCCACTCCGTTTCCCCTGCTTCCTATAGCGCCTCTTAGGCGCTCTCTTAGGGAAGGTAGAGGCAGAGGATGTGCACCAGTGGAAAGGTAAATATATGACAAAGTAGCATCTCCTAGCATCTTCCAGCAAGGGTACGGCTGACAGTAATGGGTCGAAGATTTTGGGGTCGAAAAACAGGGTTAGCTGATCGTAGGTAATGCATGCAATCTATCAAGTACATCAACTTGACTGGACAAAGTTTAAAAACCTCAATACACAATGAAACTATGCAGGATTTGACATAGTTGTAAACATACTGAAAGAAAACTGCCACCAGTGGGCAAGAGGGAGGAGCAATGTGAGCAAAGAAAATAAATCAGGTACACAACAAAGACCTTCAGGCAGAAAGCTGGAACCTCCTTTTTCTAATGATGAAAACCTTTGAAGAAACTGAACTCTGCTTTCCACAACTCCTCAACTCCTCCTGCAGGAAGACCATGCGTCCTTATACATTATCTATACTTATTTATATTACCCTGTCCTCCATTTCGTTGATCACTGTGACTCTTAATCTGCTGGTCATCATCTCCATCTCACATTTCGAGTAATAATTTTGTTAGACATATTCAGACAGTAAGATTTTATGGATAAAAGATGAAAATGATATGATATCCTATCTGAGTGAGTCTGAGTGAAATGCTTTTTCCTTTTATCTGTATAAAATTGTACTTGTTGCTACAAATAATAATAATAATAACTGTGTCGCTGTCTTTTGTCTTCAGGAAGCTGCACACCCCCACCAATCTCCTCCTCCTCTCTCTGGCTGTCTCTGATTGCCTGGTGGGTCTCCTGATGTTATTTCAAATTATGATTATAGATGGTTGCTGGTTTCTTGGTGAATTCATGTGTAGTATGTATTTTCTCTTGGACTACATTATTACCTCTGCATCAATAGGAACCATGGTTCTCATATCAATTGACCGTTATGTGGCTATTTGTTACCCTCTCCATTACTCTACCAAAGTCACCCCAAAAAGAACAAAAGCATGTGTTTATCTGTGTTGGATTTGTTCTTCAGTCTTCCAGTGTCTCATGCTAAAAGACAACCTGGTGCAACCTGGCAGGTATAATTCCTGCTATGGGGAGTGTGTGGTTGTTGTTGGCCATGCTTTTGGAGTTGCAGATCTATTGTTGTCCTTCATTGGTCCTGTCATTGTGATTGTAGTTCTTTATCTAAACGTATTTGTTGTGGCTATGACTCAAGCTCGTGCCCTGCGGTCACATATTGCAGCTCTGACACACGAGGGGTCAGTAAGTACAAATGTTAAGAAATCTGAAATGAAAGCACTGAGGACCATCAGTGTTGTTATCATTGTGTTTCTAATATGTCTCTGCCCATACTTTGGTGTCACACTCTCAGGTCAAGATGCCATGCTCAGTGCTTCATCTGTTGCATTTGTAATGTGTTTGTTCTATTTAAACTCCTGTCTAAACCCTCTAATTTATGCTTTATTTTACCCCTGGTTCAGAAAATCTGTTAAACAAATTGTTACACTTAAAATATTGAAGTCTGGCTCCTGTGACACCAATATCATGTAAACAGAATGACTTGCAATCGTCATGTATGAGTGCTGTGTCCTATTATTTATTTTATTCATAACTATAAAAAGCCCCATTGTATTTTTTTTGTTGTTGTTGTTTTTTTATGTTTTCTATTACAGAAAAGTTACTAACAGAGAAGTAACACCCACAAGTAAAGAACAGAAACCCATGTCACTCCAAGATGGGGAAGAAAAGACTGTAATAACTCTACTGACGGACTTCATCTCTGAAATATTTTGACTGATGCAACTGTTATTCATGTCGATGGCAACCTTAGTATATGTATTAGACTGCTAGTAGCATTATAGGAACTATATTTTAGTTTCAGAGTTTCTCCTTTATCTTCAGTATGTTACTCCATTTCATACAAAGGAGACATGTCAATGGAAACAGCACTCTTGTCATGCATGTACACAAATAGACAGTGTGCACACATTGCTCCTCCCCATCCTTGTCTGTTGTGTTCTTTCATGTGTCTCAGCAGAGAGCAGGGATGTAAGCTGCAGTTTCTGAGAAACAGCAGCATTCAGTATGAATATAGCTTTATAGCTGGAAATGAAGACAAAAAAAGTAATGTGCCTACAATAAAAATACTCTAATGTGATGAGATAACCAGTTTATACAAAAGTCTGCAGCAAAAGAAGTGAAGAGGAGGAGGAGGAAAATTATAATTACCAGTTAATAATATAAACCTGACGTTCCTAAACACCCATATGAATCCCTGCCCTAATGAAGACAGACATACAATCTTTCTTTTAACTTTTAACATATGAACACAAAACCAGCAAGATGAAGCAAAGATGAAAACCAGCCTAGAGAAGCTGCACAGTGATCACCACAATAGTTCTACTCTAAAAAACACAAGCTTGAAGAAGCCACAAGCTTGACTGCACATCACTGTCTTTGTTACCTGTTCAGGGTCTGGCTGCTGGACAGGGGTCTGCATTGACTCACTGCACTGACTAATTTTTGGCTAGATTTGCATTAGTATACTGTCTCTGTAGAGGGTTACAAAGAGCTGAAGTTCTATCAGCAGGATAATGCAGTTGTTTCTGCCCTATACAGAGTTTGCATCATGCACTTGTTTTGTGGTTCAGTAAAGCAAAAGTAAGGTCCATATTGCCACTCATCAGCAGTGGCAATATGGACAAGTGCACTATTTTACTCGACACACACACATACACACTGAAATCAGTGGATTGGAGCACAACTGTGCCGAAAGACAACGGCATGTTTGTTTGATTTATTTTTATTTTTATTAGGCCAGTGTACAGACAACTAAAGAACCTTTGGAATGTGAGTAATGACATAATTGTAATTGTAATGGAATCAAGCACAGTAATGTGTTACATTACTACATTACTAAAAAATGCAATGTGATTACATTAACAATACTTTGTAACATGTTACACCCAACACTGGTTATGGCTAAGATCTTTAGCATTAGTTAATGTAAATTGTGTTATTATTCAGTATATTCTAAGGAGCTTGGAAAGAAAAGCGTCTGGACTTCTTTAAGTTGTTTGAAGACATTTCACCTCTCATCCGAGAAGCTTCTTCAGTTCTAGGGTCAAACAGGAAGTACACAGAGCAGTAGTGGTTTTTGATATAGGCGACACGGGCAGTTGCCCAGGGCGGCATCGTGGTAGGGGGTGGCATCATGGGCATCAGCAAAAAAAAAAGTTGCTCGTACTCATGCTGCCTCGACATCATGCCAGCGCATTTTGGGGATGGCATAGGCAACGATCGGTGTTCTTACAGCCATTTGCTGGGAGTAAGGGCACCCTCCATTTGCGAGGTGCGACTTCTGCTTGTGGCACAGGGAGGAAAGGGCAGGGTGTCAGAGGATTCTCTGGCTGGCTGGAGCGGCATCTGATAGCCAACTCGCAAAATAAAACAAAATAAAAACAAACCAATAAACATGAAAACACCAGACATCATGATAGAGAATTATAATTTGCGCCGATGTTTTTTTGAAATTCTATAGGCAAAAAGTGAGCGCGAGAGCCCTCGGTGCACCTGCTTGCTGCTGTGCTGAAGTCAAAGTAAACTTTGTCATCTCCGCTATATACAGTCCAGTATATAGAGAGACGAGACGACGAGGCTCCAGTTACAGCAGTGCAAGTAAACAAACAATAAATATATGAAGAGTAAGAAATTAAATATACACTTTAGGACTCAGGGTAAAGGGATCAATAAGTTGCAGTCCTCAACCCATTGGTAGACAGCTCCACATTTAAAGCACTTTGATTTTTGTGGAGAACTCGAGATCAAAGAGGCAGATGAATTGCTAGGCTTCATGATGTTGTGTCTTTCTTCATTTGTGTGTGTTCAAGTTACTGAAGCAGTGGAGACAGTTTATAAGAAATTAAAGGGAGACCCTATTCTTCACAACAGAACCACCCTTAATACTGGCCAAGTGTATCTGCTCTTAGAACTACATTTTTCAATACAAGTGTCTGTACGATAGACAGAAACATGGGTGTGACATGAGTTCCGAACTGTTAACCATGGCCAGTTTGTGCATGAAGGAAGTGGGGAAGAGGAGGGTTCTGATATCCTATCCATGAACAGCACTGAGCCATTGGTTCAGGTATATGGATGACACCTGAGTTAAAATCAAATCTCAGGACATTCCACAATTCACTGATCACACAGCTTGATGAACATAAAAAAATTATGTTCACCATGAAAAAAAGGATGCTCAGACTCTGATAACATTGTGAAAGGTTTCTGTAAAAGTCATTCACACCACCGTGGATTATGCATTGGACAAACCAATCAACCACTGGCTAAGTAAATTACACAACAAAGAAGAGCTACTTTGTCAGACCAGGACTAACTATTTAAAACTGCAGACTTGTGGGCACTCTTTCAGTGATATGGATGTGCACATCCTGCACACAGAGGAACGCCAGTTTAAGCAGGAAATGAAGGACGCCATTTATTTGAAAAGGGAGCAATGATCACTGAACCAAGGAACCAAGGAGGTGAAGTAAGAGTAAATCTGTATGTATGTATCTGTCTAACTACTGTTTTTAAGGTTGTGGAAACCTCACTGAAATGAGTGATGAAGATTTTCTACCGCTTAAATTGCTGCCTCGAAATAAACAGAGTCAACCTTCTGGAGTTTAATTGCCTGGATTACTGAGCATCAAAAAAATATGGTGGAATGATGGAAATATACCAAATATTAAGGGAAAATGTTTAAATTAGTTGAAATACGGGTTTTCAAATGTCAAGCAATATGTAAAAAATAAAGTGAAAAGCACCTAAGTAAAACACTTTGTGACTGAAACCAGTTCACTTTGTTCATTAGAAAAATCAAATAATTTATTTTTAATATAGGATGTTTACTAATAAATTTCTGTATATGAAATATTAGACATAGATTAAATATGAAGCACAAACCTGTTTTAAGTCAGCCTGAAAAAAGATTTAAAATGACATGCAATATATTAAGATTAAGATTAAGACTCATTTTAGTTAAAGGTTCAGTAAAGCACATTGCAGAAAGCACTTTCTGACTGTGATCAGATCATTTTGTGCATTAGAATAAAGAAAGAGTTTATTCCTAGCCATCACTGTTCAGGCCAGTCTGTAACATCATCAGTGATGTGGTAACTTCCTCAACAACAAACTAGAAGAGAAAGACTCTAATTCTCTGGGAAACACTGTAAGGAGTGGAGTGACATTGTCCACCGGTGGGGAATGTTTGTGTTTTTATTCTGTTCTTATGTTGTGGAGATATAAATTTAAACAATTAAATATGTAGATACTTACATTATTACATGTATTCCCTGTGCAGGTACCTCTTTAACTCTAAATCAATTTTTTGGGTCTCTCTTTTTTTCTTTTTTCTTGTTATTCTAAAGGAATTTTAATGTACAAATCTACATGCTGCTAACAGAGAAATGCCAAACTGCATTTCATTGTTCTTGTAACAGTGACAATAAAGATTTATTCTATTCTATTCTGTGTAAATTTCAGTGTTTCAGTAAGAATGGTTGTTAATTTATTAACACATCTATTACACTGCTAAGACAAGCATTTTATTTTATTTTTTTTTTTTACAGCTGAAGGCTGTAGATGTAAATTAGGCTCCCATGTAAAACTAGCATATTACACATCTTCATTTAGTTTAGTTTAGTTAGTGATGGTTTTCAGAATTTGTGATGGATTCACATTCATTTAAATTAGAGAAACGAACACCTGATTTTGTCATGGTGTAACAGAGGATTAGAATACTAGCCCTGGAAATCTAAATGTAAAGCAAACTCTAGCAGATATATGTTTCATCAGACTTGAAATAAATAATCATTTATCAGTTTTTCAGTGTCAAAGACTGTATGCCTTACTCATTACCAAAATCACTTTTCCCTATAGTATACTGGCCTCACTGGAGCCATGCCTAAATATCTTAAATGTCACAATGAGCTTAATAGATTTCAGAAACCAGGGGTAGCAAAAAGTGTAGATTAACGGGTTCAGACAAGAGTTAAAATAGAACAGCATGCGCTCAAAAGGTACAGATCTAATATCAAAGAAACTATTCTGGCCTACCATTGAGGAACAGAAAAATGGGAAAAGACATATCAGAAAGGCAATAACAAGTACACCGAGAGTCCTGGCAGCTTTCAGCTCAGATTTCTTAGCGTGCAACGTCTCTGACCCCTGGAGTCTGAGAGCAGTGATATGAGAGCGCATTGCCCGAGCCTGAGACACAGCCACCACAAATACTCTTAGATACAGAACTATGATGACAGTCACAGGGCCGACAAAGGTCAAAACAAAGTCAACAATTCCCACAAAGTAGTCAATGACAACTACACAATCACCAGAACAAGAATTATACCTCCCTGGCTGCTTGAAATTATCCTTCATGATAAGACTGTTATACAGAATTGAACAAGCCCAGCAAGTACAAATACAGACTGAGACTCTTTTTATAGTAATTTTGGTGGGATAATGCAGAGGGTCACAAATGGCTACATAGCGGTCAGCTGATATGAGTACCATAGTTCCTACTGAAGCAGAAGTAGCAATGTAATCTAAACTGCTATACAGAGCACACATGTGGTCACCAAGAAACCAGCAGCCATCTAGGAGACTAATCTGACAAGCCATGATGAGGCCCACGAAGAAATCTGAGACGGCCAGAGAGAGGAGGAGGAGGTTGTTTGGGGTGTGCAGCTGCCTGGATTAAAATAGGAGCATTATAGGTTGTTCTACAGTAGTAATTGCAACTCCACTGTAACATATAGAACAAAGCAACACATTTTCTAATTAAATTCACAAAAAACATTATTTTTCTATAACTTGTTATGTATTCAAATATGTCAGTACTTGAAGTGAGCGATGGAGATGATCACAAGCAGGTTCAGAATTGCAGTAAGCACAGAGATGGAAGACAGTGGGGTGTAAATAAACACAGCTTCAATTTGTGAATGCTTTTGCCGCACACAAGAGGAGTTGAATAGTTGTGGAAAGCAGAGTTCAGTTTGGTCCATTGTTAGAGAAAGACAGCAGTGGCTGTTCAGCACAAACAGCTTTGTGACCGAGCCCCATTTTTGTATCACCACCCTTCCTCCCACATTTGCCTTCTGACGTAACTCATTCTCTGATATTTTTTTCCCTCTGTGAATAAGTCAAAATGTGATGTTAATAATATAAAGTACAAGAAAACCAATTCAACAGAAGTAAACTTCTTTTAAATGTTAAATTAATCATTTTGATGTGTTTTTTTTAATAGTAACCTAGTTTTATGTTAAACCTGTAGGAGTTAAAGTTTAAACCGCTGTAAACCGTTTAAATGTTTTTAAAAAGCACCCAGTAGCTGTTTTTTAAAGTCACCAAATATTTTTGACACTGCTTAGTATTAATGTACCACTCAGAAGAGTGGACACACAGACACTTTTCTAGTGTAAGTTTAACACTGGTGATTTTGCTGTATACTTTTAAGTGAAAAAGCTAATGGACAATAATTTCTTTTAGTATGGAAGTGTCATGGTCCGGGTGAGCATCCAGTGTTTTTCCACTGTTTGCCAAGGTTCTTCAGTACCTTCCCTTGGTTCAAGTTTCAAGTTTTGTCATATACAGATAAACAGTGTAGCAACATTTACCTGTAATGAAATTCTTAGGCTCGTATTCCTCAGCTTTACATGAACATATAGAAAGCGTACAGGTATATTAAGAAAACAAAATAACAACAATAATAATAATGAAATAGTAAAGTATTAAATATTAAATCACGTCTAAAAACACATCTATTCAGAATTGCACACACCTGATTCCGTCTTAGTCCATTTTTACCTTGCTCAGCTTTTATACTTTCATGCTTGTTTTGTTTCTTATTTCCCTTATGTTTAAATTTCATTTTGCCATGTTTTATTATATTGTATTGTTGCTACTGTTCTGTACTATTGTAAGGTGACTTCAAGGGTATTAAAGGAGCCTACAAATAAAATGTATTATTATTAGTATTATTATTGTTGTTACGTCCCCACGAAGAAGGTCTAGGGGTGTGAGTGTGGGGCCCAGTAACAAATGGGTCCAGAACGGAATAAAAGGAAAACAGACAGGTGTTTAGCAAATAGTTTTTATTATAGATCATCTTAACATAAAGAGCCAGCAACGCCGTTTTACCAATAACACTAGGAAAAGAAAAAGGTTGCAACAGCAAAGAACACAACAACCTAACAAAAAACTCCACACCACGAGGAGGCACTTCCAGGGGCCCACAAGCCCCCAAATGTTAGGGTTCAATGTTGAGAGAAGAATCCATAAATAACCACAGATCCAGGCGTGTGCAATTAGACAGCATTTTAATGAACACATGTGTGAGTTCAACAACCCAATCAGTGTTGAACTGTCTTTATCATATTCAGACAACTGTTTTATGGGGCTAAGAATTGTACAGCCCCTTTTCTGTTACTAGGCAGATTTACGTCACACCAAAACCACAATGACTTTTAACATAGAACATCATCTTCGTGTCGACGGCTGATGCTTCCTGTTAGCCCGCCGCTGTCGCTTATCTCCCTGGAACATCAGGTGCACTTCCTGTAGAAAATGTCACTCATACAGGCACAACTTTGCAGTCTAAAACTCATTTAGTAGGTAAGAGTTTATATATCTGTGTGTGTGTGCGTGCAGGGGCGCTGCATGCATGCTGTGTACTGCGACGTGTCTGGATGTGTATGTCTCGCCCTTAAATGCTCTCACATCAGCCCGTTACACTTCTGACCTTTCACCAGAACAGAGGCTCATCCTCCCTATAATAACCTTACTGGAACTATATATTTAATCTACTGAATAAACACCCTACTCTTTGGGTTGCGCTCGCTCTGCTTTCGGTTTCACTTCTGCAAAAGCACGCCGTTTCCTGTCAGCCTGCAACTCAGTTTTCTCACCCACTGAAGACTATGTGTAAGAATATAAAAACATTCAAAAACCTTTAAATTATAGATTCAACTGATTATAACTGAACCTGTAATAAAGACTAATATAATACCAATATATTTGAACATCTGAATGCCTCTGAATGCAACCTCACATGAAATGGTAATGATGATTATAAAATAGCAGCAAATAATAGCAGTAAAATATTTCTCCCCTTCACACCACCCTGTCACTAGCAGCAGCAAGTCCCACTGCTGCTGCTGTTGAGACCCACAAGCCCACACTACTCACATGAACCAGCTACTCTCCCCACTGCTCCTACAACTCCACACCACAGGCAGGACAATCACACAATAGGACCTCTTTCAACACCTAAAACACAATAAAGAAACACCAGAGAAATCACCCTCCCTCATCCAGTTCATCCCCAACTTATATAACCTCAGAGAGGTGATTGCTGACTGGGCCCAGGTGGTAAATGAGGCTAATGAACAGCAGCTGTGTCCTGGGGAGAGAGAAGAGCAAGAGAGACAAAGGGGTAGAGCAAGACAGGAGGAGGCGGAGAGCGAACACCACACCCATACAAGAGTAGTTTCAGGAGGCCCTGCTAGGGCCTGAGAAGAGTTATTTTACTGTTATTTTATCATTGCACCAGAATCATATAATAAGCATTGCATTAAAGCATTTATTGAAGCTATTGACATTACATTAAAGTTTGTATGACAGTGATTGTTATTACCTCATGTTAATCTTCTATTTACAGGTGTTAGTATAGTCATATAATTTTTCATTGCAGGTGTAACCATGATCATCTTTATACATATTGCAGTTTAAATGAGGGGGCTCGGTCAACTAATGGAGGGTCGGAAGCTTTGTCCGGCGCGATGTCCGGACAATCTATTGGGTTAAGGACTTTGAGCTATGGAAAGAACACACTTACAAAACACATATACCCTGTTATTCATCATTATCCTTTATTCATTTATATTCTTTTTATTAAGCTTTGAGTAGTGGCATTTGATTAGTACATTTATTCAACATATCACATATATGGTTTCAGTTAGGTTATTCCACACATGAAGAGTTGGCCTCTGTCCTTACAGACAGAGTGGATGCTGAGGTCGAGACACACACGCACACACAAACAGTAGTTACACTCATGTTTAGGTAAGAGTTCAAATATTTAAATAATAGTTTGCAAGGCCTTGTGGCTGTAAGATTATGTTTGCAGAAGAGACAGTTTGTTCTAGGGGATAAGCAGAGTTAGAAGATTACTGGGAAAGATCTGGCCTCGGGAAGAAGAAGATGTCCTTTTAAATGTGTCAGAAGTTGTTAACAGAACATGTGTGTTTTTGAAAAGTCATGTATGTACTATATCTTCTTGACGCATGAGGGGGCGTCATTAAATAAATGCCCTGATATTATAAAACAATTCTATTGTGCAGTTTTGGAGAGAGATCGATGCTGTCGGCGTACAGTATTCATCTCCCACACGTGTGTTCATTAAAATCATCGTTTGACTCAACCCGGCCGGACCAGTGTTGTTGTGTTGGTTTTCCTCTTGTATCCATCTCCAATACTTTGAACTCGTAACAGGCCGTAACAATTATTATTATTATTACTCTAGTTTTGGCCTACCTTTGTTAGGGTGCCTGGGTCGTTGACCCAGAGGTTTGAGTTTATTATATTATTTATCTTTTCTAGCCTTTGGTTTCTTTGTTAGAGTTCTGTCTTATGGTTTATTTCTCTGTGTAATCCTTAGTTGCTATATCCCCGTGTCCAGTCAGTGTCTGTGTCTGCCCTGGTCCCACGTCTCTGTTCCCTCTGTTGTAGTGCCTGCCTGTGAGTCTGTCTGTAAGTTCAGTCTGTGTTATGTTTCCTGTTTTACTTAAGTCTGTGTCTCATGTAAATGCATCTGGTTTTGCTTCCTTTGTCTCGTAAGGCCTGATTTGCCCCAGCTGTGTTTCCCTCCTGTTACCCATTCCCTGATTGCCCCCTCTGTGTATTTAAGCCCTGTGTTTCTCTGTGTCCGTGTCGCGATCTACCCTCATTTATGCTGTGTTCTGTCCGCCTGCCTATGTAAGTTTATTTTTTATTTTTCGGGTTTTCGTTACGTTTTGCCATCCAGCAATAAAAGCTGAGTTTTGAAGTACACTTTTGCCTGCCGTGAGTCTGCATTTTGGGTCCACCACTCCTGCCTGCACACAGCCGTCACATGACAACCTTCACTGGTTGTGTGGAAATAAAAGAAAATACATAATTGCTAACATGGCTTTTATTAGTAGCATTTTATTAAAACTTTTATTAAATGTGTAGCTCTAGTTATTTTTATACACACATTGCAAATGTGCTCATGAAGAGTTGGCGCTCAGTCCTTTTAAGGTCATAAGCTTCATCTGGCGTGAATGTCCAGACGATATATTGTGTAAGGTGACTCAGAGCGCAGAAAGGTCAATGCAAACACGCTTACAGACACAAATAACAGTAGATGAGTTTTAGGCCAGAAGTGAGATATATATTTGCTTGTAACTGCATTTGTGCCTGCATAGCAACAGTTGGTACAGGATGTGCTAAAGATAAGCATAAGAAGTGCAAATCAACAGGAAACATCTGGAGGGTAAGACGGTTGAAAACGCCATGTATGGTAAAAATGTTGCCGATAACGGAAACTTGTTTAACTGTCACTAACTGTAACTAATGCATGTTATATTATTTGCTGACGCAAGATGGGGCATATCAACACATATCAAAACCATTTTGAAGTGTGTTTTCTAGCAGAGATCTATGCTGATGATGCTACTGTATACATCTCCCAACGCGTGTGTTCAATAAAATCATTGTTTGACTGAACTCAGGAACCAGACCTGAACTAGACCAGTGTTTGTTTGTTCTCATCCTCAAGTAAAGAATCAGGACAGTTGGGTTTCAACAGTTGGTGCCGAAACCCGGGATTGAGCAGAGACGTTTTTGGAGGTTCGGACGGAGAAATCCGAGGTCCAGTGGTGGTCAGACCGACGGATACGACCCAGGAGGTCGACTGAGTGGACTGGGCCATTGAAACAAAACAGGTAAGCACAGCCTGTTGATTAATATGTCCGAAGTGTGCTGAATTGGAAAAGAAACAAAATTATAAGTCTCCTCAGTAGATTTCTGGGAAATGTCTGTGTTGATTTTAAACAATTTGTGAGAATAATAGTAAAGTGACATAAGTGAGGTACATTTTTAAGGGAATGTGGTATTTCATGGTGAAAATCGAAGTTAAAGTGTGTGATAAGAGAAGACAGTATAATAGGCAATTGGTCATTTGTTTGAGGGATTTAAGTCCCTATCGGTTATAAGGCCGGGCCTGAACATTGATTAAAGCTACCTATCGGGGTTTTGATTGTTGTTTTCAAATTTATAAAGTAATTTAAAATGGAAGTAGGACTTTTAAGACTGCACAAGTTTGGAGGTGGGAACCTCCTACTCTTCATGGACGCATGACGAGAGCCTGGAAAGTCAGGATTTATCCTAGTTGGTAACTGCCAAGACCTGGGACCTTGGTTAATAACCAGTGATCGAAGGATCACTTTTTCGTGCGGGACCATTTCATGCAGTTTTTGCGTGATAGAAGTCGGGTATTCGGGCATGAAAACGCATTTAAAATAACGTATATTGTGTAGAAATTGGACCACAGTCCTGGACTGATATTGGTTAATTGGTTAAAAAGGTTGGACCTTTGGCAAAGAAGACTTTAAATTTGTCTAAATTGTGTAGGAAAAGTATGATAAGAGCGGATTTTGAGTAGAATACGTCATGGCGTTTTGTGGTTATTTTGATAAATATAAGACGTCTATGCAGAATAGAATAACTTGTTGTTTGTAAATATATGGTTAGAAGTGGACATTGTTTTGAAAGTGTGAAGTTTGTTGCGAATATGTGCTGAAGGATATCCATGAATTGTGTCAAAATTGTGCTGAAATTATTGCGTGAATTTGCACTGTAGAACACTGTAGAACATTATAACATTATAAACAATAATTTTGTTAATGTTAAATGAATTGTGCGTTGTGTTGATGAACTGTGTTAAATTGTGCTGAAGTTGCTGGCTTTGATGAATTGCGCTATTTGTGTTGAAGAAATATGACAAAAGAGGTCTGAGAATTAAATGGAGGATTTTGATTCAATAATTTTGTTAATGTTTGTTGGCTGTGAAGGAGCGTGTGAGTGTATATGACAGTGTTGTATTGTTCAACTGCGACATTTTTGGTTGAAAGGATTGCTGTGAAAACAAGACTGCTGTCATTGTGCAGTCGTAGTGTGCTGTGATGCAGGTAGGATGGAGGGCTCACACGCAGGACTCAAAACCGAGAGGTTAACTTAAAGTGTAGTTTATTCACTGGGATGACTCATCAGAGAAATAAACATTACTCGAGCACGACCAATAAATGGTGAACACGAAACTAGACACTAGACTGGACACTGGAACCTAAAACAAGATAACGCACAGGAACAGAACCAAGAGCAAGAATGAATTTCAAACACAGCACAGAGAGGAAGTGGACATCAACGACCCGACATAGAGCAGGGAAAACGCAGGGCTTAAATACACACTGGGAAGTAATCAGGGAATGGGCAATAGGAGGGAGACACAGCTGGGAGAAATTAGGCTAACGAGACAGGGGAGAGGTAAAACTGAACACACTGACATGACACATGAACACGACCCTTCAAAGTAAAACAGGAAACAAGACACACTTTACTAAGACACGGACTAGACAGAGAGACAGACTTGACACTGAACAAAACCTACTAATATAATAATAAACACAGTAACAAAAAGTAATCAGCATATAAATAATGATCCCGAGAAATACCAAAAACATAAGAACTAATCCCTTAACAAGAATGACTGAAACATAGCTTATCATAATAATCAATAAAGCACCAGAGAAAGAAGACCATTCAAAAATAAACCAAAACATAAGAACTCAAAATGCTGTGTCGAACCGAACCAGAATCGTGACAACTGCTAATTGTGTGATGATTTAATTAACAAACTATTTTGTGAATTGTTTTGACGCTTTTTAGATTGAAGAAAATTGAGGCATATGATTTATTTTTCTCTTTATTTAGGTCGAAGACGCAGTTGTGAGGGTGTGGTTCACTTCCACTTTTAATTTTAACCCTAAATTAAAAATGTGGTGCGAGAGCGAATTTTAAGTGATTTGGAGTGTTTTGAGTTGTCGTGTGTGGGTGAAGTTAGTTGTTTATTTAGAAAACTGGGGGAAAAAATAAGTAAAGAAAAGCTGAGAGCGGTGAGACAACCGTGGGTGCGGTCGCAGAGTAGGTGTTAAAGAAAGGAGGAAGTGAGCGCTGGAGCAGCCAGTACGCTTTTGACAGCAAAGAGGGAAGTGCCGTGGGGGAACCCATAGGGAGGAGTCAGAAAGCAGCCATTTTGTGAAGGTGGGTGGAAAACCTAAAATGGCTGACAGCTCAAGTGTGACATCCAGTGGAGAGAAGAGGTATAAGCCACTGAAGGACCAAGTGGAACAATTAAAGAAGGCCATACGTATGGCTTGTCCTGGAACATCAAAAGAGGCAGAGAAGGAATGCAAAGGCATGGAAGAGGAAGTGAAAAAATTATATGATGTTCAACAAAAAACTTTAGAGGACAGGGTATCCTTGCATCTGGTTTTCAAGGCTGAAGGTGGGAAATGTTAAAGAAGGATGAAAGGGTTAGAAGAGAAAGCCCAGGGTCGGTCAGTGAACAGAAAAACAAAAACAGAAAGGAAGGCACTGAAAGAGAAGCATGGTAAGTATTGCAAGTTCATGATTATGTGCCAGGGGGTGTCCCATTGGATGAAAGACGAAGTGGAAGAAGCTGGACCACAGCCTGAAAAGCAAGAACAGAAGGGAGTCACTGCTGAACTTGTAACACCGACAGCATATCCCTGTCTCACACAGCTGCCCAGCGCCCCGCCTCCTCCCTGCATCTTCCCAGTAATAACCCTGGAAAGAGGGTCAGTATGGGGGCCGAGGGGAGAAACAGGCACGGTGACTGGAGGATTTGTGGACTTTCAGTACGACAGCAGACAGACCACGAAGCCGGAGAAGGGAGCCATGGGAAGGGTGATCCAACCCGAAAGAGCAGCAGAGACATCACAAGGCCCCATAATTGCTGAGGGCTCGATTTCACTTCCCCCTCTTTCCCCTGTACCCCCTAGGAACTCGCAAGTGAGCCCAGAGCGAGGTGTGAAAACAGCTCAAACTGAGGCCCCTAGGAGCTCAGGCTCGGGTGCGAGACAACATGTAGAGGAGGAAGAGGAGACCCAGTGGACTGACGAGGAATCGGAGGGTGATGACCCCGGACCGCAGTTCCAGGGTCTGCCCACTCCCATGAGGGAGAGGAATCTGGAGATAGGGATAGACAGTAAGCCTATGGGAGACCAGTGGGTAGGGAAAGTCATTGGAAAGTTGCATGAGGATGAGAGATGGAAAGAGAGGTGCTGGCGGTGGAACGCGGGAAAGGGAAGACGAAGAAGGTAAGTGCAAAACCGGGTCTCAGGTAACAGTCGGGGAGGTTGTTGGCTGATGACAGAGGGAAAAGACAGTCAGTTTTCCGAAAGAACTAAAAGCTGAGACGCCTTCCCTCTTTGCTGAGCACTGCAGGGACTCAAAATAAAGGGGTGGTCTTGGACTCAGGAAATGACCAGCAGCTCTGTCTACCGTTGATGATGTGTCCGGAGTGTCAACCAGTGTATCGCCCATACAAGATCAGAGGTCTGGAAGAGTTAGTCAAGCAACTCCCACCTATCACAGAGGGAGGAGCAGCTTGGCTAAGGAAACTGAGAACCCTGACGGAGGGAGAGCAACTGGCCATAGGAGATTTTCGAGCGATAGGAGCCAGGTGTATGTTGGGTGGAGGTCTAGGGTGACGTGGAGCGAATCGCTAACACCACCCGTGACACCAATGACACCCCATACTCGGATGTGGAAAATGTGCTATCTAGCGTAGTACGTGAGAAGTACCTGACCCCAAATGCTGGTTCCATATCAAAAATTACCTGGGACCCTAAACACACTCCCAGGGAATTTTTAGAAAGAGCTAAAGAGCAGTGGATGTCACAGACAGGTATACACCCAGGCAAGGGAGGCGAGGACAGGGCATGGTTCTGTGCAGCGGTGTTGGTAGGTCTACCAGAACGAGTGAGAACCGACCTAGAAAAGAATCCAGATTTTGCTGTCGCTGACTCTACTCAATGGGAGAGACACGTGGTGCATCGGCTCCAGCTGAAGCTGGATGAGGCGAACAAGCAGAAAAAGGAGCTTGAGGAGGTGCAGGCACAGCTGTTGAAGTTACAGCTGACCGAGGCCCGAAATAAACTAAATGAGAAGAAAAAGGAGATTAAGGAGGCTAAGGAGGGGACCAAGAAAATGATGGTGGCGAGGCCCCAAGCTGATCTGACGCCTGATTGGCCGGATCTCGATCCGAACCTGTACCCTGATGACCGGTGGCCCGCTAATGGCCCAAGGCAGAGGTGACCCGCGGGGATTTGGGGTCTGGCATATCACAGAGAGGGCGTGATGGATTCGGGGTTCGGGGACTCCCAGAACTGTCTTGGAATGCCTGTTTCAGATGTGGAGGTGAAGGACACTGGGCTCAGGACTGCACTGGGCCGGCCAGGGACCACAAGAACAAGACTATTGACCCCAGGCACGTGGAGGTTTCAGAGGCAGAGGAGTCTACAGGGGCGGACACCAGGTCTTAAATCCAGGCGCAGCCCCGTCACTCGGTACCCAGTGGCTGACTGGGGCTGGGGGGAGGAGCAGTACTGAAGGGACCCACAGAGACCAGACAACATAGGAATGGCAGATCCTATGTTGTCCATGACCGTGGAAGGCACAGTGATGACCTTCCTGGTGGACACTGGAGCGACTTACTCAACGCTGAAAGCTACACCAAGCAGCGCAATGCTCTCAAATCACACAGTGAGTGTGGTGGGTTTCTCTGGGGTTCCAATGAGTAAGTAACCGATCCAGCTCTGACCAAGCTGGGGAAACAGACTTTGAAACACAGATATGTGGTGTCTCCTCAAGTGCCTGTAAATCTGGTGGGCAGGGATCTGCTCATTAAGCTGGGAGCTACTATCATGTGCTGTGCAGATTGACTAACTGTTACCCTTCCAAGAGGAACACAGTTTCCGTGCCTGGGGATGTACTCAAAAAACCAATACCTGGTACAAGACTGTGCACAACCTACAGCCGACATATACTGGGGACGGCTGGTGGAAGAAGGCATTTTGAGACAATACCAGCTGTGGAGGCCTTGGATCATGAGTCTGGCCGTCTACTCCCCGCCCCGCGATTCTTACCACGTCACTCTCTTTTACGATAGGGACGATGATGACATCTACTGAGAACAATTCCAGTCTGATCTTGAAGGTCAGACCTGGAATGTATGTTCACACAACATCTATGTAGGCCCAGAGGGGGTCGCGGCAGCAGTAAAATTTACGGACGAACAACTGCCTTGGTACAAAATTGGGTCTGATTCGGCACCCCATATCACATTGGCGGTCCATGAAGGTCATCAGGCGAAGGAGATGTGGTCAATGGTCAAGTGAGGATTGGACAGTGCTTGGTGGCAGGCCACACAGATTCCAAATGTTTGGTACGCACCTACATGCAAAACATATCGTATCACCTGTCTTTCAAACTACGCAGTGGTACTAGAACATCAGCAGATTTCGAGAACACATGGCAGGGAGAGAACTGATCATCCTGATGCAGTGGCCGCGCTCTCAACACTCCCTGACACTCTGTGGTCCGCGGGGCCCACGGACGTGGGCCTGGCGACCTGTTCGCCCCTGCTGTTCCAGCTGAAGTCTGAAGCACTAATCTGGAGACCACAGTACAGACACAAGCCAGAACCAGAGGAGAGGATTGCAGAAACCACTGAAGGGCTACTGAAAGTAGGAGTGTTTGAGGCCTCACAATCATTTTGGAACACACCCATTTTGCCAGTGGAGAAGCATGGGACAGGGAAGTACAGATGGTGCATGACCTCAGGACCATTAACGCCATTCTCCGTACTGACACTGTGCCCGTTCCAAATCCCTGTACACATGGAGTTGTAAATGGGGTGTTGTTTCAGAAAAAAGGGGGAGGGAGAGATGTGCTTATGTACGTCAGCATAAGACTGAATCCAACAGAGACAAGACATCCTACATGCACACAACACACAGCTGGGATAGCAAAAATCATACAGAAAATGGCACACATAGTGAGTGTCAGGAATAGAAATATTTTACTGCTATTATTTGCTGCTATTTTTATAATCATCATTACCATTTCATGTTAATAGGGATGTTGCTTTCATAGATGCATTCAGATGTTCAAATATATTGGTAGTATATTAGCCTTTATTACAGGTCCAAAGAAGAACCATTTTAAATGGTTGAGTTGAATCTATAATTTAAATGTTATTAATGCTTTTTTATGATCTCTGTGTAGAGGGCAGAGACAGGAAAATACTCTGTGCCAAAATGAGACAGGAAATGCGTCTGCAGAGCATGTTTTGCAGAAGTGAAACCGAAAGCAGAGTGAGCGCAACCCAAAGAGTAGGGTGTTTATTCAGTAGATTAAATATATAGTTCCAGTAAGGTTATTATAGGGAGGGATGAGCCTCTGTTCTGGTGAAAGGTCAGAAGTGTAACGGGCTGATGTGAGAGCATTTAAGGCGAGACATACACATCCAGACACGCACGCAGTACACAGCATGCACGCAGCGCGCATCGCGTGTACGCACAGACACATACACACCATGGTAGATTTATTTTGGTAGGGCAGAAGTGAAGATGTGTTTTGCAGAAGTGTGCCGGCGCACTTAGAGGAAGTGCACCAGAGGAAGCGACAGCGAAGACGAGCTGAGGGAAGCACCTGGCGTGGACCCGAAGAAGATGTTCTGTTTTAGACTATGCTAAAGTTCATGGAACATGTTGTGGTTTAAGTGACGTAAGCTGTACTATTGTCTGTTTTGCAAAAGAGGCGGTACTATCCTAACCCCATAAAACAGTTGTCTGAATATGAGGAAGACAGTTCAACACTGATTGGGTTGTTGAACTCACACATGTGTTTATTAAAATACTGTCTAATTACACACGCCTGGATCTGTGGTTGTTATGGATTCCTCTCTCAAAATTGAACCCTAACATTTGGGGGCTCGTTCCGGTGAGAGAGAGGGAATGTTGGGGTTTTGGTGAGATCCGGGGTCCGTGGTAATTGGACGGGCAGGCGGTAATCAGTGGTGAAAGTGAGCAGGCATTCCCGGGGCATTGAAAGGTAAGACACTGCCTGTTGAAATATATTTCAAAAGGTGTCACATTGGGCATGTCAAATTAAAGTCTACTCACTGTAATTACTGGTAAATGTCTGTTTTTAATTTTGGCGAAATTTTGATGAAGTTTACCGGTTGAAGTAATGATAATGAAGTATAAGTGACAGTACTGAGTAATGAGAATAAAGGAATGAAAAGAGAATTAAAGCAGTTGGAGCTGCTAAGTGAACTTTAGAATGATAGGAATTTGGTCATTGTGTGGGTTCAAGTCCCATTGGTTATGCAATCTTAAGAACTTTCTCGGAGGTGACGCTCCCTGCTGGATAGAGAAATTTATCCTTCACCTAGCGATGACTAGGGATAGTTTGGGCAACATCCGAAGAGGACTGGGGAATCTCTAAAACTGTTGAGGGTTGTCCTCAATCTTAATCCTGTGTTGGGTGTAGATTGTTGTTTCAAATTATTCTAAATTTGTCTAGGGCGACAGCGGCGTCTGTTAAGAAGCGCATAGCCCGGACGTTGCGATCCCTCCTCGATGTGGACGGCGCATTGTTGACCTATCACAGAGTAGGGTTAGCTCGGTTTGGCTTGACCGTGGGGTACAGGGCATCCTGAGATAAGCCAGTGGTTGGACCACTTTACCGTTTGGAGCGGTATCTGCGCTTTTTGGCTACGATAAATTTGGTTAGGGCATTAGCAATCGGGCCACCGTCAGGGACGGAATACTGGCTAAAATTGGTCGCAAAAAAGTCAGGGACTTTATCGGTCGGACCGTTATGGGTAAATTTGTCGAAATTTATAGGATTTAAGAGGCCTAAAATCTGTGCAGTTGTAATTAATAAGACGTCTGTAATATAAAATATGAGATCTATGAGTAAGATCAATCTCTGTGTCAGTGATGCACAGCCGGATGTGCACTGATGGTGTGTAAATGCAAATGAGCAGCGGAGACGCGCAGAGAGAGTGGTTTCAGTTTCGACAGAATGGAGCGTTTTGCTAAATGCCTGTATATAAGAGGTTGGTTTTGCTTATTATGAGAGTGTAAATACAGTTTGAATATATTAGTGTGGATGTATAGTAAATGACTGAATTTTGATAGATCTATATTTCGTGAGCCATAAATGTTGGTGTGTTTTATTTTTCAATTATGTGTGTGTGTGGAGAAGCGGGGTGCGAGACGATGAGAGGTTTCAGTTTTCTTTTTCTTTTTTCCTTTGACTTGCTCTTTCTGATTATGGAAGGCATGTCCAAAATACTCGTATGAAAGCGTATTTTGTGTGATTTTCACTGTGTGAATGCCGTCAGTATTTGATTTGAGTGACTGGGTGATTTTTCTGAGTAAGTGAAAAGGGGAAGTTTGAGAGAGAGAAAGGCAGTGCGTGTGAGACGATTTATGGCGTCTGAAAGAGGTTAGAACATTTAAAAAGTGTGTATGAAATAAAGGAGTGTGAAATATGTTTCTTGTGTGATGAAAAGTAGGATGTGCTAAAGTTTGAAAGTGCTTTTAATTCAAGAAATGCATGAGGGATGGTATGAGAGGTTGAGTGTCTTTTTCTCTCAGTTCAGAAACACATAAGCATATACACTTGGTTAATTGTTTGGATGTGTGAAAGAGCTCGGTTTAAATGTGTGTGAGTGAAATAAAGGTGTATTGTTTATACAAAAAACAAAAAAACAAAGGAGTTAGATTAGTTTGAAGAACAGGAAATATGGCTCTGTGTACCGGGGGTGCAGCGACAGGAAATAGTGAACAGGAACTCTGCATGCCCATAAAAGGAACTGAGGGTGTACAGAAAGAACACAGAGAGATAGATGAGTTAACTCTAGGCACATGAAGCAAATGAAGCCTTTAAGAAAAAATGAATATAATACTAATTATATGGTTTAGTGTGTCAATACAGGTGGACTCTCTCAACAGTGCAACCTTGAGTTCAGCAGCAGAAAAGTAGATTAAAAGAATTGGGAGAATAAGCCAGTTTTTGGCTCGAAATTGTGCGGCTGGATCTCTCACTTTGTCCCTGAAGCGGAGAAGAAGTTCAAAGGACAGTCAATCGCCTGATGAAGACCGATAGAACATCGTGGACTTGAATACAGCAGGCAAACGGCAGTGCCACTGATCCATTAACACTGATGACGACTGACGACCAGCAGCAGCATGTAAGAGTAATGTAACATGTACTGTGAAAATACAGGCTGGGCAGTTGAACAGTGGGATAAAGAATTGTGGAAGAGCACTGGACATTGGTGATATTTTGCCATGCTGGGACTTAATCTGAAAGAAAGACTGTAAAGAAACAGAGAAGAAGACAACAGCTGAGTTGAGACTGTGTTTGCTGGAGTTTTGAAGCCCGAACAGGACATTGTGCAGAGAGGACCAGTGAGAGATGAAGCTGGACGAGTTTGACTGCGAGAATATAGGATATAATTGGATTGAAAATTGAAGCCTGAACTCATGAATTGTTTAGGGATGTCCACTACAGCATAACAAAGAGGTAAACATTAGAAAAGGTAAGAATAATGAACGAAAATAATTGTCATTACCTTAATGAATAGAAAACACACATACAAATTGTTACATGTGAGATTATTTTTGAAATGAATCAGAAGTGAGATAGTTTGAATCTAAAGCTCAGTGGTGAAATGCATAAATTAAATATGAATATATAGGATGCAATGAAGAAACAGCTTACACGTAGTGTACATTAACATGAAGACATAGAAATGCAATGAGGAACTCAATGAATTAATTTAATGAAGAAGCAGTTTACACCCAATTAACATAAAATGCAGGGAAGAACACGCTTACATGCCTGGCATAATTGGTGTTTCTGATCAGAGATAGAGAAATGGGTCATTTAACCACTGGTGATAATAATGAAAGTGTCTTAGTTTTGTTATTTTCAGGAGTAAAAGCAGACTTGGACCGGCTCTCCAGATCCAGCAGTCGGAAGAAAGTTAGAGGTTAACATCTATGGATAAGTTAAGGCAAGTTTCTGGTGGAATTGTTCACAGAATGATGTGTCCAGGAACCTGAAAAGCAAGCCCCAGCTCCTGGCTGAAGACCAGGAGGGCGGTAATTTAAGGTGGGAAATCAAAATGTGGGTTAGTAACTCGGGGAAAAAGAAAACTGACTGCTTAACTGGAGAGTTGGGAAGAAGTCTGGGAGACTGTGAAGCCATAGATGCAAAATAACATATACCCATACACACACAAACAGAAAATGCATTAACCTTATAAAGACAAGCTCTTGAAGCTTAATGAACAGATATTGATTTAAAACCTGGCTAAGAACATAAGCATATGCAATGAAGATCTGCTTGCTGCTTGTATGAGTGAGAGAATGGTGTGAATGGTTAATACAATTGATGGAAAGATTTAAAATAGATGGAAAAAAAACAAAAGAAAAGTGTTTATAAGAGTGACTCAGGAGTGCTCTCGTGCTGATTGATCAAAGTAAGTGATTATTATAGAAAGAAAATGAAAATAATTCAATAATGTGATAAAGTTTAAACATGTATTTCTTTTGCCAAGTTAAATTGTTGAGATATGGCTGAGTATGGAAAAAGTTTGAGAGCTCGTGTGAATGTGGACAGAGGAGCTTGCTGTGTGTGTGTGATTGAGGCCTTAAAGGAGGGGTAGATTGTTCAGAGGTGCAAATTTGATTAGGAGGTTTATAAATTAGTGTTGACACATTGTTGTAAGGTGTTAGGCTGAATCTGAGTATGGTAAAGTGCTTAACCGGGGTTATTGTTGTGTACGAAACGGTGTAGCTTTTGGCGAGGTTTTCGGTGTGTTGAATGGGTGAAATTTAAGATTGTTTTAGATTTTTGAGGCTGTTGTTTCTATTTCAAGAGAGGGAGTTTTGATAAACATGGACATGTCTAAAGGGGCCCATAGTTTTTGTAACAGTGCACTTAGAAAAAATACCTGTCAGGTGATTTTGTTTTGTACTTTGATGAGCTAATAATCAGCTCTCTTTTTTCATTTTTGTTTTAAGCAGGCCTGGAAGAGAGTGAACGGACGGCGCTGACAAAATTACCAAGTACGAAAATCAGGTGGGCATTACAGAATTATAATTGATTACAATCAGAGACTGAGTGGCGGCAAGTCTCTGTCTAAAAATGATTGCAGCGTGTCAATCCAGTCAAAAATATAGAGAACTATTTTCCTAAAAAGGAAAACGAAATAAAACAAATGATTGAGCTCATTTTGCTGATGTGGAGCATCTGATGACGTGCGCAGAAGGCTGCAGATCAGCAAAAACATAAGGTGTGAATGCATGGGAGTGAATGTGAGTGATGGGACCAAGAGGGGAAATAAATAAAAGGTTGACAAACAGGACAAGTGGGAGACTTAAATCTGGGGATGCTGATTTTGGGATATTGATGTGTGCTTTGAGAAAATTATTTACTGGGGTTAGACTATGGGATTACATTATATGGTTGGGAGAATGCTAAATGCTAAAAGGGAAACATTGTTTGAGGTAACTCAAGTTACCATCAACTGAGGTGACACATGATTAATAACTGTTCTGTGTAAGTTTATTTTGGGTTATAACACAGGTTGGATCATAAGTGGGGAAATTGAGTATGGAATGTAAAGTACAGGTTTTGTTTCCAGGAAGTTCCAAGGATCTAGACTTTGCATGGAGCAACGATTTTGAGGAGATTTGACATGATGATTAAATTGATTCTGTTCCTTAAACACAGGTTTTCAGGGCTGAAGCAAAGTACCGGAGAGGACAATTGCTGAGCTGTTCTGAGAAATGAAATGAAATGACTAATCTTTTTTCCTTTTGATTTGTTAAGCTTGGGTGAAGCATGTTGAGTTTTTTGCCACATGAGATGTGTCAAAAAGAGAGGGGTTTAAGATTTAATTTGAAATGGGTGTTAGTATGATTTTATAACTATTGGGGTTGTTTGATAATCTAGATATAGTAAAACTGAGGATTTGTTAAAAGAAAGGATTAAAATGAAACTTAAAGGGGAAACTGTGGGAATAAAGGATATGCTTTGGGGAAAATAGTGAAGATTTTATGAGTAGAAAATGTGGGATTTCTTTTTGATTTTTAGGATAAGTTGTAACAGTGACATAATGCTAGAATGTTGTTATAATGTAGGCTTTAGAAACAGATAGTAAATAGATTTATTTCTAGGGTAGAGGAGAGTTTTTATGAGGATGTTAAAAGTCTCGCTGACTCAAATGAATAATATTGGAGATTATATATGTAGAAATGATTTTTTCATACACATTGCATTTTGGTGCCTTTAACGGAGTTGTGGCTCAGAGAGTCGTCTCTTGAGGGTCACAAACTTTTGGTTAACGTTATGATTAGCCAATCTACTGTGAGAATGACCTGAGTTATTGAAGGATTGCACACGCTTACAGACATATAGAGTTCATCAACACACAGGACAGTATTGATTTGAGGCCTAGGGCCTGAATTTCATTTAGCTTTTAACTGAATTTGAGTTGGCCCTGTAACAAGTGACAGACAAGAGGAACCGAATAGGAGTTTTGCTTGTAACTAAACTGAGTGACATATAAAATATTGAGATAACAGATGCAGCTCTAATTTAGTCCTCTTATATAAAAAGCAGTTACAGAATACAGAAATACAGAAAACAGAAGCAAAGGGAGAAAGCTTATATATGTTGGTTAAGTCTGATAAAGTTTAAGTTAGAAGGAGTCATTACATTAAAAGCAGCAAAATGAAATAAAATGATATATTCAAACAGGTTATCACCCAGGAAATGGGAGTTCAAAATACAGTTAGAGTTCAGCTTTTAGCTATGATGAAGTTTATCTAGGAGCAATTAACTATGTGCTTACACTGAGTGATTAAAGTGATTGTTTTTCTTGGATCCTTTTAGTAGAATAAGCCCTTATAATGATTTTATGATGATCTTTCTTGTGAAAGGTGACTTTAGATGAGAGGTAGGCCCTTGCAGCAGTGACAGTTTTGTGTACAGGATGTTGATGATCAGATAAGGAGCAAAGAGGAAGCACATGCAGAGACGTGCTTCCTTCGATTCTCTTAAAGGCAGTGCTTGAAGAGTTTTACAAATGCTGAGTACGGTTGATTAAGATTTGAAAATAAAAGTCAAAAAACCAAATATGAAATAAGGTTCATGTTTTGAGAACAATTGAGGAAACAGAGTAAGTTAGAGCATAGTAGGGAGAAGGTTTTTATCCATTACAGTTAAGGTGGATCTAGTCTTAGACTAGGATCTACTCCGTGAATTATTAGTTTCGGTCATGCTTTTTCGTTGTTTGGTGACCTCTGGATGTCATCCAGAGGTCAAAAGGGGAAGTGTCAGGAATAGAAATATTTTACTGCTATTATTTGCTGCTATTTTTATAATCATCATTACCATTTCATGTTAATAGGGATGTTGCTTTCATAGATGCATTCAGATGTTCAAATATATTGGTAGTATATTAGCCTTTATTACAGGTCCAAAGAAGAACCATTTTAAATGGTTGAGTTGAATCTATAATTTAAATGTTATTAATGCTTTTATGATCTCTGTGTAGAGGCAGAGACAGGAAAATACTCTCTGTGCCAAAATGAGACAGGAAATGCGTCTGCAGAGCATGTTTTGCAGAAGTGAAACCGAAAGCAGAGTGAGCGCAACCCAAAGAGTAGGGTGTTTATTCAGTAGATTAAATATATAGTTCCAGTAAGGTTATTATAGGGAGGATGAGCCTCTGTTCTGGTGAAAGGTCAGAAGTGTAACGGGCTGATGTGAGAGCATTTAAGGGCGAGACATACACATCCAGACACGTACGCAGTACACAGCATGCACGCGCCCTCGCACGTGTACGCACAGACACATACACACCATGGTAGATTTATTTTGGTAGGGCAGAAGTGAAGATGTGTTTTTGCAGAAGTGTGCCGACGTACTTAGAGGAAGTGCACCAGAGGGAAGCGACAGCGAAGACGAGCTGAGGGGAAGCACCTGGCGTGGACCCGAAGAAGATGTTCTGTTTTAGACTATGCTAAAGTTCATGGAACATGTTGTGGTTTAAGTGACGTAAGCTGTACTATTGTCTGTTTTGCAAAAGAGGGGGCGGTACTATCCTAACCCCATAAAACAGTTGTCTGAATATGAGGAAGACAGTTCAACACTGATTGGGTTGTTGAACTCACACATGTGTTTATTAAAATACTGTCTAATTGCACACGCCTGGATCTGTGGTTATTTATGGATTCCTCTCTCAAAATTGAACCCTAACATGAGGGAACATCCATTGAGAGTACTGACCACACACAGTGTAGTGGCATATGTCAACTCACAAGCATTCACCGTGACAACACTGACACAGCAGAGACTGAGTAAAGTTATAGAAGCTCCAAATCTGACATTCACACATGAAGGAATCAAAATGTCAGATTTAATGGGGTCAGGGGAACTGCACGACTGTGCCAAAATAGAATAGAATAGAATAGAATAGCCTTCATTGTCATTGTACAGGGTACAAGGACATTGGAGTGCCACTCCCTTGGTGCAAAATGCAATAATAAATATAAATGTAAAATAAAAAAGTACAATAAAACAATCGTAAGTACTCAAACAATAGTAAGTACGATATATACAGGATAGCAGCATTAATATAATGATAGCTGGCTATGGTGATAGCTCTGGGAAAGAAGCTATCCCTGAATCTGTTTGTCCTGGTTTTATGTGACCTGTACCGTCGGCCTGACGGTAATAGTTCAAACAGTTGATTACTGGGGTGAGAGTAGTCCTTGATGATATTGCCAGCTCTGCTGAGGTACCGAGAGTTTGCAATGATCTCCAGGCTGGGCAGAGAGCAGCCAGTGATCTTCTGGGCTGTGTTGATGACCCTCTGCAGTACTTTCCTGTCTGCAGCTGAGCACCCTGCATACCATGTTGTTATGCCGTACGTTAGGATGCTCTCTATGGTGGCTCTGTAGAATGTCACCAGCAGCCTCTCCTCCAGGTTGTTCCTCCTGGGCACTCTCAGAAAGTGGAGATGCTGCTGGGCCTTTTTACCACCGCCGTGGTATTTGCAGTCCAGGAGATCATCAGAGATCTGCACGCCCAGAAACCTCATGGAGTGTACCCTCTCCACACAGTTCCGTGAATGTAAAGTGGGGCCGGGTCTGCTCTGCCCTTCCTGAAGTCCAAGATAAGTTCTTTAGTTTTCGTGGTGTTCAGTTGGAGGTTGTTAACTGAACACCACTCAGTCAGTCTGTTGACCTCATCTCTGTAGTCCAACTCATCCCCCTTGAGATGAGTCCAACCACTGTGGTGTCATCCATGAACTTTATGATGATGTTTGAGAGATGGGTAGGGGAGCAGTCGGATGTGTAGGCGTAAACAAGAGGGGACTCAGAACACATCCTTGTGGAGACCCGGTGCTGAGTGTGATGGTGCTGGACAGGTGGGGGCCGAGTCTAACAGACTGTGGTCTATTTGTCAGGAAGTCCTTGATCCAGAGGCAGATGGGGGTGGAGAGTCCCAGGTGAGACAGTTTCTCGACCAGGATCTCCGGGATGATGTGATTGAATGCTGAGCTGAAATCCAGGAAGAGCATTCTCACATAGCTTCCTCGGTGCTCCAGATGACTCAGCGCAGTGTGGAGCGCTATGGTGATAGCGTCCTCGGTGGATCGATTTGTCCTGTAGGCAAATTGGTGGGGGTCCAGAGTGGGAGGCAGACTGGCCCTGATGTGCTGACAGACCAGTCTCTCAAAGCACTTCATCACTACAGGCGTAAGTGCAACAGGCCTGTAGTCAGAAGAAGCTGAAGAAAAAATCAGAGAACACCTGAAGGCGGAGCCCATCCCTGGAGCTGAGGACTGGTTTACAGATGGATGCTGCCATCGAGATGAAGAAGGACTGAAAGCAGGCTACACTGTAGTTTGCAGAAAAGGCACTGAATTGTAGGCCAAAGAGGCCAGGAGGATTGAAGGGCAGCAGTCGGCCCAGAGAGCAGAAGTAATTGCATTAAGTTGTGCCCTGAGACTCGCTAAGGGGAAGAGAGTGAACATTTACACGGATTCAGCTTATGCATTTGGAGCAGCCCATGTGGAGCTTGCCCAGTGGAGAAGGGCAGGATTCAGGACGGCAGGAAATGCCCAATTTGCCACAAAAAAGAAATGGAGGAACTGGAACAGGCCCTGGAAGACCCGGAAGAGGTAAGTATCATAAAATGTAAAGGACACTCTCAAGGGACGAACATGGTGGCTAAAGGAAATCAGAAAGTGGATGAAGCCGCAAAGGAAGCAGCAGGATACAAAGGACGAAGACAAATGGTGCAGGTGACTGTAGAAGAGGAATCAGGAATCAATATGGTGGAGGAGGCATCCCCAGAGGAAAAGGGGGTGTGGCAGGACCGAGGAGCCTGGAAAGAAGGGGGTTTGTGGAGAGGACCCGACAGGCAACCGGTGTTGAGGGCAAAAATGGCGAAACAAAAGATAACAGAGGCGCACGGGCTCGGCCATGTGGGAGTGGCTCAGATGGAAAGAAATCTGTGCCACTGGTGGCATCCGTTATTGAGACACATGATCAAGGAGAAAGCCAGGACTCAGAGCCTTATTTGCGGGATGCACAATCCAAAACCAGTGGTAAAACCGGAAGCAGGTAAGTTCCCCATCCCAGAGAGACCAGGAGAAGAAACTGTCATTGATTTCACCGACATGATTGATGTAGGTCCAGCAGGAGTCAGGTATCTGTTGGCGTATGTAGATGCTCTGACCAGCTGGCCAGAGGCATGGGCCACCAAAAGAGAGGATGCCAAAAGTGTGATCAAGTGTTTGATCAATCACTACATCCCCAGGCATGGGTTTCCCAAATGAATTCGGTCAGATAATGGGACCCACTTAAAAAACCAAGACCTGGCGGAGGTGGAGAGGATGCTGGGGGTGCAACATAGGTTTGGGACAGTGTACTATCCCCAGTCCCAAGGGAAAGTAAAAAGAATGAACCTAAATTTAAAAAACAAATTGGCTAAAATCTGTGCACAGACGGGGCTCAATTGGGTCGCAGCCCTGCCAATTGCTTTTAATGATCATAAGATGTTCTGTAAACCAATCCACAGGTTACACACCATACGAGCTGCAGACGGGAAGACAGTTTCCACCGCCCTGGACAGCGGTCCCGGCAGAAGAAAGCACAAAGAGTAACAGAACTCATGCAGAATATTGGAAAAAAGTAAAAGCTCTTGTCTCAAGTTTCACACAACAGGTTGCAGCTGGAGCACATGCTGTGGACAGGTCGGTCCCAGACGCTAAAGCGGTGTGGCTGAGGGTCATCAAACGGAAGTGGAAAGAGCCCAGGTGGATGGGGCCATACGAGGTGACAGCTCGCACCACAACAGCAGTCCAGCTGAAAGGGCGAGGTGACACCTGGTACCACTGGTCGCAGTGTGCAGTAGCAGACGAGAGCTTGGTGGAGAAAAGCTTATCTCCACCGGACACAGGTGCCAGCAAGGAGGCAAAATAATCCTCTCACCTGTGCAACGGGCTGACTGGCAGTTGAAGCGAGATCGATCAACTGTAGACCAGACAACAAACGACGGAGGCCCAGAAAAGTGCAATCAAACGATGAGTTTATTGACAACGGAGAACAACCATCAGCATATGGCTTATTTGCTCTGACAAAAATACACTGAGTTCTGGTTTTATAGCATAGAGGATCACACCCCACATACACGTCAATACAGGTCAAAATACATTATGTCCAGTCATTGTTTACAGACAAGGGTACATCTTGTACATCTCTAATAACTATGAACAGACATATAACTTCTCTTTTGATAACACCTTCCTTTTAAGGTAATAACTTCAAGCTTCAGGGCCTCTAAGGGCTAATAATGGACCCTCGTCCTCAATCACTAAGTAGACTGAATTGGCGCAGGTCTCAAATAAGAAGCAGAAGACACTTGGGCCTTCGCTCAGGCCTGCTACTAGATTTATGTGTATTGTAAGCATGCATGCAATTAACCTGCTATGTTCTCATCTTCCCTCCACATGTATCACCTGGACACTCTCACCAGTGAAGCTTAAAACCCTCTTGGATAGAACATCAACTCTAAACAAGCACAGTTATGCATTGTGTATAGAATGAACTCAACCTGTGAATAGAATGAATGTGATGACAAACATATTCAATGCAATATGAACCCTGTAAACAATATTACTGATAAAATAATACTGTAGAACATGTTATTAATGCATTTATCATAAGGCAGAGTATATGGCAGCAATAAAAGAATCTCTAAATCCCAACATTCCCTCTTTTGACATTCCATCAAGGAATGTCACCATACCTCATGTTGTATCACTCCCTGCCCCACTCTATGGGTTCTAAGTTCATCTGGTAGATGCCCTCAACCCAGCCAGGGTTAGGAACCCTCGCCATTACTTTTACCAACAATCCTCTCACACAAGGAATGATACAACAACTAGCGATGACAAGTATTCCCAAAAGTACAGTCAAAGAAAACATCACTGACATAGCCACACCTTTCCATTGTCCAAACACAGATGTCATCCAGGACCCCAGCAGATTTTCGATACCTGAGTGTTCATGCATAGTTTTAGACAAAGTTTTCAAGCCCTCCAGAGCTCGGGTTACTGAGCCATCTGGGGCAGTATTATTAGGGATAAAAGTGCAGCACATGTCTCCGAATATGGCGCACACGCCTCCCTTCTCATGTTAAGGGCCATTCGATTTCCCATCAGCAAACTCGGACCCAATTGTTCTGCGAACCCCATCATGGCATCCCTGATTAGGTTAGAGAGTCTCAGCAGATTGCAATGAACATAGTTAATGCGATCAACATTCTTATTAGGTGTCACCCAAAGAAATATACTTTCAAATTCTACCACTATCAGATTTACCAGCTTGTACTCATCTGGAACTCTCCTGGGCACTCCAATAGAGTCTATCCAGGTTGGAGAGTTTAACCTAGGGTCATATGCATGTGTACCCTGGGTCCCTCTTTTGGCCAAAATATGTCTCTTACCTCTGGCGGCTAAGGTCGTGTGTTGTGTTGTGGAATAGCCTTTACCTGGTTCCCAATAAGCATGAGCGGAGCTCCCAATCGCTTTCATCGCACATGTCCCCACGCTTCCCATAGGAACACAGTATTTTCCCCACAGTAATAATAGAGCCCACTTCTTGCCCATGTTCCAATTATCATGCTAGGGTCGCTTACATTGTTGGTGGTTCGTCCCGTGAGTGTGACAGCACACCAAGTTGGGTCGATCTCTCCCACCTTGTACTTTTCATTATCTGTAGAAAACTTAAAACATGTGTAGTTATCTTGTTTTGGCATAAATGATCCCACTGCTGTCTGCTTTGAAACGGCAGGGAAAAGTCTGGACAACAAAGTACAGTTGCCAGTAGTCACTGCACTTCTAGTTAACTGTAACATACAATCATAGCCCCACTCATCCTCTAATGCAACGGTGCGGGCTCTATAAACAAACGTGGCCTAGCTGACGCACAGGCAACACAGTCAGATACATGTTGTTCTCTAGCATTTTGAGCCACCCAATCAAGCCAGAGGTTACTGTCCTTGAAACCGGTGGCACGCTCAATCAAATCCTTAGGCTTCAGTCTAGAGTAATCTGTCGTCAGAAGTAATCTCTCTTTTGGTTCCTGTTCCTTTTGAGCTACTGTTCCCGAAGTTACCATCTGATCAGTCAGAATGGTGATTAAGCTTTCTGCAGCGGCTTAGACTTTGCATCAACTAAATTTGCCCTAAGCATATCATGGGGTCATTGCAGACCCGTACATCATCACGCTCTCCAGCTACTACTAGCTCCTGTACACTTAATGACGTCACACAAATCAAACGTGAATGAGCTGGTAGACCCTTTAACATAATTCAACTCTATGCCATTATTCATGCTGAGACACTCATCACCTTTACCTGACACCTCGCGCTTTTGTGTTTTTTTTACCGATCCCGTTTAGCAACTACAGTCTCAGGAAGTGCTGGGCTGGACTGGCCTCCGTGTTCAGACAAGTGGTCCGGAGTGCCCTACAAAATATAGACAATAAACAACACAGCCATAGTTAATATCATTGCATACAATAAACATGTAGTTGTAAGGAACATTCTAATCAGTTTTCTCATTACGTGTCTCTGATTCGTGTGTTTGCATCATGTTATATAAACTTTGTATCCTGGAATGAAACTCCCCTGCTTTTGTGGAGTCCTCAACTTGTCATCGCTCCTTTCTGCTGGCGTGGCGACCTTCTGCGCTGCTCCTCTTCTCTCTTGGCCTCCCAGGTAGACTACTGGTTGGCCCGTTGCACAGGTGAGAGGATTTATTTTGCCTCTGCTCGTTACCACCTGTGTTGGGTGTAGAGGGTTTTCCTCTACCAACCTCTCATGTGCTGGTACACACTGCGACCAATGATACCAGGTATCGCCTTTCCCTTTTAGTTGACCTGCTATAGCTGTTCTGGCAACGACCTCATAAGGACCAGTCCAGCGTGGCTCCTTCCACTGCTGGAGTTCCTCGTGGGCTCAAATTCAGTTCCTTGTTTGCAGACTATACCATAGCCTGCTTTCGATCCTTCTTCATCATGATGACAGCAGCCATCTATGAACCAATCCTCAACTCCAGGGATAGGTTCTGCTTTTAAATCTTCCTGACTTTCCTTCAACTTCTGCTTTCTTAGTACAATCATGAGGTTCTCCTGATCCCATTAAATCTGCCATATTGATTCCTTCATGTGTAAATGTCAGATTTGGAGCATCTAAAACTTTACTCAGTCTCTGTTATGCTAATGATGTCATAGTGAATGCCTGCGAGTTCACATATGCCACCACACTATGTGTAATCAGAACTTTTAGTGGGTGTTCTCTCACTACATGTGCTGTTTTCTACATTATTTTGGCAACCCCTGCTGCATGCTGTGCGCATGTAGGGTGCCTTGCTTCTGTTGGACTCCACCTTATGCTGACATACATAAGTACCTGTCTTTCTTTATTCAATCATCTTCCGGGGGTGAGAGACCTAATATTTAATAATCCACATTTCACTGTTTTATTCTTCGGTTCAGATGTGGATTCTGTATTGTTCTTGCTTTGTTACTATTGATGTTTAAGTTGTTTATTGCTAGATTTGGTTTGTTGTTGTCTGTTTGGGAGCTGACATAGTCTCTAGGGATAAGGGTCTTTGGCAGGGTAGCATCAGGAGAGAAGCTCCAGAGAGGCATGTTCCCTGTTAAAGCTAAAATATAACAAAAGTGATTATGCTAAACAAACAAAACCCTTCAATTCCCCAACCCTATCTGTCTCCTCAACGGGTTGTATGTTTTCAATGTTTCCTTATTATTTTGTCATAAAAATAAATCTAACAAATAACTTAAGCTGTGTGACAGCACCTTGCGTTTACGCCAGGCTGTGAGCTGCCCTAAATCTACTTGCTACACCCCCTTTCACCTAGTTTAATTTTTTCAATCCTAATTTAAACTATTCCTGACTTCCCTCAGTGCACACTATAAAGTGTAAAAGATACAATTAGCTTTCTCCTGGTAAAAGGGCCTACATTATTTTCTCGACCTTTGGAAACATCCTCTATCGAGTTAACCCATTTCATTTTTCAAACTTAGGCCTGATTTCTTCGCCCCCTTTAACGGGTAGCGCATATCCGGTCTGAACACTGTGTTTGGGCAATTTACGAATTGTTGCAGGATTTCTATGTTATGTAAAGTTCCTCTCATCCCTTTTATGCTTCCATTATAACCTATGTCTAACAAGCTTTTGATCTTCTTTGTAATATAAACAACTAGGTGTATTTGTGCTCTGTTTTCTCCTTTCTCTGGTTGGTTCCGTTCGGTCTGGGGCTTCCAGGATTCTCGCCCCCTATGGTCCTGAAATCTTCTCCTGTAAAGGATAGAAAACAAAAAGCTCTCTCTGCTACACCTCACTAATCTACTGTGTTCATCTAAGGTTCCCTTAATCATTCAAAGTTGTTTCACCATATCATGTTCTGGGCTCTGTCCTTGATATTAACTTTACTTAATCTCCATGCCCTTCATGTGTGTGAGCAACACTTTTAGTTTTATTAAACACGCCCAGGGTAAGATATAAACCATCACCATCTGAGCATAGAAACAGATCAAAAGAACCACAAAACAATTTCTATATCTAAATTATCAAAACCCCCAAGCGTCATAAAAGCGATCCTAAAACCCCTTTCAAATTAAACCTTAAATCCTATAACTCCCCCTTTTGTGACACATCTTATATGTTACAAACTCAAAATCCTTCACTCGAGCTTAGGAGATTAAAAGAAAAAGGTTAGTCATATCATATTAAATATTCATGCTCCGGCCCTTCAAACCTGTGTTTAAGGAATGAAATCAAATTAATCATTATGTCAAATCTTTTCTTGGCTCCATCCACAGCCTGCATCCTTGGAAGTTCCTAGAAACAAAAACCTGTATGTTAACCAGAACTTCACATTTCATACTCAGTTTTTCCCCACTTGTGATCCGACCTGTGTTATAAGAAAGGAAACTTAAAACAGAACAGTTATCAGTCATGTGTCTAACCTTAGTCCAGTCTTTATCTCAGTGTCCAGTCGGTCCAACCTATAGTCTGCCTTGTCCGTCCAGTCACCATCCATTTTACACACATTCACATGCATTAACATCAGGTCTTGCTGATAGTGTGGACTCCCTCGCAAATAATCAGAGTCTTCACTCTCAGCAACATCAACTCATTCATTTGTTTTATTTTGTTTTTAGGAAAATAGTTCTTTCTGCTTTTGGACTGGATTGGCTCGCGGCAGTCCTTTTAGACAGAGACTTAGCCTTCTCCTCTGCCCATTGTAATCTGGAAAAGGTCACCTTATCTTTGTTGTCCTGAGACTTTTGTCAGCGCTGTTATTCACTCTTTTGCAGGCCTGCTTAGAACAAAAATGAGAAAAAAGAGAGCTGATTATTGGCTCATCAAAACACAAAACAAAATCACCTGACAGGTTTTTCTAAGTGCACTGTTACAAAAATGATGGACCCCCTTAGACATGTGCATGTTTGATAAAACTCCCTCTATTAAAATAAGAAAACAACACAAATCTAACCAATAGAAGTAACCCATCACTACAACAACAACCTCAACAATCTTAAACACAGAACATTTTGCCACAAGTTCTTCAGGGTCCTGACACTCTCAGGTCAACTAACATCACCTCACCTGCTCAATACACAGAAAATCTCGTTAAACACCACACAACTTGCACACCATCATCACTAAATTCTAAATTTTCTCTTCTGAAAACTTACTACACACTAAGCGAGTTGGACAACATGATAAACAGACTCCTATGCTAAACCTGCTATCTGATCTTCATGAGCTCTTTTGTATTCAAAGGTTAACGCATTTTCTATTTGTGTGTGTGATTGTGTATATGTTTCTTTTGTGGGTTTTTTTTCAGACTCCCTCACAAGGTTCCACTTAAACAGTCAGTTTTTCTCTTTCCCAAATTTGATCTCCTCCTTAAATAACAACATTCCTTGTCCTCAGCCAGAAGTTAGAGCTTGATTTTCAGGTTCAGGGAACAATTCACCCTGAAAGACAGTGAGTGTCTCCCCTCTTTGGCTCATCACTCGTCATTGTTAATGACATTTCCCCCTCTGCCCCAGCGGCTTTACCCTTGAAGTCCCGTCTCCTCCAGTGAGTCCAAGCTCACTTAGGGACCTAGGTTCAAGCAATCGTGACTGCGCCTTGCCTTAGGTTGTCCCAGGGTTTCGAGGTGGGATCTTACCCGTCATGGGCTGTCCAGCCTTCCATGCTTCGCCTGATCACGGGGCCAAGTGGGCACGGGTGCTATGAGGGAGGGGACACACTGACTCTGGAAATCAAAGGAATGTAAGCTGCTTTCTTCATTTCATCAGTATATTAAGCTATCTCACTTCTGATTATTCCCAACATTTCACCTGTAACAATTTGTGTATGCGTGTGTTTTCTATTCATTAATGTAATTGTTAGTTCATGTATTTATTTTCTCAGTCTTTCTTTTTCTAAAACATGTAATTAATATATTTTATTACTTTTTCTTAAGACATTCAGTCTCTAATTCCTCTGTTTTCATGCTGCAACGTCTCTCCCCAGCTATAATCAGACTTCCTGTTTGGCCTTTACACACACTCTCTCAGGCCTCCTCTATTCACGCACTCTCCTATGAGTTATTATTACTTATTTATTATTTTGTACAAATCACACAGAATCATTCAAATCAAGTACTCACAACATTCACACACTTAGAAGCACTCAAAATACGCTTTCCTAAGAGTATTTTATCAAACATCTTGCTTAGAATCAGAAAGAGGAAGTAGACAACACTCAGTGCGTCTGTCCTCTTAAAAAGAAGAGAAATGAACACATATGGGACAATTCTCCCCATCTTAGACGAAATGTGACCTTTAATGTCCGTTTCTAAGTCATGTTCTTCTCTACACACGACTCTTGGCCTCCAGGGCATAAAACTTTAAACCTAAGTTTTTACTTTTACCAGAACTAGTACTTTACCAGAACCCTCATATGTGCAATAAGACTGCTATATGTGCAATTCTTTCTTTGACAAAGTTGTATTTTGTATTTTCTTACTCAGCTGTATATAGTATTGGTATTCTATTTTATTCTATTCTACTTTATTTTATTGCATTCCAGTGTTTTCTAATTTCTGCTGCATAACTTTGCACTTTTGCTTTAACAAAACAAATTTCCCACCTGTGGGACTAATAAAAGTCATCTTTATCTTTAACTAGCCCTAACCTAAATCCTGTCTCATCCACTGCTGAAATTCTAGTTCAATGAACACGTGTTGCAGTTTAAAATTAAAAGAGGAAATAACTCACACCCAAGAACTGTGTGTGTGTGTTAATGTCTGTGTCCCTTTAAATGAAAAAAGGTGAACACATGTGGTGAGTTTTCCTCAATTTACACAAAATATGACATTAAATATCCTTTTCTAATTCCTGTTCTTCTTTAAACACCATGAATGACCTCCAGGTCATAACCTTTGGACTTATAACTCTGATACAAGTCCACACAGCACACCAAGCACAGAGAAAATTCAACCTCAGTGCTTCAGAATTCTCCTCAAAATTCAGAAACTGTTTCTGTCATTTATCTCCCCAAGAACTTCATCATATGGACCTCGCCGGGTCCAGTAATCTTCAACACACGTACATCACTGCAGCCAGTGAAGATTTAAAACAGTTTATTGTCTCAGTTTACCCAGTATTAACTTATCAGGTGGACCGCAGCCGATCCATACATCTCAACACAATCGTGTGTTGACATTTACACAACTTATTCTTTACTTGTATCACAACACATCTAGTAATATCATCAGAATTACTTCAACATGGTAAACATTGATTTTCCTTTAAAATCAACTTACCCTTAAAACTCAAGATCACAGCTGACTCGATTCTCTGAAATCCTGAGTCAGTTAAAACACCTGCTCAACTCACGGTGTTCTTATCTCGGACCCCTTCGTCCGAGCTCACTCTTTACCCGGCATTTCCCCCAGATTGTTACGAGATCTTCATAAACCCAAAAGTAAGCATATTATTTCCCTAATCAAAAGTGAAGCCGTTCCTCACACAGTAATTCTTCATCCAACAGCCTTTGTGTTTTGAAACCAAAAGAGGGAGGAACAGCGCCCAATTTTAAACTGTGCATGTTGTCACTGAACAACACACACACACAGACACAGACCCAGGGCAATTCTTCCTGGATCATTTATCAACGTTCGAACAAACACAGTCCGCATTGATTATTTTCTGGACCTCAGCAGATCCACCAAAATTCATATAAATATATCAGCCATTAACCAATTTATTTCTTTTCCTCAGACCACGCCGGATCTGTTAATATCAACAACACTGCACACTCAGAATTGTGCAGCTGATTCTTCCCGTCAGACCGCGCGGATCTGTTACTTCAGCACAATAAACACTGATTTTCCTTCAAAATCAGTTTACCAAAAACCACAAAACCATTTCTGACTCGATTTTCTGAACTTCTGTGTCACTTAAACATCCTGACAGCACCAGGTGTTTTCTGTCGGACTTCCTCGTCCGAACTTAATCCTTTACTTACAAATAAGCGTCTCCCAAAATGATCCTCTTGATCATTAGCTATTCACCGAGCCCACAACTCTCGGCAACACCACCTGACATATGCTCACGCCGGAGCTCCTCTTTGAAATCTCAAAGAGGTACAGGATTCTCAATCCCGTGAGTTTGACACTTATTAAACCATAAGCTGACCAATAACTCTTATATTCTTCTATTCTTAAACATGCATTGGTCTTTTTTCTCTTTTACCATGAAATACCATATAACCTTTTAACTCAGTACTGTCTGTTTCTCAAAGTTTCATTATCCTTGCTTCAAAGCTTCTCATTACTTCCAAGTTACTCATTCATTACTTGACGTTTTACTTTATTCTCGAGAATTCAGTTTTACCACTACTGCGCCAATTTAGTAGTTAAGATCATCTACTCAGCGAACAGATAATTTAGAATTCAGCCAATTTGCACAAATTTGCTTATTGAACAGGTTTGTGCGTACCTTTTAATCTTTTTAGACCGGTCCTCTGTTCGCCTCATATCAGATCCAACCTTCGCCACATTAGTTCTCTCTGATCTAATCTAGAAACTTCATGGTCTGCCGTACACAGAATCTCTTTTCCCTTTTCTTTGACAAGAGATACTCAAAATTCTGCAAATTCTCTCCACTCAGGAGGAGGCTCACAGCTTTATTTCTTTCTCTGTTTCTGGTTGGATTAAAATAACTCTTATATTAGAATCACCCTGTCCAGTGATACTGTATTTCAAAATCACCCAAGGCACGCTCACAAAACAGGAAAATGCTTCAGCAGCCTTAATGGGATCCCCGTGGGCCTCTCACTGTCTATTTCCAAGCACCTATAATGAAACACCGGCACAATGAGCATGCCTTTTTATCTACCCCTCATTTAATGAGCCGGCTGGCACTTAAATCATTTCAGACAGTTTCTTACGTCACGGTTTCCAGCTGTATGAGTGGGTCCCTACAACCCGGATATACACACCGCTGCTCGTCTTTAAGAGACGTCAACAGGTCTGCAAATTCTCCAGATATGTCAACAAAAACACAGCTTTTCTCGTACGGTGGTCCACAAATTTTCACTGACCACGGCGGGTCCACAAATTTTCACTGACCACAGCGGGTCCACAAATGCATAGGTAATACTTTTTAATCATCTCTCATAGCTCACAGTATTTATTCTCAGAGTTACTTCAACACAACAGACCTTAGTTTCACTTTACTGCTCGGCTGGCTTTACTGCAAAACCTCAAGCTTACGGCTGGCCTGAGTTTCTCTTAAATCATATATCAACTTCCTCGGACTCTTGCGTCCGGTATTTTACTCTTTTTCTCACAATTAAGTGTCTCCCTAACAATGATCCTCTGCGATCACCAGGGCTATATCTGAGGCCACAAAATCTCAGCGGGGCCCCTCCCTAGTTTAATACCCAGGAAACGTCTTTCCGGGGTGGAGTCCTTGGCTCCGTGACTTTTAAACACTTATAATCTCTTTATTCCTCAATCACAGCTCAATCTCTCTTCTCTCTATTTCCTTAAAACAACATCTCTAGTTACTTTTAGCTCAGTACTGCTTTTTCCGAGCGACCGTGAACACAACACTACTCTTAAGTTTCACTTTCATTGCAACAAAGTTTTTCGTTTCAAACAAAACTCAAAACAGAGATCAACGGATAACCACTTGACTACATGTTCTAGAATTATAATCCAATACAGCACAATTTCAGTTTAAGAGGTTTGTGCCTTACCTTTTTATGGGCCCAATAGTCAAGCCATCACCGTGGCGTCTGCCGTTCGATCACCTGATCTGGCCTCGACCTCCGCCGACAACAAACACCTGTACCTCTTACTGCTGATCTTTAGTTGCCCTGCATCCTCCACCAAATGAAGCGAGATCGATCAACTGTAGACCAGACAACAAAGCAGCGGAGGCCCAGAAAAGTGCAATCAAACGATGAGTTTATTGACAACGGAGAACAACCGTCAGCATATGGCTTATTTGCTCTGACAAAAAATACACTGAGTTCTGGTTTTATAGCATAGAGGATCACACCCCACATACACGTCAATACAGGTCAAAAATACATTATGTCCAGTCATTGTTTACAGACAAGGGTACATCTTGTACATCTCTAATAACTATGAACAGACATATAACTTCTCTTTTGATAACACCTTCCTTTTAAGGTAATAACTTCAAGCTTCAGGGCCTCTAAGGGCTAATAATGGACCCTCGTCCTCAATCACTAAGTAGACTGAATTGGCGCAGGTCTCAAATAAGAAGCAGAAGACACTTGGGCCTTCGCTCAGGCCTGCTACTAGATTTATGTGTATTGTAAGCATGCATGCAATTAACCTGCTATGTTCTCATCTTCCCTCCACATGTATCACCTGGACACTCTCACCAGTGAAGCTTAAAACCCTCTTGGATAGAACATCAACTCTAAACAAGCACAGTTATGCATTGTGTATAGAATGAACTCAACCTGTGAATAGAATGAATGTGATGACAAACATATTCAATGCAATATGAACCCTGTAAACAATATTACTGATAAAATAATACTGTAGAACATGTTATTAATGCATTTATCATAAGGCAGAGTATATGGCAGCAATAAAAGAATCTCTAAATCCCAACACAGTCTACCCAAAAGGCCGAAGAAAGAAGCGGAGCATCGCAGAGAATCCTTCGACTGGAAAGATGGGTGTGGTAATAAGGTTGAAAATTTAATAGACAGAGGCTCCAGTCTAAAGCCAGGAGAAGGGATGAGAATTCCACACATGGGGCTCTGGGGCGGTTGGAAAGTATTGGGGGTGTTGGCGTTTTTAAGTGTTCTAATATGTGTGTTTATTTTTTGGCAGACAGGCGAATTGCCCAGACATGGAAGTCCATCCACTCCAGTGTCCAACATGACTGTGTCGTCCAAAATGTCAAAGTGTGAGGTGTCAGGTAAAAGGGGCTGAGTGTCTCAGCAGATATGATGGAATAGAGCTGGGCTTTGTTAAAGGGTCCACGACGGCGTACACGTTCGACGTGTACGACCTAATTGATTGTGAGGGAAAGAATAGTAGCTGGAGGGGATATGATATGTGGGTTTGTAGCCATTCCATGATATGCACAAATTCAGGAAATCATCGGTCAGGGCAATGGTGTCTGTGGAGTAACGTGGTGAGTTGGACAGGTTTGGGGTGGCAACCATCGGTGCCCGCAGCACAGAAGGGAATAGCTATACAGAGGGAGTTTTCCACTTCACAGAATCCTGTCACGCTGTCTTTGGGACCATGGAACACTCTGCCCAGGTCCGACAGCCCGGGAGGGGTATTTTATTTGATAATTGGGGGGGACGTATTGGGAACTGACCCAATCGGGGTGATCAAAGTGAATTTAATAAACCCAAAGCCCAAGCCGGTCCGTGGGAATATTGTGGTGAACACAACAGGTCAGCTCAGGAACGTGTCGTTACCCTTAGACCCAAATATTGCAGAAACAAAAGACAGAAAAGTTGTGATGGTAGATTACACTAGGCTGAAGCCTCAGGACCTGATTGAGCACGCCACCGGATTCAGTGACAGTAATCTCTGGCTGGATTGGGTGATTCAAAATGCTAGAGAGCAGCATGTATCTGATTGTGTTGCCTGTGCCTCAGCTAGACCTCGCCTGTTCACTGAGCCCGTGTCACTGTATCCAGAGGACGAGTGGGGCTACAACTGCATGCTGAGGTTAACTAGAGAAGCTGTGAGCACTGGCAACTGCATTATATTGTCCAGCTTATTTCCACCAATTCATAAGCATACACAAGTAGGACCATTTATGCCCAAACCTAATAACTATACATGTTTCAAATTCTCAACGGACACAGTGAAATACACTTTGGGGAAAATCGATCTTGGTGCACTGTCACACTCATGGGGAGAACCATAAACAATGTAAGTGACGTAAACATTATAATTGGCACATGGGCCAGAAGTGGTTTATATTACTATTGTGGACACCACACCCTTTTGGTTCGTGTTCCTTTGAGGAGTGTGAGGATGTTTTTTAGGAGCTCCACTCATGCTAATTGGGAACAAGGTAAAAGCCATACCACAACACAACACGCGCACATTGGCAGCAAGACGTAAGAGACATATTTTGTTAAAGAGAGGGACAAAAGGAACACATGCTTATGACCCTAGAACCGACTCGCCTACCTAGATCGACTCAAGAGGAGTGCCAAGGGGAGTTCTGAACGAGTATAAACTAGTGGATCAAATAGCTTCAGGGTTTGAAAGTATATTCATATGGATAACGCCAAATAAAAATGTTGACCGCATAAATTATGTCCATTACAATGTGCTGAGACTCTCAAACCTAACCAGCCTTGCCATGGAGCGGTTCGCAGAGTAGCTGGGCCCGTCCTCGTTGATGGGAGTGCAAAATCAAATGTCCCTGGACATGTTGTTGGTGGAGAAAGAGGGCATGTGTGCCATGTTTGGAGACTAGTGTTGTACCTTTATCCCCAACAACACCGCTCCAGATGGCTCCGTAACTCGAGCTCTGGAGGGGCTGAAAACTTTATCTAAAACCATGCACAAACATTCGGCAATTGACAACCCGCTGGAGAGCTGGATGACTTCTGTCTTTGGGCAATGGAAGGGGGTTTTTTTTATGTCTGCCATGCTTTCTATTGCTACTTTTATAGGGATAGTGGTCACATGCGGTTGTTGTCTCATTCCTTGCGCCAGAGTACTGCTGGAGAAGGTAATAGCGAGGGCTGTGGACTCAGGACCAATAGGTCCGATGGCCATGATGCCATTGGTAGAGTTGGAAGCGGCCGAATGGATCGAGGAGTTACACAATGGAAAGTATGGTGACCTTTTTTCAAAAGGTCAAGAGAGGGAATGTGGAACTAAAAGAAAATACATAATTGCTAACATGGCTTTTATTAGTGGCATTTTATTAAAACTTTTATTTAATGTGTAGCTCTAGTTATTTTTATACACACATTGCAAATGTGCTCATGAAGAGTTGGCGCTCAGTCCTTTTAAGGTCATAAGCTTCATCTGGCGTGAATGTCCAGACGATATATTGTGTAAGGTGACTCAGAGCGCAGAAAGGTCAATGCAAACACGCTTACAGACACAAATAACAGTAGATGAGTTTTAGGCCAGAAGTGAGATATATATTTGCTTGTAACTGCATTTGTGCCTGCATAGCAACAGTTGGTACAGGATGTGCTAAAGATAAGCATAAGAAGTGCAAATCAACAGGAAACATCTGGAGGGTAAGACGGTTGAAAACGCCATGTATGGTAAAAATGTTGCCGATAACGGAAACTTGTTTAACTGTCACTAACTGTAACTAATGCATGTTATATTATTTGCTGACACAAGAAGGGGCTGAACCCTGACATATGAAAACCATTTTGAAGTGTGCTTTCTAGCAGAGATCTATGGTGATGATGCTACTGTATACATCTCCCCACGTGTGTGTTCAATAAGATCATTGTTTGACTGAACTCATCTAGACCAGTGTTTGTTTGTTCTCATCCTCAAGTAAAGAATCAGGACAGTTGCCTGTAAGTTTTAGGTTTCATTTTAAAATTTTAGTTCTATTTAGGGCCCTACATGGTCAAGCTCCCCAATATTTATCTGACCTGCTGAAACCGCATTCATTTTTCCAAACTCTAACGTCATCATGTCAGAGACTGCTGGTGGCCCCACACACTCGATTTAAAACTCGTGGTGATCGGGCCTTTCAGGCAGTAGCACCACGGTTGTGGAATTCTCTTCCACCATTTTTATGCTTTCAACTAATTTATATGTTTTTATGTTGTATTTTATTGTTTTACATTGGTATATGCTGTATTTTCATTCTTTGTATTGTGAAGCACTTTATGATTTTTATCTGTGGAAAGCACTATATAAACAAATTTTATTTAATTACTTTTACTTACACAGTTGCTTTAGTGTGCAAGACATAAATGAAGTGCCATGGTCAGTCAGTATCACTTTTGTGGATGCTGACTCAATGACCTGAAACACAATATTCACAGAAATGCTGAAGTGGCAAGTAATAATGGTAACGGTTACAAAAGGTGATCTTGTAGTAGCTCACTGATTCACTAACTGACAATTGGGTTAGGATGCACACGACCAGCGCACATCAGCCTGTCTAGAGTTTTATCATATCCCGTGCGTCCAGTCATCAGGTATGATAAGCCAGCTGGTTGTCCTCTGTCTGTGTGTTGTCACTCACTGGATATAATATTTACCTAATCATCAAAAAATGTGAAAATATCGATGCTATGTCAGGACACACCATTTGACCATTAATTTTAATCATTTGGTGAAAGGACGAACGTAGAGTTTCGTGACATCTTCTCTAGTAAAAAATCTTTCATGGAGTGAATTACTGGAATTAATGATTTCACATGTCCCTATTTGTCACCCCTACCTACTAAACTATGGCCAATTCATAAGAGGTGTGTCAGGCAGGAGCTAACAGCAACCTTGAGTCTTTGCATTTTTCTGCTACATTTGATTTCCACCAGCACTATGGAATAGTTGCAGATTGCTCTATGCACACATCTAACCTCCACACTCTGCTTCCAACAATGCCCCTGGGCGTACAGCTCAAGTCCACCATAGCCCCTGCATATGCCCCCTTGGCACCTTACCGGCACACTGTACATATTTCTCGCTGGCCAGTGGCAGAAGACACGCCTCCGCCGTTCCTGCCCCTCCATGAACTGCTCGAGCATCGAGGCTCACTAACAAGCTTCTCCCTCTTTGGGGTCGGGCTGCAGTCACATTATCATTGTGTAATGCAGCCTCCTAGCACAGGCGAAAGGTCGATCCTCTAGCCCCATTTGACCTCCCTGGAAATGTCATCAGTGGTCCTCCCGCACAAGCCCCAGCTAGTCTATGATCACCAGGTGAACATCACTGAAGTGGCTCCTTGCTACCACCAGAGGGCTCAGCACCACAGCCTCAGCATCCCCCTGTTCCCATTGCATCGCAGCTAGCTCTGTCACCATCTATGCCTGTACCTCTGCTGGTTGCATGCTTTGTGGGTTTGGCATGTTTTACTAGGCAGTTAGGCGCCACTATAACACATAGAGGGTGTGGGGAGCCATAGCCCAGCTGCGCCGGAGTGGACCAAGCCCCAGGCCAAGAGGCCTGAGGTCCCCCCCACCCCCCGAAGGGATTCGACTGAGCCACGGATGCCAGGCCCAGTCAAGCAGCCACTGGGAGTGAGCCAGTACATACCTGAGCCCCGAGCCCTGGACACCAAAAACCACCAAAGCATTGATGACTGAGGGCAATAGCCACCCGCAGGGAGTGTGGTGAGGCGAGAAAGGCCTCCATACTTGTGTTATTTACTTTTTACATTCGTGCCAGCTGTTTCACAATGTTCTTTCACACAAACTGTTTACATGCAGACTGTAAGCAGACAGTTGTCTCTCAGCTCCTCTTCAACTCTCCTTCCTCTGAGTCCCACTTTCTATGTATGAGGGGCATGATTAAACAATGATCACCAATTGTCAACCATCCTCTCCTGGCACTGTACCCTGAAATCTCTGTCCCATCCCTCCTCTGCAGCTGAGCCACAAGCCACACCCATTGCTTAACCTAGGTCAGGGAGCCATTTGGCTTAGCTTAATTGCCCCATGAAATGAGCCATGACCATTTGGACCCCTGGCCTACCCACTGCCCCATCCTTCCTTTGCAGCCTAGCAACAAATCACATGCTTCCAAGGTCAGGTTTATGTTATTCACCTCTGTCATACAGCGGTGGAAAAACCCCTGAACTCACTGCCTAATCCCCAGTGGTCCAGGGCTTTTGGTGACCTGAGCAAACACTCCCTCTGCCCCCCAACACACACCAACCATATTAAGGATTGTACATTAATATATGTTAATAACTGTTGTCGGAACCATACTGAATATTTAAGATAAGATAATAATAATGGATTGCATTTATATAGCACTTTTCTAGACACTCAAAGCACTTTACAATTCCACTATTCATTCACTCTCACATTCACACACTGGTGGAGGCAAACCACAGTTTAGATTCAGATTCAGAAGACTTTATTCATCCCCGAGGGGCTATTGAGAGACTGACCTTGCCGACCATATATACAATACACAAACATCACATTGGGTGACAGGTCAGGCTAGGTAGCTGGCCAGTCAGCCGCACGAGCAGCGACCCGGAACCGAACAATGGAAAATAAACAACATCAGGAAAAACAAGGAGAAAAAATAACTCCCCCCAGACTGAGCTCCAACAGGGAGATCAGTTTGAGAACAGAAAAAAACCCACCTCTCCGCATAGCACATGAAAAACTCTTAATACTCCATTGAAACACATGACAAGCAACAGGGATAGGTAAAAGGTGAGAGACAGCCAGTGTAGACAGCGCATCCGGGCCTGCAGCATATGCGCTGGTCAACCCAGGTGGCCTTGCGTAGGATAGGAAGAAACAGTCTAAGCACAGTCTGTTATCATGGTGTTTTTGTTCAGCTCCAGTCTTGAGACCACACCTGGCGCCAAAGTGGTAGCCGCATGAAATGATGGTGGTTTTTACTTTAGTGCGAACAACTCATGTGAATTTCAAAGCTGTAGCCACAGCTGCCCTGGGGCAGACTGAGAGAAGCAAGGCTGCCATATCGCGCCATCAGCCACTCTGGCCAACACCAGTAGGCGGTAGGGGGAAGTGTCTTGCCCAAGGACACAATGACCAGGACAGACGGAGCTGGGCATCGAACCGGCAACCTTCTGGTTATAAGATGAGCTTCCCAACCCCCTGAACTATGGTAAGATAAGATGAGATGAGATAAAATAAAACTTTACTGATGCCAGGGAAATTACAAATAAAATACAACAGGTGCAAAATAAGTAAGATGATACACTATATATTTTATATAGTGAGAGAGTATGCAAATGGATAAAAAAACAGCCTTTATAATTCATACCACTCTGAGAATAGCAGACAAATCAACAATACACCTCTTCCAATTAATGGCAAATTGATATTATGCTGAACACAGTCCACAAGACTCAATAAGCTATATCAGTGTCTACTGCCTGATTACTATCATAGCCAATTGGCTAACAAACGTAAACAGAACCCCAAAAGTTGATTCTGTTCATCTGGATGTTTTCAGTGGGAGAAACGTTCCGTCACTCATCCAGGTGACTTCTTCAGTCTCAGCTGACTGCAGGTTTCCAACCTTATAAACAGTACATTTGCACAATGACTGAAACTAGCACCACTGCATGAACAATGTGCTGGGAGGTCAGTTCCTTGATCATTGGTTCCGACAACATCATTAATATGCAAATTCTCATGACCATTGATCAACAACCACTGATCAATGGCCATGAGTACCATTCACAGAGAGTTGGGGAATGGCTGCAATCACAGCATTGTAAGATGGTGACAGATGTACCCTTAGGCCCCCTCCTCAATTCAGAGATGGTCTTTCCCTTTTCACGTAAATGGCCTCCTTCACTCCCTGCTCAAACCAGCGTTCGTCCCTGTCCAGGATGTGTACATCCTCATCATTGAAAGAGTGACCTGGCCTGTAGATGTAAATAGACTGCAGAGTCCTGGCCCTACTAATGAATGTTTATCTAGTTGTTATCTTGTTTCAGGATACATAATACCTGCCATTATCCAAAGACAGATCTGCTTATCTGTATCTTTTGCTTGTTTCTCCTCTTCTCTTTTTTTCTAAACTGAGGACCTGATGGCTTTGACCTTTTCTTGTCCATCTTCCATCAGTAATTTTGCACTCCAGTATCAGCACCCAATCCCACAACATAAACTAATAACCTAAGAGACCTAAACTTTGTATGGGTTTTTTTTCTGGGATTTCACACAAACCAGGAAAAATAATTATTACATAATGGGCTTGGATTGACAATATTATGAATCAAATGTGCACTTTGGAAGCAGCCCGCCCCCTCCCCTTCCGCACAGCAGCAGCAAGCAGGTGCACCAAGAGGCCCTCATGCTCACTTTTCGCGTATAACATATAACAACATCAAACTGTTCTGTAATCACTGCACATCCTGCTTTATAGTCACTTATGTCTCTCTCTGTGTGAATCCTTTAGAGGAAAAAGCATTATCACTGGAGCGTCCTGGAGGTCAGGCCTGGGTCAGCAGATTCCAGAGGTGCTGCTTTAAATTATGAAGTTACCAACCTGCTGCTATAAAAAGAGTGACACTGCTTTCAACACAGTGTCACATTGTATGCACATTTCCCCCACTGTAACATTCAAAATTTTCCCAACAATACAGTGTGATAGCATAACCAACACATAGCCAGTAAATACAGTTACTTTACACAAAAATCAGTAACTCAGAAAAGTAGCAGCTAAATGGTTAAGTCTGCAGGGCCCACACACTCTCATGTGACCCTACAATCTCCTCCTCTGGTCTCTGTCATCCTCCTGCTCCTGCAACAGAGAAACATACATACATACATCCACCCTGTTGTCACATCTGGGTAGAGGTAGGTGCAATCTTGCATAGTGGTGTCAAGTCAGTCAAGCTTGTCAGCTTTTGTCAGTCCAGACAGTTCCCCATTTTTTTATTGCTGATAGCAGAGCCTATCGTGTCGCATTAAGTTTCTACTGCCAGCAATATGACGTCATTTCAAACAAGAAAAAGAAGAATTTAGACTGGATTACCTTGCTGAATCCTTTTAGAGAGGGACTCACTTTCTGATTGTGTCCCAAATAAATGACTTTCTCCAGAGCTTGGAGAAGCTTACTTTGCGACCATTCCCCCGACAACATGTTGTGTAGCGCTTTCAGTTCCAATCATGCAGATCTGCTTAAATGACAGAGATCATCAAAGAAAACTTTCAGTGCACCATGAAAGTAAAAAGGTTCAACTTTGCAACAAAAGAAAAATGAATCAGCCAGATTAATCCCCAAAACATTTATCCATCCATCAGCCACACACACCACACAACCCTGTTGTTCTCTTACACACTGAGTTTCTTACCATGTTACCAGATGCGTGCTATGTTAAAACTTTTGCCACACATGAGAAACAAAAAACTCAATGATCTATTAGTTTCACTCATTCAGAACCCCTCTCCAGCATTCTGTTCACTGCTACTATAATTCAATCATTTTTACTAATATAATACTAGTCCACTAGTCTACATATCACTTTTCATCTCACTAAGTGAACCGGACAAGATGATAAAACAGAAACACATGCTTATGATGCTGTCTGGTCTTCATGAGCTTTATTGTATGTGTGTATGTGTTAGTAGGATTAATCCATTATCTGTGTGTGTGTGTGACTTTCTGTACCTTTCTCTTTGCAGTGCTTCAGACACCTTCTCAATTTTCCCACTTAAAGCAGTCAGTTTTTCTCCCAGGTTCGCTAACCCAATTTTGAGTTCCCACACTAAACAGCCTCACCTGCTCCTTCCACTCTGGTTTCCTCTCCCCCTTGCAGCAGTCTTGTGGCAGTTCTCCTCTTCAGCTTTGTCCTGTGCAATCCTGGCCACAAATTCATATTCTGGGGCTTTCATCAGGTGCCCTGGGCGTCCTGGCTGTCGACAGACTTCGGTGTCTGTCGACAGCGAAGCCTTCCTCCTCGGTGGAAGGCCAATTCTTGGGATCCAGCTCTGAAGGACCAAATGAATGTTGGGTCTGCACTTGCAGGCCTGGCTGGTTCAGAGACTTGTCATCATCATCATCATTTATTTATATAGCACTTTAAAAACACACCTGGTAGACCAAAGTGTTGTACAAGACACCGTGAACAAAGCAAGACAACTCCTCTCAGTCAGTTTTCACTTGCTGCACAAGGGCAGCCTGGTCGGCTCTTGGAGCTGAAAGCTCCTCACCTGATCCCAGTCAACTTCAACTACCAGTGTCCCCTTGCTGCCTCTTATTCAATGACAAACAGTTACACAAACACCCATGGCAAAACCATAAATGGTGTGTGTCATAACAGTTAAAAGCACTGCGTGTGTGTGTGTGTGTATGCATGTGCAAGCATGTGTGTGTGTGTGTGTGTGTGTGTGTATACGTGACTGCTGGTCATAAAAGGGTCATCTCCCCTCACCCCTGTATATGGCTAATCTCCTTTAATGGTCCACCATATACAAACACAGGTGAGGCTATAAAGGGCAGAAAGTAAACATTCCTTACTGAATAAGGAAACCAGAACCTTACATAGAATGTGCCTGCAGTTAAATGCTATAGCTATAGCTATAGCACCCCCACATCTTAGATGTAGGGGAGGAACAGAAAATCATCTAAACATGCAGTTTAAGGCAAGGTTTACAAATTTAAACACAACAATGACAACATTTAGCAATTCACTCCAACAACAGCTACCACCAGAGGTAAGGGAGGAGGAGCAATGTGAAGCAGGAAAGTAAATAAATCAGGATATGGCAAAGAGCTTCAGACAGAAAGGTGGTGGAACTCCACAGCAAGCTATCTCTTCCTTTTTACTAGTGATGGAAATGTTTGAAGAAACTGAACTCTGCTTTCCACAGCTTCTTAACTTCTCCTGCAGGAAGCCCATGCAACCTCACTCAGTATCTATACTCATTTATATTGCATTGTCCTCCATCTCTTTACTGACTGTGACTCTTAATCTGCTGGTCATCATCTCCATCTCACATTTCAAGTAATAATTTTGTCATAGATAAGGGTACCAGGTTTTGTGGATCAGTAAAATGAAGATAACATATTAGAGTATAAGTGAAATGTGTGTCGGTAGTAATGTCTGTTTTTGTCTTACACATATATCTGTATAAAATTGTACTTGTTGCTACAAATAATAATAATAATAACTGTGTCGCTGTCTTTTGTCTTCAGGAAGCTGCACACCCCCACCAATCTCCTCCTCCTCTCTCTGGCTGTCTCTGATTGCCTGGTGGGTCTCCTGATGTTATTTCAAATTATGATTATAGATGGTTGCTGGTTCCTTGGTGAATTCATGTGTAGTATGTATTTTCTCTTGGACTACATTATTACCTCTGCCTCAGTAGGAACCATGGTTCTCATATCAATTGATCGTTATGTGGCCATTTGTTACCCTCTCCATTACTCTACCAAAGTCACCCCAAAAAGAACAAAAGCATGTGTTTATCTGTGTTGGATTTGTTCTTCAGTCTTCCAGTGTCTTGTGCTAAAAGACAACCTGGTGCAACCTGGCAGGTATAATTCCTGCTATGGGGAGTGTGTGGTTGTTGTTGGCCATGCTTTTGGAGTTGCAGATCTATTGTTGTCCTTCATTGGTCCTGTCATTGTGATTGTAGTTCTTTATCTAAACGTATTTGTTGTGGCTATGACTCAAGCTCGTGCCCTGCGGTCACATATTGCAGCTCTGACACACGAGGGGTCAGTAAGTACAAATGTTAAAAAATCTGAAATGAAAGCACTGAGGACCATCAGTGTTGTTATCATTGTGTTTCTAATATGTCTCTGCCCATATTACTGTGTCACACTCTCAGGTCAAGATGCCATGCTCAGTGCTTCATCTGTTGCATTTGTAATGTGTTTGTTCTATTTAAACTCCTGTCTAAACCCTCTAATTTATGCTTTATTTTACCCCTGGTTCAGAAAATCTGTTAAACAAATTGTTACACTTAAAATATTGAAGTCTGGCTCCTGTGACACCAATATCATGTAAACAGAATGAAAGCACTCACATACAAACAGAATGTTTACCAACTAAAAAAAGGGAGAGTCAATTCAAACATACGCTTGGTGTAACTGAAATATGTAATGAAAAAAGTGGCACCTACAAGTAAAGAAATGAAACACAAATCAGGGAGAAATGTACTGCACATGTATGTTCATTCCTTTTACATATTCAGGAACACAAATCACAGAGCGAAGAATTTAAATTAGAAATACCATTTTGTTAGGTACACATATTCCACTGCTTACTAAGGCAACTATCTTATAAGCCAACTACATGACATCAGCTCAGTGCATTTGGGCATGTGGAGATGGTGAAGATGACCTGCTAAAGTTAAAACTGAGCACCAGATAAGCTAAGGAAGGGGAAACATGTGACCCTAAATCTGGTTATAGGTGCCAGACAGGCTGGTGGTCTACATGGATTTTTTCCACACAGCTGCCTCTAGGTTTTTATAGGAAATGTCTAAACAAAAAAAGAAGAAAAGAAAAGAAAAAAATATCCAGTGACTTCTGAATGTACACGTGATCATTGTTATTATTAGAGTAAGCTGAAATATTTATCTTTAAATCTTCTCACACTTCTGGTAAAATAATGGATAGATAGAGAAAAGAAGTCATCTTCATAGCCTCAGGATCTACTGTGCAAACCTTTAACTAGGAATTACTTCTGGCCTATGTTGCTCCACACATCTCTCCACTCCACATCAGGTGGCTGTAACTCAGGAAGTAGAGCAGATAGTCTACTAATCAGAAGGTCTGATGTTTGATCTCAGGCTGCCCCAGTCTGCATGCCAAATATCACTGGGCAAGATACTGAACCCCCAGTTGCTGACTTCATGGTAGTATGAATTTGTGTGAATGTTAGATAGTATTGACATGATTTTTTTGTCGTCAGGTTTGTCACAGAGGACAAACTCAGTGTATTCAAAATATATGTTTTTTTCAACAAAACCTGATTGCAAATGTGCACAACGCGAAGCAAATCCAATGCATTACCGACAGGATGTGTGTGATATACACTACACCCCCACTCCTCACATCTGGCTTCCACAGTCATTTTACTTAATGATTATCAATTCAATTCAATTCAATTCAATTTCTTTATTGTCCCACAAGGGTAAATTAGTTTAGCAGCAGGATAAAAACAAACAGAACAATAATATAAAATAATAATGACAATAATAGTGATAGAAAGTCCAAGGATGGTTATTTGCCATTAAGGAGACAAAATGCAGTAGGGATAAAAGAAACCTGGAGTCTTTTAGTCTTCCTCACAGGTACTCTAAAACGGCGGCCGGAAGGCAACAACTCAAACTATAAAGTAAAAATTCGCCTGTGGGACGGGTCACATTATATGGGACTCTTAAAGTCTTAAAGTCCTTTTAATTTAAACGAGTTTTACACTTTATGGCCAGCACACATCAACCTGCAGTTCTTAGCAAACGTCTCTTGCTCTGCACTATTCTAGAATGGTTTGAGGGTCCTCAGTTCTCAGGTTATAAACCTAGACCTCCAGACGCCGCTGGTCCGACGCTGTGTCCAGACGCTGCGTCCAGACACCGGGGGGGCAACCCCAGAATAAACTCGGCACGTTAGACATCAACTTCCAAAAAACCCCAAACCAAATCAAAACAAAAAAACGTATCTTGCTCTAAAGTCCAGACACTGGAAGAATTTTGCACGAATGTCATTTAACTTGCCAACTAGCCAACAGATAATTTAGAGTTCATCCAATATGCACCCTGTTTTGGATCCGGGTCACGGCACCAATTATTGACCCGATTCTTTTTTCCTCAGGCTTGTCAGAGAAGATGCAAACTCAGTGTATTCAAAATATATGTTTTATTCAACAAAACCTGATTGCAAATGTGCACAACGGAAGGGAGATGTGCACCGCGCAAAGTCTCCTGCAAATCTAATGCATTACCGACAGGATGTGTGTGATATACTCTACACCCCCGCTCCTCACGTCTGGCTTCCACCACCTGAAGGTTGTCTCCTGTTGTTATCATCTAGCAGCACAAACATAGGCAACACTTTCTGGAAAGTATTTAACCCGATTCTTTTTTCTCCATGACAAAACAGAGAAAACCGACTCATAGTGTGTTAAAACAGTTATATTTCTTTATTTAATCATCTTCCGGAAGAGAGAGACCTCTGCACAGCTCAAACGCCAGTTGCAAGAGCTCTCTAACATTAGAATCATCAGCTGTGACTTATATGGTGTTATTTTGGTACTTTACACGTCACACAGTCTCGATCATTGTTTATACGGAAAGTTCCTCTTTTCTGTGTCTTGATTTATTAATATGCCTTGTGCACTAAAACTTCCTGTTTTTCAGTCTGGCTGAGCACTTATTTGTGGCCTTGCTCTACAAGCCTTCATTATTAAAGTACATAAAACAATATAATGAGCAGATACACATTAAAAATATTTCTTTTATTCCTAACAAAAATCTGCACTAAAAGATCCTGTTTATCACAGTTTAATGTCGCCAAGCAGTCTAATGACCTAGAGCACAGTATATAAACCCTCAAAGCTGGCCTTTAACATTACACTTTAATATTACACTAAAATTGAAGAAGCTTCTTGGATGAGATGTGAAACGTCTTCAAGCAACTTAAAGAAGTCCAGACGCTTTTCTTTCCAAGCTCCTTAGACTATGATGGCCTGGATGACTGAGAACCTTCACAGACATTACACTTTAATATATACTTTAATATATACTTAGCAAATAGGCACTTCAATTATATTTTATAACAATAGACAGCACAGGATAGCATACAAGCTTAGAAAAACGTGCTTGTATTAATGGGTGAATATGGCATGTTGTATAAAGTGCTTTGAGTGGTCCAAGAGAGTAGAAAAGTGCTAAATAAGAATCAGTCCATTTACATATTCTGTCATCTCTTTAACTCTATGATTCTATGATTAATCTGAGTTTTTCTGTTACTCTTGCTCCACCTGAACCAGCCGACTGCCACTAATTCAGTTCTTTATTTGTACACTGGCACAGGGCTGGTGATTTTTTTGTTTGCAGTCAGTTATTTTTAGTCTGTTGTGCAACTTTTCAACTGTTTTGCTTCCAGCACAGCTCTTTTCTCTGGTCCCTGCCACTTCCTGATATAGGTGAGAGCCTGATTATTCGATCAGCCCCATCTGCCCTGCCCGCCTCCCTAGCACTACCACCTGTACCTACTTCATGACTGCACCTACTACTGCAAGAAGTCTTCAAGTTCTTGCAGCTAAAGATGGTTCTGCAGAGATGGCTGTAGATAGGTAGGTCGGTCACCAGGTCATCTACTAATAGAAAAGTTGGTGGCTTGATCCTTAGTTGCTATAGTCTACAAGATACTGAACCCCAAGTTGCTCTCTTGTGTTCACTGGATTATCAATGCAAGTTCATTTTAAATAGAAAGCACTTAGGTAGAAAAAGCATTAAAAAATGCTTTTATGACTGGCTGTGAAAGGGTGAATAAGACATGTTGTATACAACCAATCGAACGCTCAAGTACAGTAGAAAAGCGCTATATAAAGCCAAAGTCAAATTTATTTATACAGCACATTTAAAACAACAACTGTTGACCAAAGTGCTGTAAAAAAATAACACCCCACCTTGTGTCTCAATTTGATTGATGACCCTAGCCTTGACCTTTTGACCCCTCCCCTCCCCCACAGGAAGTGTGTAATTTGATCCCTAAGCGTGACGAATTGCATCCGGAAGTGTGTAATATGATCCATAATAGCGCCACCTGTTGTGAGAAAAAAATAAAAAAAAGTTTTTAGAGGGAGGGGGGTCTGCGGAGGGAGGAGAATAAAAACAGAGAGGAGGGCGCACACTATCCTATGCACAGACGCAAGATGGATCCTTTCATTCTGCAGCCCTCTGTACTTGGACGGGGAAGAGATCTGGGGATCAGAGAAGGAGGGGTTCTTGAGACATGGGGGTGACGCAGCTGCTGAGTCAGTGCTGTATAGAGAGACAGAGCAGCAGTCAGTTTTCCACAGACAAACTCATAGTTTGAATGTTTAAATATTATGACAATTTTCTCAGTATTTCTTTTTTCAATAGCGGATGTAATTTTACTTTCTTATATTACAGGCACAATAAAATAAAAAAACTTTAAGATTATCTGACTAGTAACGGATTACATATACATATATATATATATATATACACATATATAGTGCCGGGTGGAGATAAGCTACACCAGCGCTTGTAATGGGAAAAAAAAGAGTGACTTCTTATTGTCTGTAGAGAACCATTTCTTTTAATAGTATTTTATTTTCTTATATTACAGACATAATGAAAAACCTTTAAGATTATCAGCCTAGCAACAAATTGCATTTTTATAGAGCGGGTGGAGGCAGGCTACACCATCGCTTGTAATGAAAAGAAGAACTTTCTATCCGCTTGTAACCTACAGACCACCCACCTCATTCGTGTAAAAAATGAATATCCCTTAGTGAATACTTAGGATACTTATGAGAGGAGTAGACATTACTCCTCTCATAAGTAGTAAACATAGTAAACATTAGAAAAGGTAAGAATAATGAAAGAAAATAACTGACAACTCTATTAATGAATAGAAAACACACACACACAAGTTGCTACATGTGAGATTATTTTTGAAATGAATCAGAAGTAAGATAGTTTGAATCTAGAGCTCAGTGAAAACATGCATAAAGTGTTAAATATGAATACATGAAAATGCAATGAAGATGCAGCTTACACTTAATTAAGATGATCACATTGCATGCAATGAAGAAAGCAGCTTACACTCAATTAACATGAAATGCAACGAGGAAGAAAACGCTTACATTCATATTCATGACATAAACATGACATAACTGGTATTGCTGACAGGAAAGAGACAGAAGTGGGTCCTTTAAGCAATGATGATAATAATGAAAATGTCTCAGTTTGTTATTTTCAGGAGTAAAGCAGACCTGGACCAACTCTCCAGATGCACCAGTCGGAAGGAAATTGTAGGTTAAAATCAATGGATAAGTTAAGGCAAGTTTCTGGTTGAATTGTTCACAGCATGATGTGTCCATGAACCTGGAAAACAGGCCCTAACACCTGGCTGAAGACCAGGAGTGCTTTATTTAAGGTGGGAAATTAAAATTTGGGTTAGTAATTCGGGGAAAGAGAAAACTGACTGTTTAACTGGAGGGTTGGAAAGGTGTCTGACAGACTGTGAGGCCATATATGCAAAAATAACACATACACATACACATACAAACAGAGAATGCATTAACCTTACAGAGACAAGACAAGCTCATGAAGATTAATGAATAGATATTGAATAAACCTGGCTAAGAACACAAGCATATGCAATGAAGATCAGCTTGCTACTTGTATGAGTGATAGAATGGTGTGAATGGTTAATAAAATAGACTTAAAGCTTGAAGTTGACTCAAAGAAGTTAGATGACAGGGGAGTGAGTTATGGAAATTAACAGAAGAAAAGTGATTAAAGCAGTTTTAAAAGAGTGACTTAGGAGTGCTCTCGTACTGAGTGATTAAAACCAGTGATTACTATAGAAAGAAAATGAAAATAATTCAATAATGGGATAAGGTTTAAACATGTATTTCTCTTGTCAAGTTGGCTGTTGAGCTGTGAGTCACTATGCAAATTAGCTGGAGTGAGTGAGTGACAAAGACACTTCCTGTGTCTGTGTCTCGGAGGCTTTCAGTTCAAGAGAGCGGTGGCTGTTGTGTTGAGGATTATTTGGCGAAATATATAAGGGTAAAGTAACGGGATATTTGATTACGGTGGTCAGGTCTGTTCAGAGGTGCAGATTTGGACAGGAAATTTATAATTTAGGGATGATACGTTGTTGAAATCGGTTTATATCTTATGTTGAATGAAAACATGGCGGAGTGAGGAAGGGAGACATTGTGCAAACGGTCTTTGATCTTTTGACGAGGTTTTCGGTGTGTTGAAAGGGTGAACTTTGAGAGTGTTTCTGATTTTGGAGGCTGTTGTTTTATTTCAAGAGAGGGAGTTTGATTAGACATGGATATGTCTGAGAGGGGCCCGAGAAATTTTGTAGTAGTGCACTCAGAAAAAACCTGTCAGGTGATTTTGTTTGGTACTTTGATGAGCTAATAATCAGCTCTCTTTTTTCATTTTGTTCTAAGCAGGCCTGGAAGAGAGTGAACGGACGGCGCTGACAAAATTACCAAGTAAGGATTGCAGCGAGTCAATCCAGTCAAAAGTATAGAGAACTATTTTCCTAAAAAGGAAAACGAAATAAAACAAATGATTGAGCTCATTTTGCTGATGTGGAGCATTTCATTATATGCGCAGAAGGCTGCAGATCAGCAAAAAATATCATGTGTGAATGCATGTGAGTGAATGTGAGTGACTGGACTAAGGTGGGGATGAATAACTGTGGACAAATTTACCATGTGAGGAAAAGAAAGGGGATGCTTTGTTTTGCTTTTGCCATAAGCAGGACAAGTGGGAGACTTAAATCTGGGGATGCTGATGTTCCTTTGAGTGAATTTCTGTTTTATTGATTTGGGTTAGACCATATTATTACATTATAAAATGCTAAATGCTAAGAGGGAAACATTTTTGGATATAACTCAAGTTACCATTAACTGAGGTAACACATGATTAATAACTGTTCTGTTTAAGTTTATTTTTGTCATGACACAGACTGGATCATAAAGGGGGAGTATGAAATGTAAAGTACAGGTTTGGTTCCCAGGAAATTCCAAGGATCCAGAGTTCGATGGAGCAAGGAGTTTGAGAAGATTTGACATAATAATTAAATTGATTTTGTTCCTTAAACACAGGTTTTCAGGGCTGGAGCAAAATACCGGAGAGGAGGATGGCTGAAGTGTTCTGAGAAATGATATGATATGACTAACCTTTTTTCCCTTTTAATTTCCTAAGCTTGGGTGAAGCATTTTGAGTTTTTGCCACATGAGATGTGTCAAAAAAGAGAGGGGTTTAAGATTTAATTTGTTTAATTTAAAATGGGTTTTAGTATGATTTTATAACTATTGGGGTTGTTTGAGAATTTAGTTATGGTAAACTGTGGCAGAGATTGTTAATTCTAAAGAAAGGATTAAAATGAACTGAATTCGGTTTAGAAGATAAATTGCTGGTGTTCATATTTCTTTTTGATTTTTAGGATAAGTTGTCACAGTGACATAATGTTATAATGTTGTTATAATGTAGGCTTTAGAAACAGATATTAAATAGATTTACACATTGCATTCTGTGCCTTTAACGGAGTTGTGGCTCAGAGAGTCGTCTCTTGAGGGTCACAAACTTTTGGTTAGCGTTATGATTAGCCAATCTACTGTGAGAATGACCTGAGTTATTGAAGGATTGCACACGCTTACAGACATATAGAGTTCATCAACACACAGGACAGTATTGATTTGAGGCCTAGGGCCTGAAATTCATTTAGCTTTTAACTGAATTTGAGCTGGCCCTGTAACAAGTGACAGACAAGAGGAACTGAATAGGAGTTTGGTTGTGACTAAACTGTGTGACATGTAAAATATTGGGATAACACATGCAGCTCTAAATTAGTCTTATTACATAAAATGCAGGTATAGAATAACAAATGCTTGTTGAAGTGACCAAGTTTTTGTTTAAAACAGAAGCAAAGGGAGAAAGCTTATATATTTTGGTTAAGTCTGATAAAGTATAAATTAGAATGTACCATTACATTAAGAGCAGCAAAAATGAAATAAAATGGTATACCAAGAACAGGGTATAACACGGGAAATGTGGGTTCTGAAATGCAGTTAGAGTTCAGCTTTTAGCTATGATGAAATTTACTTAGGAGTCATTAATAATGTGCTTACACTTAGTGATTAAAGTGGTTGTTTTTTCTTTGATCCTTTAGTAGAATAAGCCGTTATAATGATTTTCTTGATACATTTTCTTGTGATAGGTGACTTTAGATGAGAGGCACTTGCAGCAGCGACAGTTTTGTGCACAGGATGTTGATGATCAGATAAGGAGCAACAGGAAGCACATGCAGAGACGTGCTTCCTTTGATCCTCTTAAAGGCAGTGCTTTTAAGAGTTTTACAAATGCTGAGTACGGTTGAATGAGATATAAAAATAAAAGTCAAAAACCAAATACGAAATTAGGTTCATGTTTTGAGTAATATTAGGTTGAATCAGGTTTGAATAAAGAGAACTAGAGAGGGTCAGAGCTAAGAACAGTGATCCTAATGTCCATGACGTCAGGGGTGGACAGGGAGGCAGCTGAATGGGCCAAGGGTGACCCAACATAATGTATGGCGACCTCTGGTGTGCCAGAGGTCGAGAGAGGATTGAGAGGAGTAGGAATATTTTACTGCTATTATTTGCTGCTATTTTATAATCATCATTACCATTTCATTATTAATAGTGATGTTGCATTTAGATGCATTCAGATGTTCAAATATATGGGTATTATATTAGTCTTTATTACAAATCCAGAAGAACCACTTTAAATTGTTGAGTTGAATCTATAATTTTAAAGGCTTTTGAATGTTTTATATTCTTATACTGAAGTCTTCAGTGGGTGAAGCACTCAAAGAGCAGGGACAGGAAACACGTCTGCAAGGCATGCTTTTGCAGAAGTGAAACTGAAAGCAGACTCTGAATGCGAGTACTGTGAGTAGGATATGAAACTGTATTAAGCTTTTAGTAGAGGCTTTTGATTAAAACATTTATTCAGTAGATTACATATATAGTTCCAGTTAGGTTATTATATGTAAGGATGAGCCTCTGTTCTGGTGAAAGGTCAGAAGTGCAACGGGTGAGATGTGAGAGCATGTAAGGCGAGACACCCATAAACACACATACAGACACATATAGTAAGAGAGGTCATGACACGTCGCAGTACACAGCACGCCTGCGCGCCCCATGCGTGCCACGCACACACATATTAGATAGACTCATTTAGGTAAGAGTTTATAACTGCAAAGTTTGGGTGCGTGCGTGGTAGTCTGTTCCAGGAAGTACACCAGATGTCTCAGAAGATAGCGACAGCGAAGACGAGCTGGGGAAGCACCTGGCCGACGCCGAAGATGATGTTCTGTTTTAAACTATGTTAAAAGTCATTGTGGTTTTGAGTTGACGTATGCTATATTAACTCTGCCTGGCAACAGAAAAGGGGCTGTACTATCTTAACCCTATAAAACCGTGGTCTGACGATTGTAAAGCAGTTCAATACTGAATCTGAACAGTATTGGCTCCGCATATGTGTATTCATTAAAATGCCGTCTAATTTGCACCCGGCTGGATCTGTGGTTATTTTTGGATTTCCCCTCAATATTCTGAACCTTAACACTTACTTTTACGATTAAAACACCCTCGGATGAGGTATTTTGGTTTTGTGCAGCCACTCCTTATCAGACCAAAAGTAAAGAGTTTTTCTTCATTATTTTGAGCCACTTTTACAACAGGTTCTCTCAATAGACAGAAACCCTAAAAGAAAACAGCCTTGTTTTACACATATCGAGGAGGAGTCAACAACCCCTCTAATCGTTATTAGTATTTCTTAATGCCTCCAGCCAAGCAAAGAATTTCATATTGGCCTTGAATAAGTTCCGTCGGTTCATCCCGGTCAATTACCTGCTTCCTCCGTCTCATACCATAAGCGTATGAAAAAAACCCCCAGAGAATTTATTATTTTGGTAGAGGAGAGAGAGAGAGAGAGAGAGAGAGAGAATCGATCAAACTTTTCTACAAAAGCGTTATACCACTCCGGGTCAGGAGGGGCGATAAAGCACGGACCGGCTGGATGACTACGCCGGATGGAACCATAACGGAGCGTGGCAGCGAGTTTCTTTGACCTTCATCCTGCTCCATGATCAGCCGTTAAAACTTTCCCCAATATTGCTGTAATGTAACAACAAAGTTAGTTTTTAAGATCAGACAGGTCCCAAAACATTCCTTACACACAGTCACTGAATTAGCATCTGTGGCACAAATAAGCTTCAGGAACTGACTTGTTTTTTAGAACAGACTTTTGACACTTGGATGTTGGCTTAATTTTTTACACAAAGAGAAATTTGACCCTAATAATAAAAAACATGGTGAATACTTACCTCAACTTTGATGGGGTTTTTTCACAGCTATTTATTTAGAAAAAGAAGTAAAACACGTTACAAGGACACAATGCACATTGCAGAGTACATGAATGGGAATTCCTCCTCTCTATACTTACACTCCTCCCTACCAATTGCCGAGTCATCATCTCCATATTGTGTGTCCCACTTTTCAAGTTTCATTGAAGTGTGCACAAGATGTAAAACAATGTATTAGTTTTTTAAGTCCCCGGTCTAACAAGATGCCATTCATTTAGGAGACTAATAATTTTTTGATTTTAAATTGTGCTAACGCAGTATCGTTAAAAATAAAACATATTAGAACTCATTTTTGTTGGACACAAGAACAACTCGAGCATATTTTTTTTCGGGAGCCGAACTAGGATTACAAGTTTGCCGTGCCCCTGGGGACCAGTGCGAGGTTGTGTGGCGTGGAGGGTCCAGACACTCCCACAGCGCAGACTTTGCTATCCGCACAGAGCGTTTCTGGTGTGTCTCATGCAAAAGAGACAATACAGCTCACGGTAAGCCAGCCCTTTATAAATATCTCTTTGATTATTCAAACAGTGTTTAAATTGTGACTCCAAAAACATTTTATCTATGTTAAAATATACATACATATATTTCAAGTTTTTTGAGCAAATCCGTAATGGCATAACCAGTGTGCAGCCTAATGTACATCTTTTAAGATGAATAATCAATAATCTTGTGCACACTTCAATGAAACTTGAAAAGTGGGACACACAATATGGAGATGATGACTCGGCAATTGGTAGGGAGGAGTGTAAGTATAGAGAGGAGGAATTCCCATTCATGTACTCTGCAATGTGCATTGTGTCCTTGTAACGTGTTTTTTACTTTTTCTAAATAAATAGCTGTGAAAAAACCCCATCAAAGTTGAGGTAAATATTCACCATGTTTTTTATTATTAGGGTCAAATTTCTCTTTGTGTAAAAAATTAAGCCAACATCCAAGTGTCAAAAGTCTGTTCTAAAAACAAGTCAGTTCCTGAAGCTTATTTGTGCCACAGATGCTAATTCAGTGACTGTGTGTAAGGAATGTTTTGGGACCTGTCTGATCTTAAAAACTAACTTTGTTGTTACATTACAGCAATACTGGGGAAAGTTTTAACGGCTGATCATGGAGCAGGATGAAGGTCAAAGGAAACTCGCTGCCACGCTCCGTTATGGTTCCATCCGGCGAGTCATCCAGCCGGTCCGTGCTTTTATCGCCCCTCCTGACCCGGAGTGGTATAACGTTTTGTAGAAAAGTTTGATCGATTCTCTCTCTCTCTCTCTCTCTCTCTCTACTCTACCAAAATAATAAATTCTCTGGGGGTTTTTTCTCATACGTTTATGGTATGAGACGGAGGAAGCAGGTAATTGACCGGGATGAACCGGACGGAACTTATTCAAGGCCAATATGAAATTCTTTGCTTGGCTGGAGGCATTAAGAAATACTAATAACGATTAGAGGGGTTGTTGACTCCTCCTCGATATGTGTAAAACAAGGCTGTTTTCTTTTAGGGTTTCTGTCTATTGAGAGAACCTGTTGTAAAAGTGGCTCAAAATAATGAAGAAAAACTCTTTACTTTTGGTCTGATAAGGAGTGGCTGCACAAAACCAAAATACCTCATCCGAGGGTGTTTTAATCGTAAAAGTAAGTGTTAAGGTTCAGAATATTGAGGGAAATCCAAAAATAACCACAGATCCAGCCGGTGCAAATTAGACGGCATTTTAATGAATACACATATGCGGAGCCAATACTGTTCAGATTCAGTATTGAACTGCTTTACAATCGTCAGACCACGGTTTTATAGGGTTAAGATAGTACAGCCCCCTTTTCTGTTGCCAGGCAGAGTTAATATAGCATACGCCAACTCAAAACCACAATGACTTTTAACATAGTTTAAAACAGAACATCATCTTCAAGGCCGAAGCCAGGTGCTTCCCCAGCTCGTCTTCGCTGTCGCCTATCTTCTGAGACATCTGGTGTACTTCCTGGAACAGACTACCACGCACGCACCCAAACTTTGCAGTTATAAACTCTTACCTAAATGAGTCTATCTAATATGTGTGTGCGGCACGCGCAGGGGCGCAGTGTGTGTGTACTGCATGACGTGTCATGACCTCTCTTACTATATGTGTCTGTATGTGTGTTTATGTGTGTCTCGCCTTACATGCTCTCACATCTCACCCGTTGCACTTCTGACCTTTCACCAGAACAGAGGCTCATCCTTACATATAATAACCTAACTGGAACTATATATGTAATCTACTGAATAAATGTTTTAATCAAAAGCCTCTACTAAAAGCTTAATACAGTTTCATATCCTACTCACAGTACTCGCATTCAGAGTCTGCTTTCAGTTTCACTTCTGCAAAAGCATGCCTTGCAGACGTGTTTCCTGTCCCTGCTCTTTGAGTGCTTCACCCACTGAAGACTTCAGTATAAGAATATAAAAACATTCAAAAGCCTTTAAAATTATAGATTCAACTCAACAATTTAAAGTGGTTCTTCTGGATTTGTAATAAAGACTAATATAATACCCATATATTTGAACATCTGAATGCATCTAAATGCAACATCACTATTAATAATGAAATGGTAATGATGATTATAAAAATAGCAGCAAATAATAGCAGTAAAATATTCCTACTCCTCTCAATCCCCTCTCTCGACCTCTGGCACACCAGAGGTCGCCATACATTATGTTGGGTCACTCCTTGGCCCATTCAGCTGCCTCCCTGTCCACCCCTGACGTCATGGACATTAGGATCACTGTTCTTAGCTCTGACCCTCTCTAGTTCTCTTTATTCAAACCTGACTCAACCTAATATTACTCAAAACATGAACCTAATTTCGTATTTGGTTTTTGACTTTTATTTTTATATCTCATTCAACCGTACTCAGCATTTGTAAAACTCTTAAAAGCACTGCCTTTAAGAGGATCAAAGGAAGCACGTCTCTGCATGTGTGGACACCCGGGAGGAGGAGTGAAAAAAATGAGTCCTATGTGGGTCGTGGAGAAAGAGAGGCGAGAGCATGCTGAGAATAATGACAATTTAGAAGACTGCGAGGAATTTTGCAGTCTTTGTAAATCAATCAGCAGATCAAAAAGCGACCCGTATGAAAATATCTACGTCACCTACAACACTCTCATGTACCACGGCTCTTCCAGCTCCCCGGTTTTCGATGCCGAGGGACGAGTGTTTGGTTTGCACAGCGGCGGGTTTTTCTACGGGTTTCCGAACCTTAGCGAGAGTGTGATTGAGTACGCCTTTCCTCTGCTCACTATATTTGAAAACTTTGTGGATAATCTGAAGAAAGATGGGTATGGGGAGGTGTTGGAAAGAGTTGAGGAGGAAGCGAAGAGAAATCCTCACCTAGAAAACATTATAGCCTCTGTTGTGGGGTCAAAGCAAGGCGTACCTGATGCGTTGTTGCAGGAAGTTGAGAGTAAAACAGATTCTGAGGAGATGGCTGTGTAGAGACAGAATGATCGCAGTAGTTTGTCTGCCTGTTTTGTACAGATGAACTCTTATTTTACAAATTCTTAGTTTTCACTCGTTATCATTACGACAAAAGGTATGGGGCTCTTGACAACCATTTTCACAGTTTTTGGAAAAAGCGAGGACAATTTGTGTTTCCTTTTTTATTTTATCGTAGTTTTGTTTTTAGTTTTGACAGACTCGATACATTTAACTTTGTCATAATTTTTTTCTTTTATGAGCCTTTAAGATTAGTTGAGTGACCGCATGATTTTACATTGCTCAACTAGTGTAATGAAATCAGTTTTTCTACTTTGTGTGTGTGTGTGTATGTGACCTCACCGTAGATGCTGAAGACGTTGTAATTCTTAACGCTTGTTGTATGTATTCAAGTGAGGCTCGGGATTTATTAAAGGCTGTTTGGATACAGCTTCTGTTTTGAGGCTGCGAGGTTTTTTATTTATTTCACATCCCCCAAAAAACACCATTTTTAAAGTTATGTTCTTGCATTGTATTTTTATGTTCTGAAGTATTATACCCAGTCTCATTTCTTCAAGACACGCCCTCTCATACTCATGTTGTCTCTGCGTATCTACCTCTTCACCGAGATCACAACCTGTCAGTTTTTGGCCGGCGGTCATGGGTTCCTTCCAATAATATGACGCGAGACTGGCACTTCATTAAAGAAGGCACGTATTAACAGCACAACCCACTAAAACCCCCAAAATGGCTTCCTTTATACTCTACCTATTCGGGTGAGCATCCGGACTAGCCCGAGTATGGGTGTTAACTAATCAAAATGAAAGCATTAACGTACAATAACATTAGAGCACGTAACAAACATATACATATTTCCAAAATACGTACTATAAACAAATCAATAACATATGCTTCAACCGTTACTATCTAACCATACTCCCCTAACCCGGCACACTGGTCTGCTCCAGGAGCTCTTAAGCAGGTGATTGAGCCGCTTCCACATCCTGCAAGAAGCAACCGGGACAGGTGACTACTTTTACAAATTCTCTTTTCACATAGGTTACCGACAAATGATTAAATGTAAGCAGCTCTAACTTTGGCTCTTTTCTGACACAGGTAGGATGGACCTTGTCGCTTCACCTTTACAAGCTGTCAATTTAATCCTACATGAAAAAACCTAATAAAGAATTCATGAGAACTAGTGTGTTGTCTTTATTGTATTATTTTTAATTCCCAATCAATCAATTAATTAATAAAAATGCAAACTAGGTAATTCTTAACGCTTGTTACGTATGTATTCAAGTGAGACTTGGGATTTATTAAAGGCTTTTCACTGCTATGCAAATGATACCCACTTTTATTGGTTAAACTGAGGTTATTGTAACGGGCGTAAAAATCTTAGAAACACTGTCTAACAAGATCCTTACTCTGGACGGTATTGTCTTGAGCCGTCTGTTGTAGTGATTTGGCACATTATAACTAAAATTGAGGCACACAATCCCATCGCACAACATCACAACATTTATTTATTTACAAAATAAAAAAACTTTTTACAGAAAAGAATTGTAACTTCGCATTTTATCACCGATTAGGTGGGTACGTGAGGGTAAGTCCTCATCCCATAGTGATTCGGGTAATTTCTCAGGGCCTTGGAAGGGTGGCCGTGTCAGGATACATGTTTTTTTCTCTTTTTTTTTTTTTTTTTAATCAGTCTTTCAGAGAAAACATTAGCAGCCACCTCTGTAACACTCTGCGACCAACCACAGCTGTCCGATTTTCACCATGTCCAACCCTACCAGATTGGTGTATGCCTCAGCGATGGCGTCAAAGACTTTCCTTTCCGATTTCAGCTCGTGTAAGAGAGTTTCCGCCACCATGCGGACTTTGACGTCGTCCATTTTGATGTTGCGAGCAATCAGCAGACGTTGAATGGATGGAATGAAACGAGGGGAGAGTCTTTTTCTGATGGTGTAATAGTTGTCGGAGTAAAAATCATCCTCCAAGACTTGCAGACACTCGTGCTGTTTCTGGCTGGGGGATGATTTTTACTCCGACAACTATTACACCAACTTTTCTCTTTTTTGGCATTTAGTCCTCCCTTTGTAGCGATGTAAAAGACAGAATAGCAATCTCTCGCCTTAACCATCTTCTTACATTGACTGAAAGGCCTCCGTGCAAGCTTGAACATGTTGCGTGTGTCGTCTGAACTGGATTTCAGTCTGGAGCGATGTCCGTGTGGGTCCTGCAGGAAATCAGAGTTGGAAAAGTTGTTAATGTAGCAAAAAACAAAATGTATTGCATTTTGTTCATAATCTCATTAAAGCCGTTTTCTTTTTTTTAATCGCTTTCACTGTAAATGAGTCTGCAAAGTTAAAAAAACTGATTTACATTTATCGTTTATTACTTTTATCGGACATCCCATTTATGCACATTTAAGAAATAACGTGGAAAATATCCTTTTGTTTGCATTTGGAGACTCGGCATTTGAACCATCCCAAATATCTGGACCAGGGAACCAACTCCTCAAACCGGTAAAAAGGTCAAGGACACAGTTACACGATCGCTAAACTAACCTGTTTTTGAACCATATAAGCATGAGCCCTGGAATCTCGGTTTAGCACTACACATTACTTTTCTTATGTTCAGTATACAGGAGTTGCTGCTCACACTCCGAGTTGCACTAATGTGTCTGGCAGCTGTCCCAAATGGAATGTCAGGCCGTACTCACGCCGGACACCTCCTTGACCTTATGTGCACGAGCCCTCGACTCAGCTGCAAAGTGCTTACGGGGTCAGTTTCATCAGAATTATCTGCCGTCATTCAGACATAAGTTGAGCAATGGTTTAACCAATTTTCCATCAAAGGGATGAAACAGAACATAGGATATAAGTTAAGGAAATATAAGTTTGACTATGGAGCACATCTCCTTCAGCGTTCACAATAATGGGTTGCATTTCTCTCAGTCAACTGACTGTTTAGGGGGTAAAAGCGGCTAATAGTTAGTGGGCTCTGTGGTTGTTGTTTGTTAATCACACTAGGAGTGAACAAAAGCAGAAAAAAACCTCTGTAAAGATGCAGACTGTGAAAGTCTGGTTTATACCATAAATCTTACCAGCTGTATCTGTTTTTGTTTTTTGTGTTTTAAGTTATAAGCACGTGTCAAGACTTCTGTCTCCCATTGCTGATGTGATCCTCCTTTTTGGTTCCCTATTAATGATCTACGGTGATTTGTCCCCATAAAATAATAAGGCTTTAATGAAATCATTGTGATACAGAGATTTGGATTCTTGTGCATGCTTTGGATAAAAAGTAATTTTGTCTACACTGAATGTAGTTTACCGACTGCTCCTCAGTCCAAACTGACTTTATGGTTCATACGTGTCAACTCAGGGAACTCTTGCCGTGACCTCCGCTCTGTGAGCACACACACACACACACACACACACACACACACACACACAAGGAGAGAAACAGAAAGATCATTAATGCAGAGGCTTGCAGCAGCTCTTGGATTTTCACTCTCTGTCGGATTTCGGAAGAACGGTCACATAAATTTCATTACAAATTTTTACTTTTGTGTCTTTAAATCCTTTCTCGTTCAAATTGTTTATTCACATAGTAAAGAAGTAGCTCAATAAGTAGGAACGGCGATAGTTTAAAGACATTTTCTACAATAATTTCATCATGGTTAAAAAACAAATCAGTAAATTCACAAATGATGGACTCTTTACTGATTAACATACACTTAAAAGATGTACATTAGGCTGCACACTGGTTATGCCATTACGGATTTGCTCAAGAGTCTGTTTAAGCTAAAAAACTTGAAATATATGTATGTATATTTTAACATAGATAAAATGTTTTTGGAGTCACAATTTAAACACTGTTTGAATAATCAAAGAGATATTTATAAAGGGCTGGCTTACCGTGAGCTGTATTGTCTCTTTTGCATGAGACACACCAGAAACGCTCTGTGCGGATAGCAAAGTCTGCGCTGTGGGAGTGTCTGGACCCTCCACGCCACACAACCTCGCACTGGTCCCCAGGGGCACGGCAAACTTGTAAGCCCTAGTTCGGCTCCCGAAAAAAAATATGCTCGAGTTGTTCTTGTGTCCAACAAAATGAGTTCTAATATGTTTTATTTTTAACGATACTGCGTTAGCACAATTTAAAATCAAAAATTATTAGTCTCCTAAATGAATGGCATCTTGTTAGACCGGGGACTTAAAAACTAATACATTGTTTTACATCTTGTGCACACTTCAATGAAACTTGAAAAGTGGGACACACAATATGGAGATGATGACTCGGCAATTGGTAGGGAGGAGTGTAAGTATAGAGAGGAGGAATTCCCATTCATGTACTCTGCAATGTGCATTGTGTCCTTGTAACGTGTTTTACTTCTTTTTCTAAATAAATAGCTGTGAAAAAACCCTTCAAAGTTGAGGTAAATATTCACCATGTTTTTTATTATTAGGGTCAAATTTCTCTTTGTGTAAAAAATTAAGCCAACATCCAAGTGTCAAAAGTCTGTTCTAAAAAACAAGTCAGTCCCTGAAGCTTATTTGTGCCACAGATGCTAATTCAGTGACTGTGTGTAAGGAATGTTTTGGGACCTGTCTGATCTTAAAAAACTAACTTTGTTGTTACATTACAGCAATATTGGGGAAAGTTTTAACGGCTGATCATGGAGCAGGATGAAGGTCAAAGGGAAACTCGCTGCCACGCTTCCGGTTATGGTTCCATCCGGCGTAGTCATCCAGCCGGTCCGTGCTTTATCGCCCCTCCTGACCCGGAGTGGTATAACGTTTTGTAGAAAAGTTTGATCGATTCTCTCTCTCTCTCTCTCTCTCTCTCACTCTTACCAAAATAATAAATTCTCTGGGTTTTTTTTTTCTCATACGTTTATGGTACGAGACGGAGGAAGCAGGTAATTGACCGGGATGAACCGACGGAACTTATTCAAGGCCAATATGAAATTCTTTGCTTGGCTGGAGGCATTAAGAAATACTAATAACGATTAGAGGGGTTGTTGACTCCTCCTCGATATGTGTAAAACAAGGCTGTTTTCTTTTAGGGTTTCTGTCTATTGAGAGAACCTGTTGTAAAAGTGGCTCAAAATAATGAAGAAAAACTCTTTACTTTTGGTCTGATAAGAAGTGGCTGCACAAAACCAAAATACCTGGTCGGGGTGTTTTAATAAAAATATTTGGGATAGAGTTCTGAATACGGGCGCAACGCTTTTTTCCCCACTAAGGCTTACTTTACACATACGAGGTGGGCGGTCTGTAGGTTATAAGCATTAAGAAATACTAATATTGATTAGAGAGGGGTTGTTGACTCCTCCGCGGTGTGTGTAAAACAAGACCATTTTCTTTTTAGGGATTCCGTCTATTTTCTGCTAATGAGAAAACCTGATGTAAAAGGAGCTCAAACATGAAGAAAAACTCTTTACTTTGGTCTGAGAAGGAGTGGCTGCACAAAACCAAAATACCTCATCCGAGGGTGTTTTAATCGTAAAAGTAAGTATCCTAAGTATTCACTAAGGGATATTCATTTTTTACACGAATGAGGTGGGTGGTCTGTAGGTTACAAGCAGATAGAAAGTTCTTCTTTTCATTACAAGCGATGGTGTAGCCTGCCTCCACCCCGCTCTATAAAAATGCAATTTGTTGCTAGGCTGATAATCTTAAAGGTTTTTCATTGCGTCTGTAATATAAGAAAATAAAATACTATTAAAAGAAATGGTTCTCTACAGACAATAAGAAGTCACTCTTTTTTTTCCCATTACAAGCGCTGGTGTAGCTTATCTCCACCCGGCACTATATATGTGTATATATATATATATATGTATATGTAATCCGTTACTAGTCAGATAATCTTAAAGTTTTTTTATTTTATTGTGCCTGTAATATAAGAAAGTAAAATTACATCCGCTATTGAAAAAAGAAATACTGAGAAAATTGTCATAATATTTAAACATTCAAACTATGAGTTTGTCTGTGGAAAACTGACTGCTGCTCTGTCTCTCTATACAGCACTGACTCAGCAGCTGCGTCACCCCATGTCTCAAGAACCCTCCTCTCTGATCCCCAGATCTCTTCCCCGTCCAAGTACAGAGGGCTGCAGAATGAAAGGATCCATCTTGCGTCTGTGCATAGGATAGTGTGCGCCCTCCTCTCTGTTTTTATTCTCCTCCCTCCGCAGACCCCCCTCCCTCTAAAAACTTTTTTTTATTTTTTTCTCACAACAGGTGGCGCAACAGGTGGCGCTATTATGGATCATATTACACACTTCCGGAGTCCCCCCCCCCCTCTCCGGATGCAATTCGTCACGCTTAGGGATCAAATTACACACTTCCTGTGGGGGAGGGGAGGGGTCAAAAGGTCAAGGCTAGGGTCATCAATCAAATTGAGACACAAGGTGGGGTGTTATTTTTTGCTGTACATTTAAAATAATCAAAAGAGAAAAAAACATAAGAAGACATGACAAAATTTAAGAAAAGAAGCATAAAATGAGAAAGTCTGAGTAACAAAAAAGAGAAGCGTAGTACAAACTCATTCTGATTTAAAAGCCAAGGAATTAAAGTGGGTTTTCAAACAGGTTGTGAAAGTGTTTAATGTTGGGGAGGACCTGATGTGAGCAGTCACAGCAAAGGCCCGATTTCCTCTGTGCTTGAATCTGGACCTCAGGACAGCCAGGAGCAATTGATCTCCAGACCTCTTTGATAATGCAGGAGTGTTTCCATTCAAAAGAGCAGAAAGGTATGAGGGTGCTAACCTGTGCAACACCTTGGCGGCTGCTTATTGGGGCATGGAGCCTGGGGCTTGCTCGGGCCACTGGGATGGGGTGCCTTGGCCTCTCGGCCCGGGGCTCGGTCACTCAGGCACAGCTGGCTGCCGGCGGAGCTCACGGGCACGTCACTGCAGCCCCCGGCTCTCTGCTCCGCGGCTGCTGAGTGACCCCTCATCTGGGACTCTCCTCAGCTCTTTCTGGGATAGTGGCGCGGCTGCCCTCTGTTGGTCTTCCTTGGTCTCTTGTGTTCTGGGGGCCTCTGGATGTCTGGAGTTTTGATCTCCTCCATACCTGCTTCATGCCCTGGAGGACGGGGCAGTGGCCCCCACACCCTCTAGCAGATCATTACATGAAGGAACCTTTTAAAAACAAGTGCGTTCATGCTCACAGGTGCACACACGGATGATCACACACACAAACTACACCCTTTTTGGCTCCTACCTCAAAGCACACTGTGCGCTGTCGATCTCACGTGCTGCACAATAATGTTTAATATTTAGTATTTACTGTCATATTCCCATATATCATTGTGATCTTGTTTATTACTCTCGTTTTCTTCTGCTTGCTTTCTTTTTCTTTCTCAACAGGTGATCCAGGTGATCGATATATGTATTTTTGTCTGCTTATTCTGTTGGTTTTTGTTTTTTGCCCTTTTCCCCGTCCCTCTTCTCAGTTTTTTTTTTTTTTTTTTTCCTCTTTCTTTCTCCCTTTCTGTCCACCAGTCAAGTAATAAAAATTAAAAAAAAAAAAAAAAAAAAAAAAATGAATAATAAAAGCTTAAAATCAATTGGAAAACTAACTGGCAGCCAGTGTAAGGATGCCAGTATGGGGGATATGTGGTGTCACTTGTGTGTGCCAGTTAGTAACCGTGCTGCAGCATTTTGGACCAGCTGCAGTTGACTATGATGACAGACTGACACCTGAGTAAAGACTATTACAAAAATTGAGGCGAGATAAAATGAAGGCATGGATAGCTCTGTCAAAGTCTCTGAAACAGAGAAATTGCTTCACTTTTGCAAGTAGTTGAAGATGAAAGAAATTGGACTTGATTACAGCATTAATCTGCTTATCAAATGTTAGGTTACTGTCAAAAATCACTCCTAAGTTCTTCACAAAGGTTTTTGTACATTTCTAAAGGGCCAAAGTCATAGTGGTCACAGGGACCAAACACAATGACCTCTGTTTTCTGTTGATTTGAGTTAAGAAAGTTTAAAGCCATCCATGCCTTACCATTCTCCAAATCAGGGGCGGCCTGGCCTGTATGGTGCCCTGGGCAAACCCTCCCTCTCCTCCTCTTCTTTTCTCTTTTTTTCTAAACTGAGGACCTGATGGCTTTGACCTTTTCTTGTCCATCCTCAATCAGTAATTTTGCACTCCAGTATCAACACCCAACCCCACAACATAAACTAATAACCTAACAAACCTACACTTCGTATAGGGTTTTTTTCTGGGATTTCACACAACCCAGGAAAAATAATTAGTACATAACGGGCTTGGATTGACAATATTATGAATGAAATGTGTCCTATTTGGAAGCAGCCCGCCCCCTCCCCTTTCGACAGGTTGTGTGTAAGACTTCCGCACAGCAGCCCTCGGCGCACTTTTCATGTTAAGTGTGTGTTAGAATATAGAAAACACATCGGTGCAAATTATAAGTCTGTATCATAATGTTTTCAGTTTTTGTGTTTGTAGGGCTGCCAACGTTAACGCCATCATCACGATTAACGCGATTAAATTTTTTAATGCAGAATGGACTCCAGATGGGTGAAATGCGATCACAGAAACATTTTAGGGATTTTGAGTCATTCTGCGCTCCAAATGGATTAATTGTGTTAAAATTTTAAATTGCATTAATTGTGATGATGGCATTAACGTTGACAGCCTTACTTTGTTGATTTGTTTTCATTTTGTTTTATTTTGCGAGCTGGTTATTAGATGCCGCTCCAGCCAGCCAGAGAATCCCCCACCGTCCTGCCCTCTCCTCCCTGTGCAGCAAGCAGCAGGCATACCTGGCAAACGGAGGGCACCTTTACTCCCCGTAAATGGGTGATAGCAAACCGATCGGTGCCCATGCAATCCCCAAAATACGCTGGCATGATGCCACCCTGAGCAACCGCCATGTCGCCCATATCAAAAACCGCCTCTGCTCCAAACAATCTAGTAAAACCTTCAGAGGACTCAAAAATTAATGTTTCAATGGCAGGTAAATCTGTGAGTCAGTTGTCTGGGTAGAAGTCCACTTACACAGTAAGATGTATTCAAAAAAATAAGAATCCCGAATTCAGGCCGGATCAGGCCTAGATTCACTTCAACTCCAGCTATTTCCCAGCTCATCCCAGCCAGTCATAATGGCTTAATTTTCCCCAGTACAGTTTGCATACTTTATTTAAATATGGCTAGTATATAATATTTAAAATCTCTCAAAGCCTATGCATTTCTTATAATATGTTTGCTTTAGTGATAAAACTTTAGATTAATTAAAAACTTGTAAAAATGCCTTAGCTATAAGAGAGTCGTCAGAGAGTGATAATAGACCCCTTCTGTCAAAAATATTCATGAGCTTTTTGAGTGTTAGTTTCTATGAATTATTCATGAGCTCAGTAAGTAATTAAATTATGATAATTAAATTATGATAATTAAATTATGATATTAATAAAAATTATGATTTTCATAAAAATATGATATTCATAAAAATTATGATTTTCATAAAATATGCTAGTTCATTGCTTTTCTTCCCCCAAAAAATAAGAACTAATTGCTTATTTTAGAAAAGTTTTTATATCAAATAGCATTCTTTTATTTTTTAATCCATTAAAAACTTTTTCCTTTTTCCCTAAAGAAACGCCATCTGGTGGTGGGTCAGCGCATGACAGCGCATGAGTGCACAGGCGCGCGCACGAGCGCCTGTGTGTCCAAGCGGCGCGTGTGCGCGCCTGACTCGGGACCGTGCTTCTGTGGGGGCTCCGTGTTTATGGGTGAAAATGTGTTAAACCAGTATAAATGTGCTTAGTTAAACTTGTGCTTTTGTAACGTTCAGAATGGCCAGACATACCCAGGGTGCATGCCTTGTGGGAAAAGTTTATTTCAATTTATATGCATTTGTTTAATCCGAACAAAGAAATTTAAAATCAAAGTCCGAGTCGTAAAAAACTCTCGCGACCATAAACGCCCATGCTCCCAGCGGCTTACAGCAAAAAAAAAAAACCTCCGCGGTTTCTCTCCAAAATACGCAAAACAAAAACCCTAGAAATAACCTGTAGGGAACCCCAGATACCCAAAACCTTATACTCGATAACAGGGCAAATCCTGAAACCAAATCCTTAGTCTTTTATTCTCAAATCCCGCTCCGTGTCTAAGTTCTTACTCGCGATCCTTAGGCACATAACCGCAAATCCTCCTGAAAACAAAACAAAACAAAAAAAAACCTCCGCGGTTTCTCTCAAAAATACGCAAAACAAAAACCCCTAGAAATAACCTGTAGTCAACCTCCTATCCCCAAGCCTTATATTCGATAACAGGGCAAATCCTGAAACCAAATCCTTAGTCTTTTTTTTCTCAAATCCCGCTCAGAGTCTAAGTTCTCCTTCGCTCCGAGCCGCACCGGCCCGCAACCAGAGCAGTCTCTTTTTCCTTCTTGTTCGCTCCACCATCTACTGCTTAATGATTCTGGGTCTTCGCTTGAAATTTGCGCCCGAGACCAACTCCGCCTCCCAGGTGCCCTACCGCAAATCACATAACAAAGGGGCGGATCCATTCGCACCCCGCTCACCCAATCGCGCTCAGTTTGGATTTTCACGATCCCCCGCTCAGGTTAAGACTTGCGTCTTGTCTCACAAGCCATCTGACTTCAGCGCGCGAGACAACTACCTCCACTTAGACCGAATACCCATTAATACTCCGGTCTCCAGACCACTTCAACAACTATCTCCGTTCAGGCCGAATACCCATTAATACCCCGCTCTCCAGACCACTTGACAATTTATGCACTTTTACCTGTGTGCATATCAATCGGTAAGTGTTACTCTTGCTTTCCTTTTTTTTTTTTACCATTTTCTCTCAAAAGCTTTTCAAAGCCATCCAGAAAATAGCTAGTCTAACACCTGTAATACACATTATAAAAAATATATATAAGCTCCAGTTTATCACTCAGTTAGAGTTAAAAAGTGCTTGACTACACTAGCAGCGATCATGTCCTCTTCAGGTACCTCTTTTTTCTTACCCCTGTTCATATAATGCTTATATTTTACTGTATTTCCTGTTTGTTTAAATACTTGTTATTTCTTTTAGACTCTGAAATAAGCCTGCTTGATTCTTCTCTTTTGGATCATCTCGATCAAATCGGTAGGTCTGCTTCATTCTTCTTATCCCTCTTAACAGTTAATTGTACAAGAAAAACAAAACACTAACCCTCTTTTAACTTATCAAACTTTTTCAGACATATCGGATTTGGAAAACTATGTTTTTTCGAGTTCACCTAGTTCTTCGCCTAGTTCCTCACCCCGGTTTTAGAGAGAGCTACAGGCAAGAACATTGCCTCTCGACCCCGTGAGAGAGAGGCTTTGCTTTCTGCAAGGGTTTGCCCTGCGTCAGCTCCCCAGCGTGCCTCGGGCAAAACCTGCATCTGTCTGCCCGGGAGAGGGAACAGCTGATCGCTGCGACGCCACAGTCCCGGCTTCGAGCTCCAGCTCCCCAGCGTGCCTCGGGCAAAACCTGCATCTGTCTGCCCGGAGAGGGAACAGCTGATCGCTGCGCACGCCACAGTCCCGGCTTCGAGCTCCAGCTCCCCAGCGTGCCTCGGGCAAAACCTGCATCTGTCTGCCCGGGAGAGGGAACAGCTGATCGCTGCGCACGCTCACAGTCCCGGTTTCGAGCTCCAGCTCCCCATGCGTGCCTCGGGCAAAAACCTAAATCTGTCTGCCCGCGAGAGGAACACGCCACAGTCCCGGCCGGAGCTCCAGCTCCCCAGCGTGCCTCGGGCAAAACCTAAATCTGTCTGCCCGGGAAAGGGAACAGCTGATCGCTGCGCGCGCGCCACAGTCCCGGCTTGGAGCTTCTCCTCCTGTATCGGGCCAAGACATTCACAGCCCCTGCCTCGGAGATCCAGTCTAGGTCAGTCACTCGCTTTTTCTTTTTCTCTCATTTTATAAAAACTATCGCCTTTTCTATTAAACATCACTAACTGATATGTAACTTACCCTTAAATTCTTAGGGCATCTCAGAAACAGGAGTGGGAGGACCGTTAGAGGACCCGTGAGGCCTGCCAGCACAAGGAGGACAAGGCAGATACGTGTGTACGGCGAGACAGACTTGTTTCCATTGCTCTCCGATCAGTTTCGTTGATCGCTGAAATAGTTCAGCTCATCTTGTAATAAGGTTTTATTTAATTTAATTGTTTTTATTTTTATTTTATTTTATTTTTAAAATATATTCTTTGTTAAACAATAAAATGGACAACCAGGAACAAGGTATTCCAGACCCTTTCTTGCTTTAGAAATAGAGTTAGTCCGGTTAAATGAAAACGCAGATCATTCACAGAATACACCTCCGCAGAATCATGAACACCCTGAGGTGATCAATAATAATAATAACGATCCTCTAGAACTGATTGATTTGGCTCTTGCACAACTAGCCCGTAGTGAAAGTTCCCCCCAAAATAACACTCAGGATTCAGGATTCGAGCATGTTGAGGCTCATTCTCAGCAAAACCTTGCCTCTTCTGACCCTTTCGCGGCTCTTAATAGCGCTTTAGAAGCCTTAGCACAAATACAGCACGAGGTTCAAATACCTCCAGAATTATTGAGTCAAATAAATAGGTTAAATCAAAATATTTTTAATGATAGTCAGCATTTGCTCAGTTCTACACCACGCTGTGAGTCTGTTAACCGCAGTCCACCCCTACCGTTGATAAACGGTTTCAATGAGTCTAATCAACAACAATCGTCTGAGATTGTCTCTGTTAACCCCATGAATAATGCGCCCGATCACCCCTTTCAACAAGGGGGTAATCCAGACCAGAGCTGCGCCAGCAATTCACCACAACCATCTATAGTTGTCAGAAATAAATTTAATAACGTTCAAATTAGAGAAATTTTGAATTTCCCTCCTCCAAACGATATACCTGATTATGCACACTATTATCAAGGTGTAATGGGCGGGGCCCGTGAAATTTCAGACAGGATTTTCTCCCAGGCACGTCCAGATGATCTTATACAATTAGAGTTGATAGGACCTCAGTTGCAGAATAATGTTTCAGTCATTTTAAGGGACAATCGTGATTTGAGTGAATTTGAAAATTTATTTCTCAGGGCGGTACAGTCAAACTGGTCAGTAATGTGCGAGGGCTCGCTCGAGCTTGTAGCTCAGATCGTTAGACCCCCGTCAGGTAGTGGAAAGAGGATGCTTAAACACATACTTCACAATGAAATTGTCAGAAAGAAAAGGCGCTTTTTATATATTGTTCATAACCCCGCAAATAAGTTATGTTTTGCTATAAGTCTTGCCCACCTTCTGCACCCTGATTTTAACGATCAACAAGCAGAGGTTTTCGGTAGAGAAATTCAGCAAAAAGCTGGTCTAAATGATCAAACGCCTGTCGGCTTTAATCAGATTATTACATTTGAAAGGTTACTCGGATGTAAAATTATAGTATTTTACCGCAACGAAAACGATCGCAGCCTTTGTAAATTTGAAACTAGTACACCTAATACAGAAAAAACCCTTTGTTTATTTTTATTTGAGAATCATTACTATGCTATCAAAAATCTAAAAGGGTTTATGGGTACATCCTATCTCTGTAATCATTGTTATATCGGCTACAACCATGTGTTATCACATTTTTGTCGTGCTCGTTGTTCAGTCTGTATGCAACCTGACTGTAACCAATATTCCATCTCTCCTATTGTGTGTCATGATTGTAATCGCACCTGTCGGTCTCCCTATTGTTTCAAGAGCCATAAAAAACTCGTTGACAGGCGTGAAAGATCCGCCAGCAACTGTCAGCTCTATAAAAAATGTGTCAAGTGTTCCAGACTTTATTATTTAGCAGTAAACGAAAAACCTCACAAATGTCAAAACAGGAAATGCCCAATCTGTCGCCAGGAAATCTCCACTGATCAGCAAACGCATCAGTGCTACATGCAGGTTTTAGAACGCGAGACAAAACACAACAACAAGTTGATTTTTACGATTTTGAAACGTTTGTAAATCAAACCGTGAGCACACTCCCTTTCTGGTTTGTACGAGAACTTTAGACGGTAAATCCTGGAACTGTGTTGGTGAGGACTGTGCAGAAAAGTTTCTCGCTCATTTTAGACGTCCACTCTTTAAGGGCTGTATTTTTATCGCCCATAATGCAAAAGGTTTTGACGGTACCTTATTTTATCCCGAATGGCTAAACAAGGATTAAAACCACATTTAATTATGCAAGGGTCCAAGGTGATCAGTTTTACAGACCCAGACTTTAATCAAAGATACATGGACTCCAGCTGTTTTCTCCCTATGCCCCTGTCAGGTATCCCAAAAGCAATGGGATTTTCAGACAGCGTAAAGGGTTTCTTTCCTCACTCTTTCAGTTCCAGAGAAACTCTAAAATATGTAGGCCCCTACCCTCCACCCTCAGCTTACAGCATAGAGAGAATGACAACAAAAAGCAGGGATGATTTTTACAAATGGTATGATTCAGTCAGCTCCGGTACCTTCAATTTTATGAAAGAGGCCATGTCATACTGCGAAAACGATGTTGAGATTCTAGCTGAGGGATGCAAATTGTTTAGAAACGGGTTTATTGAAGAAACAGGAGTAGACCCTTTCAGCCGCAACACGCTTATGCGAGTGCCTGCCTGAAAAACTTTTTTAACAAACTTCATGCCAGCCAATTCTTTAGCAATACCATGCCCCTTAAATTACCGTAATCAGGTCAAATCATTTTCCTCTGCCTCAATTCAATGGCTAGAATATCTCTCGTACACGCAAGGTGTTTTTATCAGACATGCGCTAAATCAAGGAGAAAAAAAGCTGGGTGCTTATTATTTAGATGGATATGCCCTAATTAATGATAAACCATGTGTCTGGGAATTTCTGGGTTGTTACTTTCATGGGTGTGTTAAGTGTTTTTCAAATCAGGCCGACATTAATCCCTTGTTAGACCTAACTTTTGCAGAGCTAAACAGCCGCACTGAAGAAAAACTGGTTAAATTGAGAACTGAACATAACGTGTGTCTTGTTACAATCTGGGAGCATGAGTGGACAGAATTGAAACGTACTGATGTGAGTGTAATCAACTTCCTCAAACATTACGAACCGCCAGAACCTTTGAACCCCCGCGATGCCCTCTTTGGAGGGCGTACAAGCCCTGCACAGCTGCGCTGCAGTGCAGGCCCTGGGGAGAGAATCGGTTATGTGGATGTTACCTCGCTCTATCCGTTTGTAAATAGCACCTGTAGTTACCCCTTAGGACATCCTCAAATAATCTTTCGAAATTTTCAGCACCCTAAAAACTACTTTGGGTTTATCAAAGCGGTTGTATACCCACCCAGAGCACTCTATTTTCCAGTTTTACCCTATAAAACTAAGTCAGGAAAGCTTCTCTTTACCCTCTGCCGCACCTGTGCCGAAATGAACAACCAACAGGGGGCGTGTAACCATAGCAACGAGGAGAGAGCGCTCAAAGGGGTTTGGACCACTGTAGAATTTAATCTTGCATTAGAAAAGGGGTATCAAATAAGTAGAATCACCGAGGTGTGGCACTTTGAGAAACAGAGTAACACAATATTCACAGACTATGTACATCATTTCCTGCGCAAAAACAAGAAGCTTCAGGCTACCCATCAGATGTTGTAACTGAGGAGGATAAACAGCTTTACATTAAAGACTACCAGGCTAAGCAAGGCATCACTTTAGACCCTGAAAACATAAAACTAAACCCAGCTAAAAGACAAATGGCCAAACTGTGTTTAAACTCTTTTGGGGAAAATTTGGCCAGAGAAATAATCTCACACAGAGCAAACTGGTGAGTGACCCCGAGGAATTCTTTAATCTGATGTTTTCTCCAAAATACAAAGTGACCTATTTCTTTTGTCAGTGACGATGTAGCGCTTATTCAATGGTGTTATGGCGATCTATGTACCCCATTGCCAAACTCCACAGATAACATCTTCATTGCGGCCTTCACTACTTCATATGGGCGTATGAAACTCTACAGTTATTTGGATCAGTTGCAGGAGAGAGCAATTTACTACGATACTGACAGTGTTGTTTATCTCACCAAACAAAATCAATCTGAACTAGAATTAGGTAGATATTTGGGTGACCTCACCAATGAACTAGAGCAGGATGATTTCATTACAGAGTTTGTTGCAGCTGGACCCAAAAGCTATGGCTATATGACCAAAAAAGGTAAAGTTGTCTTGAAAGCAAAAGGGATCACACAAACACACGATGTCTGCGAAAGGGTCAACTTTGAATCTGTGAAAACCTGGTTGACAATTACATTGATAACAGTGAAGGAGGGCCTACACTTGAGGCACCACAGCACACTATCCTTCGTAATAAAACTGGGTTTGCACTGAAAATTCATCATTCCCAAAAAAATTCGGGTTGTTTATGACAAGCGTAGATTGCTGCCAGGAGGTCTGACTTTGCCCTTTGGTTATTGATTATTCTTTTGTTTTGTTTTTTTTTTTTTGTTTGTTTGTTTTTTTTTGTTTGTTTTTAAATGTTTCAACCTACTTTAATCGAGTTTGATCCCAGACTTCATGTGCCATTTTCTTGTATGGTTGTTGGGCCAAGTGGTTCGGGAAAAACGTTTTTTGTCAAATCTGTATTGGAAAACTGTGTACATGTTTTGAACAAGCTTATTGACAATGTTGTGTGGGTTTATACATCCTTTCAGCCTCTGTATTCTGAGCTTCAAGAGAAAAATAAAAGCATTAAATTCATTGAAGGTCTGCCTGAATCTTTTGAAGATGAGAGCTTGTTCCCCTCACACCAAAGTCATCTCATTGTGCTGGATGATGTTATTTTTCAAGCAGCTAATCATCCAGAAGTAGTTAAGATTTTCACGCAATACAGGCATCATAAAAATATGAGCGTAATGTTTTTGACACAAAATGTGTTTTACAAGGCAAACACAGCAGGACGATCAGTCTGAACAGTACTTATATGGTGTTATTTAAAACCCTCGTGATAAATTACAAGTTAATACACTAGCTAGACAAATATACCCAGGACGTGTGCATTTCTTTTGGAGAGTTTTGAAGAAGCCACGAGAGAGCCACACGGATATTTATTGATAGATTTAACCCCACCTGTCCAGAGCAACTAAGACTGAGAACAGGGTACTACCCTCAGAACAGCTGTGTGTTTTCACCAAGAAAAATAACAGAAACAATGTCTGTAAGATTGAGAAGAAACTTTGCTTTGCTGAAAACACTAACCAGAAGCTCGCCTAAAATTCGTAAGGTTATTTTACAAGAATGCCCACCTGATTTAATTCAGGCTATTTGTGAGATTTGTATGAATCTCTTAAAAGGAAATATTCCAATCACACAATGCCAGCATAACAAGCTGAAACGATATAAGGAGAAGATCAGACAAATGGCATGCCGAAAGGCTGGAGTTAGGCAGAAGAAAAATTATTGAATCAAAAGGAGGTTTTCTTTTACCGCTCCTCACAACAGTTTTACCCATGGTAGCTGATTTAGCTATAGGCGCGATCCGTAAATAACAATGCAGAAAATGTATTTGATCTCACCTGACCAGATCAACCGCTTACAGGAAACACACGCAAATGCTTATCGACCAACCATCAGAGACAAGGCTGCAGATGAGCTCGATAGTGAAATGAGACGTGTATTGGAAACTCAGGGTCTACCCTCGGATGAGAAGATAAAAAAGTATAACATGCTTTTACAAAAGTACTTTGTACTTGAAAGACAAAAATCAGATGAAAGCAGAGAGATAACCCTAAGACTCCCTGCAGAGCGTGAAGTAGTGGAGATTGAGAGATCACATGATTACCAGCAAGAAGAGGCAAGCCAGGAGGGGGAGCAGATGGGTAGTGTGAATAAAGTTTTACAGGACGTATTAAGTCACATAAACCCTCGTTCAAAGAGAAACACTGAATATCTAATGCATAGAATATTAGCATCAAAAGGCCCCGGAGGATGGACCGAGGACGGGGAATTCATGCATAGACAGAAGCCAATACCTGGAAGTCATATGCTCGATCTGATGAAATTCTTAGCAAGCTCTCGGGCAAGTGTAAAACCAACAGGCTGGAGTTTGCTTGCACAAACTTTAGCAGATCTAAAAATACCCCTATCCACTATTACAAACTTATCGGCTAGAAGGAAATAGCAGCAATAAAAGAGTCGAGAGAAACAGGAGAATACCACAGATCCTCTGATGAAGATGTTATTGTGAAGAAAAGAAGAAAAGAAAGAGAATTGCCTTATCACCCACATGGTTAAGTTTCTGATGTAATCCAAACCATAAATAAAAGATTGTGTTTTTTAAAAGTTAATTTTCTCTCATGTTGTTATTTAACAATAAGCACAATACACCACTTTTTTCACAGAAACATTCTCAGTTTATTGAAATTATTTCGAGCACAAATGACAATCGTTAAAAGCTTTCAAAGAACATGAAGTTTGATTAAAATTGCCAGCTTTACATATTAATACACATCTGATAAATCGTTTTACAAAACATGACACCATGCTATCATTTTGTTTTGATTAGAGCTATATAAAGAAACTACATCATCATAACTCTTTCCACGCGATTTCTGAGCCAAGAAAATATACAGTGCTGTCCACATACGGTGGATAGTGTTGCTTGTAGCTGTCTTTGATGGAAAGATACTCGTTTAGCATGCTTTTTCAGAAACGTTATAATGCTTTTAGGATAAAAAGCATAATCTGGGGAAAACCAAATGAGTCAAAAAGTTGGCCCCTCCGCTTTTCCTCTAATGATATTGCAAGCCAATGAGTTCCAGGTTTATCCGTGGATCTGTATTTATAATAAAATATGCAGGTTTTTAAATGAACGTTTGAGTAATGATAATAACTCATCTTCTGCATATACTCCAAAGAAACGGTCCCCAACTAGCAATCTCATTATACTCTCCAATTGATGGTTGTTCATAATTCAATACAAAAGAGTGGAGCCTCTCAGTAATAATCGACCAACACTTGTCTTTTGGAGTTGATCTCGAGAATGGAATCATAACATGCATAAACGATCAGTGTAGTTGTATGAGGCAGTGGTACTCTGAAGCGCATTTCTAGTCTCAAATTTCCATTTATCACAGGTGATAAGGCCTGACTGTCATCTGATGGATTCAAATTGAAAACAAACAGTGTATATCCTTGTTCAAACTCCTGTCTGTCAATGCATAAGGAGAGATCCTTTAGGTTTCTTCCGGTAGCGGTGTAGAGGCTGTAAAACTCTCTTACGGAGTGATTCTCAGCAAAATTGGGTTGAAACGCTTTGGCTGGAATCTGCTTACTCTCATGACATAAAGCCAAGAACCCAGATCGTTATGTTGAAAGTTGAAAGGACATAAATCATAACGGCCTGTAAATGCTTGATGATCGACCATTCGATGACTAAATAACGGGGAGCGAACCCAGAAACAGATTCTCATGATGTGATATCCGTGAATTCTCAGGTATTGAAAAATTTTTTACGTTAATCCGGAGATGGGATAAAGTGCATTGGCTTGCATGAGAGCGGAAGCATGGCCTACACGTACAGCTGGGGACACAGTAACTTTCCGCACATACAATGAAGCTCCTAGAATATTCAGGTGGTAATTAGCATTCTGAGGGGCCATGAGGCTGAAAGCATCGTTGGCTCTCATGAGCTTAACCCTCAGATCCACATTATTGAGCAATAATCGTTCGCAGAAAAAATATCAGAATGTAACGGTCCCATGACGTGGAACTCTCGCGACCGCTGACTGTAAGCTGCACGCCGAACTAATCCCCTGTTAGGCCCATTGATTACAATATACGAGTCGTGTGAGCCCGCTGTATCTTTGTAAAACAACCCAGCGCTAAACTGAGTCTTCAAACTTTCTTCTGAGTAATTTAAATATGTTTCTATTATAGCCCTGTAGGGGTGGGTTGAGCTGGCTTGTGAAATCAGTTCGTCGCCCAATGTGACGCCACATTGCGAGAAAATGGTATTTAAAGGGTAATTTATAATTGCAACATTAGCATCTGGATCAATATCAGACCCATCCGCGTTTGTTATCTTCAATCTTAAACTCAGCAATGTGTCATTTAAATCCAGGTAATGCAGCCGCTTCCAGGCACGTAAAATTCCACAGGTCCCCGATCAGTAAGCGCTGTTACTGGTAATATTTCTGAATAACATTTGTCCTCGATTGAAAATTGGGTCAGGGGGCTGTGAACAGATCCAGTTCACTCAAGGTGCATTCGCTGATCGCTCGTGGAGTAAAGACATTGTTGCTTGTTTCTTAGTTTTTAGAAAATATCCTGCTTCGCCCTGCGTGTTGCCCGTTTGGTGGTTTTAGCGCCTGTTTCTTTTTTGACAGTTTTCCTCCGCTTTTAAACTCGGTCAGCCTCATGCACCGGAGGTCGTTTAAGGGGTCTGCGCGCAATTAAACTTAACCCAGCGCCCTCTTGCTCTTCTCGTGTGTTTGAGCGACTCAAGTTAGACAGCGAGGAGGTCACAACATCTGTAGCAATCCCTTTGACAGCTGTTTTCAAATGAGGTTTAACGAGGCTGACCCCACGCTTTAAGAATGGGGTTACAAATCTAAACAATTTTGAGAAAATAGATGCTATTCCTCGTCCAGAAATTACGGGCGCCCCTGAAAAGCCTGGCAGTCCGTTACCAGCCTGTGATTCGTAATACTTTATAAATCTATTATTATCCATATTTTGTTATTAGATGAGATCCTTGACAGGGCGGAAATGTAGCTTTACTATCGCTTTTACCGTAGGTAAAGTTTACAGGCTCGTTCTGATCAGTTTTGATTTCAATATGGATATTTTCTATGTGTTTCCGAGCAACAGGAATGTAGTCTGGTTTGTTAAAGCAAAGGTTAACGATATCTCCGTAATTACCCTCTATTCTGACAGTACGCAGCAGGGGCGAATAGCTATCACCTACCAGCTGCAAGGCTGCTATATCTGAATAACAGAATAGATGATAACATCCCGCTTTTATATCTGCAGGATACGGGCAAATTTGCGCTCAAACCGTTGCCAGACACCTGCCGGTACACCAAGCATATATGCCAGAGGAGAAAAAACCTGAGATGATATATGCCCCCAGCGGTGAATTCAAACTTTTAACAATGGGGTGGTATTTTAGATATATATCCGAGTCGACACGTCTAAGGCATGCTTCGATTTCTGCTCTCAGCGTGTTTGCATCCTCGTAAAACCCCCCGCGTATTTTTGTCTTAACCACCTCATCAGGCCGCTGCTCAGCATCGCCCTTCCTCCTCCATTCAAAATAAGCCTTATCATTCGGGATATTAAGCCATGTATAGGGATATGAAATTTCAGTGAGAGCCACCTCCCAGGCCCCATCGAGATTGAGATGGTGAGCCAAATCCACACGAAAGGAGCTACTTGTGTTATTTTTAAAAACATTCAGACTTTGCGTTTGATGGTAGTGTGACGAGAAACCCTGCGCCCTGAGAGTCATGCTGAACCGTTACAAAGGCTAGCCGGGTGAGAGTGATGTACGGAGTTCATTATGTCAGGTTTTTAAGCTCACTGGCTTTAATCCAGCTATTAAACTTTTCAGGCCAATTCCTCCATTTCACCAGGAAATAAAGCTGTCCCCTCTGTTTACGTTTTGAGAGAATTTTGTCTATGTGATAAAGCTTATCCTTGCAAAGAGCGATTTTCTGCAACTCATGCTCATAAAAACTACCTATAATTTCTTCCCCATCGTAATCTTTGATTTTATAAACAGGAGGGTCTCTAGGTATGCATTGATCAATCGTAAATACCTCGCTTGTGAATGTTTGCTCATAACGTTTATCAAAGACACCTCTAACTTTAGAGAGCCTGACAAGATCTCCTTTTTAAATTTCATGGGCTTTTTTTCACAACGAGACGAAGTGCCATATAGGTTTTGAAATACTAATGCTACATTGTCTGATTTTACTTGATTCGGGGCCATTTTTATGGAACGATGATAACTAGTGTTATAGCTTTGTAATAAATCTTGTAACACATCGATATATCTACGGGTATTTTGAGCAGTGAAATATCTATACATTTTACTTTTAAGAGTTCTATTAAACCTTTCACAGACTGAGGCTTTTAGATCGCTCCCTGTAGCAAAATGATTTATACCATGCTTTTTCATTAAAGATTGAAAACTGGAATTAAAAATTCCTTACCACTATCTGTCTGTAGCTTTTGAGGAATTTGGCTGTCTTTAAGACAGCCTCAAAAGCCTTAGTGACCTGAACTCCTGTTTTGTTTTTCAACACTCTTGCATAGGCTTTTTAGAGAAAACATCTATAACTGTAAGTAAATATTGATAGCCATCGTTATGCTCTGATAACGATTTCATGTCGCACAAGTCTGCCTGAAATTGATATAGAGGTCTGGGGACAAACACACGGTTTCTCGGAAAGCGCAGGCGTGCGGCTCGGTGTAAGGTGTACGCATCCTGCCCGGCGAGGAAGTTTTGGGCTGTTTTTGGCTGTTAATCTTTGTACCAGTTTCATCCTGCACGCTTTTAATCAATTTTGCACTCCACAGAAACTACCGGGGTGAGATGGGTCGTAATATGCCCGTTTCAATAGAATCTGCTCTGCCATGTGTGTTCTTTGAAGTTATGCTTAACTATGGTTTTATTTCATGATCGAGCAGTTACTTATCTCATGTAACAACTTTATGAAAATATTTTATTTGTTGTCATTAAAACATTGCACTTTGATTCTAGTAAAACAAAAATAACGAGTTTGATTCTTGCAATGATTTTCCAAGAAAGTTTTATTTGATACAACGTTTTTCCAAAAACAATTTATTTGATGTAATGAAAACCAATACATTTGAACGAGTAAAACAAATAATGAGTTTGATTCTTGCAATGATTTTCCAAGAAAGTTTTATTTGATACAACGTTTTTCCAAAACAATTTATTTGATGTAATGAAAAACAAACAAAAAAAAAAAACATTACATCTGAAACTAGTAAAACAAACAAACAAAAACTTAACAGGAAGAAAAATAATAGGAAAGAAAAGAAAAACAAATACTAGGACAGCCACAGTGAGTAATTGTCATCTAACACTTGATCAATTATTGTACGAGTAACTTCAGAGACACTGGCATCGATTTCTTGCAGAGTGCCCTCTATATCGCTGGGCGCCTCTGAGTTCAAAGAGATACGCCTGGGCCACACCTCTGACTTGCTCGGGTGGTGGTGAAAAGCCTTCTAACCGTAAAATTTGTAATAATGTCTTGGTGAAATGTCCGTTCCATACTTTTGCAGAGTTCATCATAGTACTTGAAAAAGTAATATTTTTCCAACGGGAAAAGACAAGAATGGCGTCTCTGTGAGGGGTGGGAGACTGCGCATCCTTGACACACGTCTTGTCGGTGTTTCTGGAGTAGCGACATGACAAGGTACTTGAGAGTTAGTTTTATAAGTTCAAAAACGGCTGTGGGGAGTAGAGTAGCGGCCTCGTCAATGTCCAGGGATGAAGATTGTCCACTGCTCACCCCAGGGTGGGGGCATTGTCTTCAGGCTCTCTGAAAAGAGCCCGGCACACAGGGTCCCCAAAGCCCAGAGCGAGACACCGGAGACTGGGTTGTTTACCGGGTCTGTTCGGTGATTGCCAGCCGAGAGCAGGGTGGCGGGCGAGTTCCAACCTTGAGGTGATGGAGGCAGGAGCGGCGAATCTGCACGCATAACGGCCGGAGATGATGACCCCCGGTGGGGACTCTGGGGTGGAGTAGCAAGATCCATCACGGGGTTCCCGACTGGAGTAGAAGCAGCTGCTGGCCGAAAGGATGCTGGGGTTAGAGCAGAGTGAGTTCCAGAGCTGTGGTGACTCATGGCTGTTTTTACAGAAGATGTGGAGGAGAGGGTCGTTACGGCTTTTAAAAAGCACTGGGGAGGAGGAGGCGGGGTAAGGGGACCGGATGAGGGGGCAGGGTTATTTTGACTGCGGGGGGTTATTTCCAACCAGCACCAACTCAGAGGTGCGTGTACTTAGCTTAAAAAGCTCTAAAATTCTACCGTTCTTTTCCCCCACCATCTTTAGCCAGTCTTGAATGGGAATCCGAAGCAATGTGTTGAAAACGCCTGAGTGGGTGTTCGTAAGCTCCAGCACGAACTCATCCTTGCCGGCATTTTCTGCTGTCTGACGACTGGCCTTACAGACCCACCTGCAAAACGGTGTGCTCTTAGTCTCCCACTGCGCATATGTCACGGTTTTTCTCACCGCGTTTAAAGGCCGGTGTTGTTGGGTGAATGGTGGAAACTCATGGGCCCCTTTGAAAACACGAGGCGTCTGCGTTTCTTGGTCCCTTGTTCGCGGTTGCTGGGAGCTCGTATCCTGCAGGCTCTTCTGGATTTCAGGGGTCGCGATGAGGGTCAAAACAGCCCAGTCAGACGAGCTAAAAGCAATCCGTGGTGTCAGCGGGCCAAAACTTTCACCTGCTTTTAGCTGGTAGAAATAGATTTGGCTCTCCGGGAGGCTGAAAGCATAGCCCCAAAATCCCCGGTGTTGAGAGGGATCTCTCCTCCAAAGGGATAGCAGATGCAGGCTGGACCCTACAGAGATGCAGCCGCTTGAGCTGCACTGGCTTGGCAGAGGCTCTGTAGCTGGTTACGGGGGTCTGAGAGACCACAGTGAGGTTGGTAGGTCTGGTGGCCATGTTGTTTTGTGAAAAAAGGAGAAAACTTGTTTTTCTGAGAGGGAAAAACTGTTAAATTCAACTTGAAATGTGAGATTATTTATCCTGATGCAGGTGAGAGAATAGACCTATCGCTGAGAAGATAAATCGGCCCTGTATCCGATTGGGTGAGCGGGTGTGAACGGATCCACCCGTTTGTTATGTAATTGTCAGCGGGCAGTAAGGTTTACCAGGTATGATTGATATGCACACAGGTAAAAGTACCGCTAATTGTTTAAACGGTCTGGCGAAGGGGTATTAATGGGTATTCGGTCTGAGTACCGCTAATTGTTTTAAGCGGTCTGGCTTAAGGGGTATTAATGGGTATTCGGTCTGAGTACCGCTAATTGTTTTAAGCGGTCTGGCTTAAGGGGTATTAATGGGTATTCGGTCTGAGTACCGCTAATTGTTTTAAGCGGTCTGGCGAAGGGGGTATTAATGGGTATTCGGTCTGAGTACCGCTAATTGTTTTAAGCGGTCTGGCGAAGGGGGTATTAATGGGTATTCGGTCTGAGTGGCGGCACCTGGGAGGCGGAGTGGATCTCCGGCGCAAATTTCAAACGAGGTAGGCAGCATTCGAGGGTGAGCAGGGAACGAACAAGAAGGAAAAAGAGAATGCTCTGGTTTGCGGGCGGTGCGTGCTCGGAGCGAAGGGAGAACTTAGACTCTGAGCGGGATTTGAGAATAAAAGACTAAGGATTTGGTTTCAGGATTTTGCCCTGTTATCGAATATAAGGCTTGGGGATAGGAGGTTGACTACAGGTTATTTCTAGGGGTTTTTTGTTTTGCGTATTTTTGGAGAGAAACCGCGGAGGTTTTTTTTTGTTTTGTTTTGTTTTTCAGGAGGATTTGCCGGTTATGTGCCTAAGGATCGCGAGTAAGAACTTAGACACGGAGCGGGATTTGAGAATAAAAGACTAAGGATTTGGTTTCAGGATTTGCCCCTGTTATCGAGTATAAGGTTTTGGGTATACGGGGGTTCCCTACAGGTTATTTCTAGGGGTTTTTTGTTTTGCGTATTTTGGAGAGAAACCGCGGAGGTTTTTTTTTGTTTTTGCTGTAAGTCGCTGGGAGCAGCAGGCGTTTATGGTCATGAGAGTTTTTATGACTCGGACTTTGATTTTAAATTTCTTTGTTCGGATTAAACAAATGCATATAAATTGAAATAAACTTTTCCCACAAGGCATGCACCCTGTATGTCTGGCCATTCTGAACGTTACAAAAGCACAAGTTTAACTAAGCACATTTATACTGGTTTAACACATTTTCACCCATAAACACGGAGCCCCCACAGAAGCACGGTCCCGAAGTCAGGCGCGCGACGAAGCGCGCCTAGACACACAGGCGCGCTCGCGCGCGCCCTGTGCACTCATGCGCTGTCATGCGCTGACCCACCACCAGATGGCGTTTCTTAGGGGGAAAAAGGAAAAAGTTTTTAATGGATTAAAAAATAAAAGAATGCTATTTGATATAAAAACTTTTCTAAAATAAGCAATTAGTTCTTATTTTTGGGGAAGAAAAGCAATGAACTAGCATATTTTATGAAAATCATAATTTTTATGAATATCATATTTTTATGAAAATCATAATTTTTATTAATATCATAATTTAATTATCATAATTTAATTATCATAATTTAATTACTTACTGAGCTCATGAATAATTCATAGAAACTAACACTCAAAAAGCTCATGAATATTTTTGACAGAAGGGGTCTATTATCACTCTCTGTCGTCAACTACCATCGAAGGCTGATATTAGATTGTATTAGAAATGGTAACACTGGGGAACATTAAAGGAGAGTGCTTCTGTAAATCTCGTTGTGCATTTTTATCCAGTACTGGAAAACATTATGAAAGTTCATTTTTAAAAGAAAGCTTACAACTTTCCATCAGTAGATTCATTTTACTGAATAATTATTACAATAAATGGTCATAAACTGTGGCAAAAACAGTTTTATTGAAAAATAATGAATAATTAAACTAAAATATTTAAAATATTTCATTCTGTGTATAATAATGACAAAGTGGCCCAAGCTAATTACACTCGCCTTTCTTCCCTCCTGTTAAGTTAAATATCATGGTGAGCACTGGATTAAAATGGAGGCTCTGCTCTTTATTTAACCACTGCCATGGTGAGTCATTATATTAAACCCTATGATAACAGACTGATGATGGCTTTCTTTCCTTACTCACACATTTAACTCAGGGTGAAAACAGAGTTGACTGACCTAAGCGTGATCAGCCTTTCTGTCATGGCAGTGACAGTATGCATGAATGTGAAAAAATGTGAAAAAAAAAAACAGCAGTAAACTACATGAAGAACTGCACAACTTCTCTGTTATGCTAATCATCAGTTTTCCTGAACAGTCTGATTGTGTGTTGCAGCTCCTTTTGTAAAGCATGCCACACTGTAACCTATGCTTGAGGAAGCAGTGAAGAACATTTCCTTGTATTGAGGGAATTCAGCCAGCTCTCGCTCTGGCTGACATATAGTTACTTCCGGGCTGTTTCACACAAAACATTTCTAACAAAAATTGTATATTCAACTGTAACCAGAGTTACCAGGTCCATATTAGGGAGACTGGGGCCCTGTAATGGAGAGTAATGCTGTTGCTGCATTGCATAATCTGGCCCATGGGTGTACCCTCACATAACATGCTTGACCTCCACACCACTGTGGGGGAGGTGTACAAAGAAGAATAAAGCAATCATGTAACAAAGCGCTTCAGTCAGAAGGCTGTCAGAGCTCAAGATCTTCTCCTCTCTTTGTTGCAATGAAAACCATTGACAGAGCTGAACTGTGCTTTTCACAACTCAACTCCTCCTGCAGAAAGACCATGCATCCTCGTTCGCTTTCTGTTCTCTTTTATGTCATACTGTCCTCCATTTCTGTGCTCACTGTGGCTCTTAATCTACTGGTGATCATCTCTATTTCCCACTTCAAGTAATCAGATTTCCTTTTATCACTTGAAAAAAGGAAAGCAAAGCCGCACTGTATTTGAATAAACCTATGCTTTTGTACGCTGAAATGACAAAAGATTTTGCTCTTTTACCTCTCCAGGCAGCTCCACACCCCGACCAACCTCCTCCTCTTCTCTCTGGCTGTCTCTGATTGTTTTGTGGGCCTTCTCACAGTCTTTCAAATACTGGTCATAGACGGCTGCTGGTATCTTGGTGAACAGTTGTGTATTTTGTATTATATTTTCGATTATGTTGTTACTAATGCCTCAATAGGAACCATGGTGCTCATATCAGTTGACCGCTATGTGGCTATTTGCGACCCCCTTTATTACCCAAGCAAAGTCACTCTAAAAAGAGTAAGGACTTCTGTTTCATTATGTTGGATTTTTTCTCTCTTCTGTGTCTTTGTGCTGTTGAAAGATAATCTGGGACAACCAGGTAGTTATAATTCCTGCTCTGGTGAGTGTGTGGTTCTTGTTTATTATGTTACTGGAATTGTAGATATTTTATTGTCATTTATTGGTCCTGTCATTGTTATCATAGCTCTGTATCTGAAAGTATTTATGGTGGTTGTTACTCAGGCTCGTTCCATGAGGTCTCGTATTGAAGCTGTCGCTGTGCAGGGTTCTGTAACAGTAACTATTAAGAAATCTGAAATCAAAGCTGCCAGAGTTCTCGGAATTGTTGTAGTTGTATTTCTAGCATGTCTTTTACCTTATTTTTGTATTGGACTTACAGGTGACAAGACCCTACTCAATGCTTCAACTGCGACTGTTTTTATAACTCTCTTCTATTTTAATTCCTGTGTAAACCCTCTGGTTTATGCCTTTTTCTATCCCTGGTTCAGGAGAACTATTAAACTAATAGTAACACTTAAGATACTGAATTCTCGCTCCTGTAAGGCCAATTTACTAATTTCATGAAACGTTAAATAAGCCTACCCAACTTTTGATGTCTATTGTCAGCTTGCTTGTATTTCACATTAAATGCAATTTATTGATGTACTTGAACAAAATTTATACCATAAACTTAAACCGACAAAGATGTGTCTGAAAACATGGTACATCTTACCTTAGCCATATAAAGTGGTAACCCCATACCCTAAGGCTATATAGACTAAGAAAAATCATCTCTTTTGAAATACTGTGCAATACTTTTTGTTAATAGTCAATGGTGCAATAGACTTCAATACTTGAAATGTGCAATTCCCTTGTATTCTTATTCCTATTTATTCTATTTATCCCTTTCGTATATTTTATTTATATATGTCTCTGTATTTATATATGTGTTTATATACAGGGTGGGCCATTTATATGGATACACCGTAATAAAATGGGAATGGTTGGTGATATTAAAGTCCTGTTTGTGGCACATTAGTATATGTGAGGGAGCAAACTCCTCAAGATGGGTGGTGACCATGGTGGGCATTTAGAAGTCGGCCATCTTGGATAAAACTTTTGTTTTTTCAATAGGAAGAGGGCCATGTGACACATCAAACGTATTGGTAATGTCACAAGAAAAACAATGGTGTGCTTGGTTTCAACGTAAATTTATTCTTTCATGAGTTATTTACAAGTTTCTCTTTGTTCACAGCCATTGACATGTCGAAGAGGTTAACACGTGAGGAGCGGATCGAAATCGTGTTGATATCTGGTGAACGCAGTAACCGGGTCATTGCAGCAGATTTCAATGCAAGACACCCTACGAGACCACCCATCTCCCATGCTACAGTTAACAAACTGCTTGCTAAGTTTCGTGAAACTGGTTCAGTGTTGGATTTGCCAAAATGTGGACGCAAGAAAACTGTCACTAATGAAGAAACATCAGTGGCTGTCCTAGCTTCATTCAGCAAGAGCCCACAGCGTAGCACTCGCTGCATGTCACTGGAGAGTGGCATTATCCCCTTCGGCGGATATTAGCTACTCCAGCTACTGCAGCATCTCAACGAGGATGACCCAGATCGGCGCACAGAATTTGCAGAATGGGCAAAACAAAAATTGGAACAGGACCCTCAGTTCACGCAGAAGATTTTGTTCAGTGATGAGGCAAACTTTTATGTGAATGGTGAAGTTAACAAACAAAACCACCGCTATTGGTCTGACACTAACCGACACTGGATGGATCCCTCCAAGACTGTTGGAACAACAAAAGTAATGGTTTGGTGTGGTATATGGGGTACAACGATAGTGGGTCCATTCTTCATCAATGGAAACCTCAAGGCCACTGGATATTTGAAATTGCTACATGATGATGTGTTTCCCTCTTTATGCACTGAAGCTGGCACGTTCCCTGAGTTTTTCCAGCAAGATGGTGCACCACCACATTATGGGTGCCAGGTCCGAGCATACCTAGATGAACAGTTTTCTGGAAAGTGGATTGGTTGTCGTGGGCCAGTTGAATGGCCCCCAAGGTCTCTCGATCTGACCCCCTTAGACTTTTATCTTTGGGGTCATCTGAAGGCAATTGTCTATGGTGTGAAGATACGAGATGTGCAGCACCTGAAACTACAGATACTGGATGCCTGTGCTGGCATTTCTTCTGCGGTGTTGCTATCGGTGTGTGACGCGTGGGAGAAGAGGGTTGCATTGACAATCCAACACAATGGGCAGCACATTGAACACATGCTATAAGTGGTCAGAAACTTGTAAATAACTCATGACAGAATAAAGTTACATTGAAACCAAGCACACCATTGTTTTTCTTGTGACATTACCAATAAGTTTGATGTGTCACATGGCCCTCTTCCTATTGAAAAAACAAAAGTTGTATCCAAGATGGCCGACTTCTACATGGCCACCATGGTCACCACCCATCTTGAGGAGTTTGCCCCCTCACATATACTAATGTGCCAAAAACAGGACTTTAATATCACCAACCATTCCCATGTTATTACGGTGTATCCATATAAATGGCCCACCCTGTAGTTTGAAATGGTTATAAAAAAAGAGTAAAAGGTAAATGACTGCAAATAACTTTGTTTGCAAAACTTGTGCATATGATTTTAAAATTGACCATTTATATTTGCATTTAAAGTTATGAAATAACTGTTGTTACAGTAAAAAATATATAACTTAAATATAAAAAATTTTCTACTCGGATTTTATGTTTTTGTCTGATTTTAGATCAATTGTGTTAATACAGTATGTCAAAATGAAAACATAACTTTAAATTCAGACAGGTGAGGTTGTGCTGAAAAGAATGATACCAAACAAGGCAAAGCAAATGGTTTTTAAAGGTGAAATGTAGAGGAAACATCAAAAGTAGTTAAAAATGGCCAATTATACCCTGGACCCCAGAGGGTTAAACATTTTTTTTTAAAGTAACGCAATAGTTACCTTTCAAGTAATTAATTACTTTTTTGAAGAAGTAACTAGTAACTATAATTACTTTTTCAAAGTAACTTGCCCAACACTGAAAATAAGACACACACACAAACAGGGAATGCATTAACCTGCCTACTAACACACACATGTAACAATGGCCAGCTTACACTCATAACAGGCCCATACCTGCCACAGTTAACTCTCCAGGTTGCAGGACAACAGGTTGATTTTTTAGTAGACTGGTGCTACCAGTTAGTGATCAGTCAGTTTACGGTAATATGTTAAAAGTGTGAGATGCTTTCTAATGATTGAAAAACACAAGAGATTTACAATATGAAGGAAATGATCTTTTATAATGATCTTTATAATAATCGTTATATATGCATTTCTGTTGTTATCATGTTGTCCTGCCAACTTGGTGGGTTAAGATTTGACATGTTAACTAGTTGATTGCTATCATTGTTTGTCTAAGCAGGTGCAGCTAGCTGAGCCCAAGGCAACTCCATCTGAGACTCCAGCAATAAAGGCGGGTGCGGGTGAAATTTTACAAGAGAAAATGGCTTGAACCCAGGTGGACTGGACCTTATGAAGTGACTGAATGTACATCCTATGCAGTCCAGGTAAAAGGTAAAGCTGGAGCTAAATGACACCAAGTGGCAGAATCCACGTCTGGATTCTGTGGCCCCATTAAAAATAAGGTTACCAAAACCCAGATCAGAGCCATGGTTAAATGACTGACAATTCGACAAGAATGTAGGAGAGCTGAACAGAGGTGGAAAAGGGACATTTTGCGAGTCTCTTTTAAAATGTTGAGAAAAAACTTAGTGGTGGTATCAGAAAGCTGTGAAAGCTGCTAGCTCAAAAAATTTTTTTGATACCATCGTCTCTAATCCACACAACCCACCTTTTATGAAAACACAGTGCTCTGTTCTTATGTTATTTAGACCCAGTGGCACGAGCAGCACCTCCTGCACCAACCTTTCCTCTTTGGCCCCATATTAGAAATCCATTATCACTAATGTAGCTGTGAAAATAGTTTCTAAAGCTTGATTCTCATGTGAACACTGTGGTAAAATCCTGCGCTTTTCAAATCAGGTGACTGTCAAGGATCAAGCCTCCTCTGTTCAAACCAACTTTGAAACATTAACACCACGGTCTCAATTACTGCAATGGCTTTTTCACCACGGTGAATCATTAAACCTCCATTGCTCACCTACAGCTGATTCAAACCACCGCCACTCAACTTTTATCTGGTGCAAGCAAACAAGAGCACATCACTCCAATTTTAGCTTCCCTGCACTGGCTTCCAGTTCATTTACAAATTCATTTTAAAATCTGTTTGTTTGTCTTTTAGTCTCTTAATGGTTCTGCCCCATTTTATCTGTCTGAACTGCAACACCCTCGTGTCCCGCCTCGTTCTCTCAGGTGGAGTGCCCACTCCGGGTCAGGGACGAGACCCTGCCCCAAGTGGAGGAGTTTAAGTATCTCGGGGTCTTGTTCAATTCAATTCAATTCAATTCAATTTTATTTATATAGCGCAAAATCACAACAAAAGTCGCCTCCCTTCTCCCATGGGAGAAGGGAGCGGGAGATCGACAGACAGATTGGTGCAGCAGCTGCAGTGATGTGGACGCTGTACCGGTCTGTTGTGGTGAAGAGAGAGCTGAGTGTAAAAGCGAAGATCTCAATTTCATGGTCGATCTACGCCCCTACCCTCACCTATGGTCATGAGCTGTGGGCAGTGACCAAAAGAACGAGATTGCGGATTCAAGCGGCAGAAATGAGTTTCCTCCGAGGGGTGGCTGGCCTCTATCTTAGAGATAGGGTGAGGAGTTCAGCCATCCTGGAGGGGCTCAGAGTAGAGTCGCTGCTCCTCCACATCGAAAGGAGCCAGTTGAGGTGGTTCGGGCATCTGACAAGGATGCCCCCTGGGCGCCTCCTGGGTGAGGTTTTCCAGGCATGTCCCACCCAGGAAACGCTGGAGAGATTATATGTCTCGGCTGGCCTGGGAACGCCTTGGTGTTCCCCCGGATAAGCTGGAGGAGGTGGCTGGGGAGAGGGAGGTCTGGGCTTCTCTGCTTGGGCTGCTGCCCCCACGACCCGGTCCCAGATAAGCGGAAGAAAATGGATGGATGGATGGTACAGAATACTAAGAAACTCAATATCTGTCAGACTCCTTCCCTACTGCTGAAACTGAACCAGCTGAAAGCCTGACAATTGATTTCCTCATTCATGAAGTCACTATTTGTATCACATAGGGGAGCAGGCAAATTTGCAGAACTTCAGAGTCTGACTCTTGACTAAAATTCACCTAAATCAGTCTCAGTGATAGCATATTAGGCTTTATGCTCCTCAACGGACGAGCAAACTGTGTCTGAGTCCACCTGAATGGCAAGACTGTTACAAAATCGATCAGAATCACGGATTTCTAGTGAATAAGGTCCACACCCAGTTTGGCTCTGGTAATTTCCCAAGCTCATCCCATCACGATCTGTTTTAGATCCATCAATAGGAGCTTATTTTTTTTCCAACATGATCGATTGGCTTTCCTTATTCAAAATTTTTATCTTTCAAAGATTATATTGGAAAGTCTCAAATCTAACTAATAAGCATATAGAAAGCTCCGAAAAAGCTGAGACATTTGTATATCTATGTGTTTGCCCTTTCTGAAAAACTTTACATTCATAACAGACTTGAAAAGCTGCATTTGTTTAGTTAAATGTGAAACTTCATACCTTCTTTAACTCTAATTATGAATAAGTAGGGATGGGAACTAAGCGATCCAATTGATTCCTTATTGATTCTCATTGGGTTCTCATTAGATCTGTATTGAGAGTCACCACCATTGCTCTGGTGCATATCAAAGTCATTAGATTCATCCAAATTGAGTGCATGCTGTATGGTGAAATGTTTTTGCATGTTCCCATTTAACTATATAAACCTATAGATCACTCACACACCAAGACTAATCCCTATCCTAATGAGGACACACATATGATCTTTCTCTTAGTACTTAGGTATGAACACAAAGCCGAAAGCACAAAGCAAAGACACCACAGAGATTTCAAACCAATCATCACAGTGATTCTACTTTAAAAAAAAACAGGTAGAAATAAAGGCTGCAGCTTGACTGCTCATCTGTTTTTGTTTTTTTTTACCTGTTGAAGTTCAGGGTCTGGCTGCGGTGCTGGGCTCAGCTTTACTTTCCTGTTATATATTCAGCTTTGTTTTTTGGCTAGCTTAGCGTCATCATGATGTCCGTGCATATGCTTCCAAAGAGATAAAGTTGTGTTAGCAGTATAATACAAATGTTTTTGTCCTTGATTCAGTTTGCAGATTACCATCATTCTTCCTTCCTTTTGTGCAATAAAAATAAAAGGAATGTCCATAGTGATGCTTTAGACTACAGCACTATTGTCTTCCTCTGGCACATGAACTGAAAACAGCAGACTGTGGTGCAAATGCAAGTGGAATATATAAGTTGGATTGATAGGCAAGCTGACTAATAATTCCAAGGAACTGGACTCCAAGAACCAGGTTCTCTACAACAAGGATGTCAAACCCATGAGCCGCATAAAACTTACTTCGATGTTAATTGGGCTGGACCAGTGAAACTACATGAAAATTGGATACAATTACAGAAATAGAAATGCTTTGAAATCTCTAAGCATGTTTATCTAGTATTGATTAGTTTTGGGGGCAGAATACTCAGGTCTTTCTTTTATCTGGGTAACTATTATCCCAGACAGATTACAAATCTATGTCAAACTATGGCGGGTGGGTGGGCAAACATAACAAAACAAACATACAAAAAACAAACAGACAAAACAAGAAAAACAGTACAAACCTGATTAACAATATCTTTCATTATCAAAAATACCAAACTCACTTTTCAGTACAGGGCTTTTCAGTACTGTTATAATCCTAGACAAAGGGGAGTAGCAATTTTAATAGATAAAATATAAATTTCATAGTACTCGACACACTCGACACAGTTATAGATACAGAGGGTAGATTAGTAATCATTTAATTATCTGTACTTAACAAAAAGCTATGTGTTGTACGTATATATGGCCCAGATGTTAATGAACCCTCATTCTTTCACATTTTCTCAGTGCACTCTCTTAACACCTAGATTGCACACTTATTCTTGGAGGTGACCTCAACCTGGGACTAAATGAAGAATGGATAGGCTCAACACAGCAGGATGTCAGTGCAATTGGCAGTCCACAAATATAAATTAAAGAATACATGAGCGGTCTTTGCGATGCATGGCACTCCCTTCACCCCAACCATAAGGAATATACTTTCTTCTCACGTGTCCATCACTCCTACTCTCATCTGGATTATTTCCTAGTCAGCAGCTAACTGCTGAGTGACATTTCAGACACTGAGATTCACCCTATAGCTGTCAGCAATCATGCTTCTCTATCTCACTAATACATAAGAAGAACACTATACCAAGTAAAGACTCAAGATTTAACACATCACTGCTCAAAGTTGAAGACTTTATTCATTTTTTTTTTAAAGAATGGACTCTATATTAAGACTATAATGACCTTCAGGGAACATCCGCATCTGTCCTCTGGGAAGAGAGGTCGTGGAGTTTGGACTGAGTGAAGAGCGAGTGTGGATTCCCTCCCCTCCATCCCCTGGAGCCCTGCCCCACTCACTGTATATACTAATCACTGTGGTTTCACTCTTGTGTCAATATATTGTCATCTTTTTGCATGCCAGAACGCTGTCTGCGCTTGAATCCATCTGTACCCATGACAATCTTAGCTAAGCAGTTAAAGATAAATAAAGAAAAAACAACTATATGTGCTGTTACAGATTTATCTGGGAACACAATATATGACCCTGAAAGAATAAATAACATTTTCAGGGATTTCTATGAAACTTTATATTCACCACAAATAAACCCATCTAAAACTGAAATTAATCCATTTCTTGACAATGTAACCCTTCTGAAACTAGTAGACAGTCAAGCAATGGCACTGGATTTGCCACTGACACCAGGGGAACTCCAAGAATGGTAAATGGTAAATGGCCTGTATTTATATAGTGCTTTACTAGTCCCTAAGGACCCCAAAGCGCTTTTACATATCCAGTCATTCACCCATTCACACACACATTCACACACTGAAGCCCTGATAAGTATGCCCAATAAGGCTCCAGGTCCAGATGGCATTCCAGCAGAATTCTACAAAGAAGTTTGGACAATTCTGGCACCAGTATTTTACAGAATGTTGCATGAAATCAAGGAAAATGGCAGACTACCACCAAATATGAATTCTGGCAATATTAGTTTCCTGCTAAAACCAGGAAAGACTCTGTATTTCCCTCAAGCTTTCGCCTTATTATTGAGAGGTGGGCACCGGTGCCAGAGGTGAGGTTGAATACACAGACCGTCCTCTGGATGCCGTATAAGGCCCTATATGTATGTGTTATGAGAGTCCGAGTAATGTGGATTTCTAGGTTGTAGAATAAAATTAAGACACGGGTGGCCAGAAGGGGACAGAGGGGGGGATGCCTCCCCTGCTCCTTGGTGATACACCTGCACCCCAAAGCACTGCATGTATGGGTGGGTGTGATGGAGCGGGAAGAGGGAAGCAGTTGGGGATGGTGAGGGAAGCAAGGGAGGGACAAGTAACCCCTCCCTGGGGCCAGCTCCCCCGCTGACCCCAGTAGGCACCCCCGCCCTCTGGAACCCACCAAGGCTAGGGGGCCCAGGCTCATGACTGCACCAGGGCTGAGTCCCCATGCACCCACCCGCCCACAACCTTGGCGACACAACAACCAGGACCCAAGCCCTCAAGATCCAGCCAGAGCCCCTGCCTGGAGGCGGAGCACCCCCGAGAGCCCCAAGCCCCCACGCCCACCCCAGACCCACCTAGACACAGCCAGGCTACCAGGCCAGTAACCCACGTCCAGCATGTCCAGCATGTCCAGCATAGACCCTCCCCCAGCCCTGCTGCATGCAGTCACAAGGAAAACACCATCTAAGAGCCACCAGAGCCTCTAACCAGGTCATGACCACAACCCCCGGGTTAAGCCCTCCAGGGAAAACGTCCCTAGGGAATCCCCAGACACCCTAAGCCCATCCCTAAGCCCACATCAACCACAATAGCGAAGGAAGGGCCAAACTACGATCCCCCACCCCCACTCCCACTAGGTGATGGAGCCGATCAAAGGAGCCCAGAGGAATCGATCTAATGTGGTGGCAGAGGCTCTATTAAGACTAATGTGATCTATTAGATGGTTTCTATATTGGTTTGAATTAAGATTATTTTTATTTTTCCTGTTCATGAGGACCAATTTCTTGGCAATGCATAGGGCAGTGAAACCCATGTGGAGTCTATTCATTTGGAGGTTGGAATTTTACATTTCAGATACTTCATGATTTTGGTGGAGTAATGCAGAGGGTAACAAACTGCCACATAGCGATCGACAGATATGATCACCATGGTTCCTACTGAGGCAGAGGTAATAATGTATGCTAGATACTGATACAGAACACACATAAGATCACCAAGGAACCAGCATCCATCGATGAGCACAATTTGAAAAAACATGAGAAGACCTACAAAGAAATCAGCGACAGCCAGAGAGAAGGAGGAAGTTGGTGGGGGTGTGGAGCTGCCGGAAGAAGAAGACGACCAAACATATTAGTCATAATATGTCTATAGCAAAGATTGAAGTTATTAAATTGTTAAAATTATTACTCAATATTTTGAGTTACTATGCTTGATAATGTAATGAAACATCTTTCTACCTGAAGTGCTTGATGGAGATCATGTTGAGAAACTTCAGAATCACAGTGAGCAGAGTGATTAAAGACAATAAATTGTAAGTAAGCAAGCTTTCAAGTGAGGACACTTTGGCCTCCTGCCATTTATGTTGAAGAGATATGAAAAGCAGAGTTCAGTTTCCTCCATCTCCAAATAGAGGAGTAGCTGCTGAAATACTGAAGAATCTTTAGCTGATTAATCTACACCCTGCTCCACCCCCCAGTTCTAACTGTCTTGTTATTTTCCATGGAGACTGATGTACAATTGACAGTTCCTTGGTGCAGATGTGTCAAACTCATTTTATATCACAATTCAGTTCAATTTTATTTATATATTCTTCCCTCCCCATCCTGCGCTTTCGCTGCAAGGCGATTCAAAAACAGCCCACTTTGATATTATTCAGGATAAAGAAATAATAAAAAATAATGTAAGTAAATGCTCCTTTGACAAAAAAAAAATCTATCAGCACAACTCTTTGGACTTAAATTGTGAGAAACAAATGTGTAAAATTACAGAAAAACTTCGGTAGCTCATTCCACATTCCCAAACTGTCTTAAACTACAGGGTTTTTTTTTTTTATCTGTAGTCATAAAAAACATAATTTTCTATAGTAGAAATTGATGAACAGAAATGTTTCTGTTTGTCACAAAGTTGCAGAGGTTGCATTAGTTAGGAGTTAGAAGTCATTTGGGGGACCAACAACACACAATGGTGTATAATAAGCAACAAATAAGGCAGAAAATAGAGATTTTTGATTGAAAACTGCTATCGAAACACACTGAGAGACAGAGCTGTGCACAAAGGGTGATTGTATCATGGTGAAGCGCTCTTACAAACTTTTAAAAATTCAGGCTGCTTGTGCTTATTCGTGGTGAGCAGCAGATCAAACCAGTTAAGAACTTCAAAAGGCTTCAAGTGCACATTCAGGCCTATAAGACTCATTTAGACACTCAGACACTCAGTATCACTGAAATGTATCTTGATACTGCTCTTTTTACGTTACAATCATCTCTTCACTTTTTACTGACATGCCTGTTTTTAAACACGACTCCCACATCTCTCTGTGTACCTGGCCTGTACCACTAAACTTTCTGTCTTTGGAATGTTGTTCCTTCCTTGTTACTTATAATGGTATGATCCCAGTCTGTCTTGCGTGTCATTAGCCACACGATGTGCCTATCAAAATACTGCCCCATCCCTGCCTGCAGCTAGGCTGAAGAGTTGGCTCCCACATATCAATTCAGTTTTATTTATATAGCGCCAAATCACAGCAACAGTCGCCTCAAGGTGCTTTATATTGTACAGTAGATCGCACAATAATAGATACAAAGAAAAACCCAACAATCATATGACCCCCTATGAGCAAGCACTTTGGCGACAGTGGGAAGGAAAAACTCCCTTTTAACAGGAAGAAACCTCTGGCAGAACCAGCCTCAGGGGCCATCTGCTGTGACCGGTTGGGGTGAGAGAAGGAAGACGGGATAAAGACATGCTGTGGTAGAGAGACAGATTAATAACAGGTATGATTCAGTGCAGAGAGGTCTATTAACACATACGGAGTGAGAAAGGTGACTGGAAACGAAAAACTCAATGCATCATGGGAATCCCCCGGCTTCCCCCGTCTATTGCAGCACAACTAAGGGAGGATTCAGGGTCAGCTGGTCCAGCCCTAACTATATGCTTTAGCAAAAAGGAAAGTTTTAAGCCTAATCTTGAAAGTAGAGATAGTGTCTGTCTCCTGTATCCAAACTGGAAGCTGGTTCCACAGAAGAGGGGCCATATCGAAAGGCCATTAATGATTGACCTATGAAATTGTCTCGCAGACTGGATATAATTGTATCGCGGGCCCCTGGGCCATACATTTGATACCCCCGCTTTAGAGGGTCTCAAGCTACACCCCAGTGATGATGATAAATGAGGGTCCTGCACAGTATTTTTGCTTGTCCTAGGACTGCACAGGTATCAGATATTGTTCCTGTGATCTGCTGGAGCAACTTCCCTGGCTTGAGGGTCACTGCAAAGTCTCCTCCTTTGGCCATCCTATTATGGTAAATGGTAAATGGCCTGTATTTGTATAGCACTTTACTAGTCCCTAAGGACCCCAAAGCGCTTTACACATCCAGTCATCCACCCATTCACACACACATTCACACACTGGTGATGGCAAGCTACATTGTAGCCACAGCTGCCCTGGGGCGCACTGACAGAGGCGAGGCTGCCAGACACTGGCGCCACCAGGCCCTCTGACCACCACCAGTAGGCAACAGGTGAAGTGTCTTGCCCAAGGACACAACGACCGAGACTGTCCAAGCCGGGGCTCGAACCGAACCTTCCGATTACAAGGCGAACTCCCAACTCTTTGGCGGTGATCCCACCTGATCACCAGCAGGGCGTAGGTGTTGATTGTGTTGATCTTGTTCTTCCCATTCAGGTGACTCCTCATGGCTTGCCAGACCCTCTGCAGGTATTTGGTGGTTGCAGCTTTTCCTCTTCGTGGTTCCTATTTTCCCATGGGATTCTCAGATCCTTGTAGCTGTCCTCTATGTCTGCAATGTTGCCTTCTGATAGTGCAATCCCCACTGAGTCATAGGCTTTCTTGTAAATCAATCCAGACAGTGCACAGGTTGGTCAGTTTGGTCTTGCAGTCTTGGGCAGTTTCTCTGTCTATCAGGAGCTGGTGTTACGCTCCTGTGGTATTCCTGACAATTCCTTTCTGTGCCCGCTCATGTATTAGTGCACAGTCTCGAGTGGTGGTGATGATATTTCCCCCCGAGCTGACATCCTGGCTCCCCTTGCCCTAGCATTTGTGTTGTAACTCACCCCCTCTCCAGTTGTGATAGCAGTTCCTTCTTCCGAATGTTGGACCACTGAGCTTCTATGTCATGTCTAGTGAAGCCAGTACACAAGATGGACTCAAATGCAGATTCTGACAGGGACTGAAATAAAGTTTAGTACAATAATGAGAGTGACATGGTGCATGGGGGCTCAGCCCCGGAGCGGGGGACCTCTGGTGCACCGGCCCAACTGGAGAGCTCTCTAACTGGTGGGGAGGCTGTTACATCTGCAGGAGGTCTCCTCTCTACAGGAGCACACTCTGCAGGTGGGGGAGAGATATTGGAGAGGTGGAGAATGACTCAACCTGTGTGTCTATTGTCTTGTGTAGCCTAGGAGAAGATTGGATGATGGGGTGGGTGCAGTTTTCTCTGTGGTGGGGTCGGGTGGGCTGCCCCGGACTCTGTGGGGGCGGGTGGTGCTGCTGCTGTGGGCTCCGGTCCGAATGGGCCTGGGCCCCCTTGCCCTGGTGGGTTCCAGAGTGTGGGGGTGCTTACTGGGGTCAGCGGGGGAGCTGGCCCCAGGGAGGGGCCACTTGCCCCTCCCTTTCTTCCCTCCCCATCCTCAGCTGCCTCCCTCTTCCCGCTCCACCACACCCACACACACACAGGGCTTGGGGTGCAGGTGTGTCACCAGGGTGCAGGGCAGGCACTCCCCCTCTCTGCCTCAATTTTATTCCACAACTTAGACATTCACATTACTCATACTCTCATAACACATACATATAGGGCCTTGGGGGTGGGCACGTTATACAGCATCCAGAGGACAGTCTGTGTATTCAAATCCACCTCTGGCGCTGGTGCCCAGCCCTCAATTTTAAATGCATATAGACACTGAGGGTTTTCGGGAGGAGCCGTGCTGCTCTCTGGCAGGAAGCACCATGCCCTCCTGTGTTTTAAATGCACTTTAGAACAACACTCAGCAACACTACATTTGAGCAGGCGGGGGGAGATTTGGGGTCTTCACTCGCCCCCTTTCTGTTTACCATCAGGGCTGAGGGGCTGGGAGGAGGTGCTGGCCATCGGATTGGGGTCTGGGATGCAGGGCCTCCCTGCTACTGCAGATAAGAAGGCAGTCGGCTTTCCTCCACCCCAGAGGGTCTGGGTATGGTTTGCCCCTCTGGGGGCAGGGGTACCCGGACCTGGGATATAGAGTATGTTTGGGGAGTGTGAATGTGTGTACAGTGTCTGTGCCTGTCTCCACATCGGGTGAGTGCTGAGTATTTGTTTGTGTATATGGTGATGGAAATGCACGCTTTTGTCTGCGTGCGCCTGTTCGTCTGTGTCTATATGTCAGTTTGGGTCTTAGACTCCACCTCTCTGGAAACATCTCAAGCTCTCCGAGGTATGGAGGCCTATCTCCCCTCACCACACTTGCCAGTGGCTGATGCCTTCAGACGTTGGTGTGTTGGTGGTTCTTGGTGTCTGGGGCTGGGCGCTCATGTATGTACTGGCTCACTCCTGGTGGCTGATTGGCGGGGCCTGGCGCCTGTGGCCTGGCTGGGCCCCTTCCGGGGAGTGGGGTGCCCTCAGGCCTCTGGCCTCTGGGCCTGAGGCCCGGTCCTCTCTGGCACAGCTGGCTGCCGGCAGAGCCTGCAGGCACATCACTGCAACCCCCTCTGGCCTCTGCTCCGTGGCTGCTGGGTGACCTCTTGTTTGGGGCTCTCCCCAGCTCTTCCCAGGAGGGTGGCATGGTTTCCCCCCCGGTGGTCCTCCTTGGGTCCTCGTATTCTGGGGCCTCTGGATGTCTGGGGCCTGGATCTCCTCCATACCTGCTTCATGTCCTGGTGGACGGGGCTATGGCTCCCCACACTCCCTAGCAGATCGTTACATGGAGAAACCTTTTGAACACAAGCGTGCTGATCCACACAGGTGTGCACAGACACAAACTGCACCTTTCTTGGCTGCTACCTCAAAGCACATTGTGCGCTGTCGATCTTGTGTACTGCACAATAACATGTAATGTTTAGTATCTACTGTTATTTACTGTTAGCTAGTTTATTGTGATGGTGTTGTATTTATTATGTTGCTCTTTCTTGTTTGTTTTCTCTTCTGTTTTGTCTTATCTCCATACAGGTGATCCAGGTGTTTTGTTTGTTTTTCTTTTTTTTCTTCCCCCTTTTCTCACCATGTCTTCTCCCCTCTATTTTTCTTTGTCTCCCTCTCTTTCTTTCATTCTTTCTCCCTGTGCTATCCCCCAGTCATGTCTGTCACGTCTGTAACAGCCGAAAAACAAATCAAATAAATACATAATTATAATAAAAGTCAATCAAATGAACCAATATGGCAAGGCCATGATGATCCAATTGGTGAAGTAAAGCCGCTTGGCATCTTTCTTGGCCTTCGGACAAAAATTCTGATGGCTAAAGATCCAAACGGGACAGGCAAAAAAAATAAATAAAATAAAATAATGAGAGTGACAGTGTCACAGTCTGGATGAGGCAGACTGTATGTGTTGCGAAAAAGGACTCAAATGCAGACTCTATGACTCTGTGGTGGCCTCTGCCATCTTTTATGGTGTGGTCTGCTGGGGTGGCAGCATCTCTGCTGGGGACAGGAAGAGACTGAACAGGCTGATCCGAAGGGCCAGCTCTGTTCTAGGATGCCCTCTGGACCCAGTGGAGGTGGTGAGTGACAGGAGAATGGCAGCTAAGCTTTCATCCCTGTTGGACAACATCTCCCACCCCATGCAGGAGACTCTGACAGCACTGAGCAGCTCCTTCAGTGGCTGCGGCACCCACAGTGTGGGACGGAGAGATTTCGCAGGTCTTTCCTCCCCACTGCTGTCAGACTCTACAACAAAGACTTTAACTGATCAAACACACACATCCACACATGTGCAATAACACTAAGTGCAATAATCTTTCTGGCATCGTTGTATTTCTACTCAGTTGTATATAGCATTTGTATTCTATTTTTATCTTATTGTATATTTTGTTCTACTGTATATAGTATTTTATTTTATTCTATTCTGTACAGTTGTGTACTGTATTTATTCTTATTGTATTCTAATTTTTGCTTCATAACTTTTGCATTGTCCACTTCCTGCTGTGACAAAACAAATTTCCCACGTGTGGGACTAATAAAGGTTATCTTATCTTATCTTATCTTATCTTATCTTAAAAACAGAATGCGTGACTGTGAACTAAATTCTGTGACTGTGAAACGTGAGTTAGTGACTGTATACAAGCAAGGGGAACACTTTGCATGAGAATCATGAACTAACGTCAATCAGAAACATGATATGCAGAGAGCAATATAACATGAGTGAGGAACCAGAGAGGGAATTGGACCTGATGAGGGAACGGGGAAAACAATGCCAGAGGTCAGTGCCACTGAAGCAGAGGGAGAGCAGAGTCAGAGTTGTGTCGGAAGGTAATTGATGAACTGAATCCAAGGGGTAGTAGTTAAATTACTTACTCTTCTGTACGTGAGAGGAGGGAGCAAGGTCTGGGTCAGTATGCGAATAAAGTAATTCACAATTCCAGATGGAGTGGTAGGGAGGCAGGCAGGTGAAGACAGTGAAGTCTTAAAATGGAAGAGAGACCAGCGACAGGAGACGAAAAGGCTATTGCTGCGTGGAGGTAATAATCAGAGAACTGACCGTGAACACGGGATAACAAGGTAAGCAACTGCACTAGAACACACAAGAGATGCAAAGTAGCCGAGAACTAGCGCAGATGAACTGACGATCTGGTGAAGATCAGTTGTGAACGCTGGTCTTAAATGCTGCCACGGTGATTATCCAGCAGAGAAACTAGGTCAACTCTGCCCAGAGGAGAAGACACGCTGCACTGTGGATAACATACCCCCACTCACCCAGACCATGACATACTAATTGTTTTGCTGTTAGTCTGAATGCTGGGTATTGAAGATTCCATAGTTCTCACATTCTCTTCATGTTGTCATACGAGGTCTGGGTCCATGAGCTTACGATGTGTTTTGAGGTCCAGCTGTTATCCTCGATCCCATTGGGGTAGAGCTGGAGGTAGTTTCTCTGCCATAGATCACCTGCAAGCCGTCAAACACAATCAATTGTCATGTAAAAGAACTGGTGCGGCCATTCGGTTTTCACCAGATTATCAGCTCACCAGTGTGGTAACCAGCCCAGCCCAGTGAAGACACTCTCTGGTTAACCTGTTTTTCCTTGTTTCCAGTGTTTACCCTGCCTGCCTCAGATTTTGTCTTCTGTGCCTTCATTCACCTGCAGTTGGACGCCAATCATTGCCTTCTGCCTCTTCATCACTTACCTCTTGGCCACTGCTGCTGCTTTCTCAAAGCCACTCCTCGCTTGTCTGTCTGCCCACATTTGGTCTGTTTCTCATGGACCTTCGCCTTTTCAGTTACTTTTCCCATCATCCCAACTACACTGAATACCAATGAAGGCTTGGTCATAACCACTTCATGGAAACTCTGCCTAACACATTCTCCCTGGATTCACTGCTCTAACTGCCCTCTCCTCTCTCACAGATCTACCTGACTACTCACTGTCTCCACTCCTCTGGCCAGTCATCTGAATTATCTTCTGACTGAACTTATACTGAATAGAGGAACTTATACTTATTATTTTCTTCTATGTTTTTCACCTGGGTTCCGTACTTGAGTCCGAACCATACCTTATTGAATTTGACACATGTAACCCCTTCCACCAGGGTTACTTGTATAGTAGCATTCAAACGTTTTAGGACACCCCATTTTTTCCAGTTATTTATTGCAGTTCAAGTTGTTCAAGTCCACTGAATAGCTTGAAATGGTACAAAGGTAAGCGGTGATCTGCCAGATTAAAAAAAAAAATGGTAAGGTTTCAGAATTATACAAAAAGGCCTTTTTCTGGGAACACAACATGAGTTAACAGTGTAAAGCTGTTCTGCAGTAATGGAGGTTGATGAGGCCTTGAAAGCTGCTGCTACTATCTCCAACAGGTGTTCCAACTTTTCTGGATTACTTACAGCCCCCTCTGTCTGCATAAAAGCAGTGCTGGAACACACTGTGGTACCATACCCTTGTGAGCATCAGTTGAACAGTATTGTACTGCAGAAAGTAGTGTTTTGCAAGAAAAATCCAATTAACAATGGAAGAGAGACAGACCATTGTTGTGGAAGTTTTCCATTAAATAAAGCCTGCAGACGAGCGGTAGCTAACATTCTTTAATCAAAACACAAAGAACAGACAACCAAGTTGGTGGAGAGCCTGCATGACCGCGGGGCAGATGGTCATGGCTCTCATACCTTCTTCAGGAACAAAAGGCAGTACACAGCTGTTTCACACCTTAAGGTTCACACTCCCTTGCTACCTCCCAGAGTCCTCGAAGAGACAAAAGATTCTTCCTGTGGAGTTGTCTGCTTCCCCAACTTCCTAACTAGACCCCCACCATTTGTCTTACTGTATGAGTGTGAGACTTGTTAAAATTCAGTGGCACCAAGGCATTATACAATAAAATAATGTGAATGATACATAAATAAAAGAAATTCCTATACAATCCCACCCTTTGATTCTTAAATCAAAGAATCACATTAATACCAGAATTTCTTTCCTGACATTCTGTAATCACATCAACATTATTGTCCACTTAAAGGAGTTTCACACTGTGTATCCTCACTTCACTGTTCTCCCACCACCCTTTGTTCATCTTTAATCATCCCCACAATCTAAGCTCTCACATCCAAATGGCAACAACAATGATAGAGAGGAAAGGCCTTCTCGGAAAGTGTCAAAGTACTTTGCATGGCAAAGTGAAACAGCATTAGGTGGTCATTCCCAGTCACGATCATGGCTCCTGGTGTCTGTGCCGTTTACAGAGTCATAATTCCAACGATCTCCCTCTGCGCTGTCACCTTTGGAGCTTGGCATGCTCTCTTCATCCCTCGATTTCTGTTCCAACGCGGCTGTAGATTAGGAGCAGAGCAAGTCGTACACTCCTGTAGTCTTCCTCAACGTCAACGTACAAACCTTTGACTTTATTTTAAGATTTTGCTGTTCAAAATCTCCTCGTGACAATCTTTTGGAAGCCCAGTGGTGCAGCCCACTGTCATTTGTCAGTTGTCCTGGAGATGGTCCCTGCTTCTCACTGGTCCTCTTGAAGCCTTCTCTCCTGGTCATGGTCTGCATCTGCGCCTCAGTCAATCCTTCCATATCCTTCATGTCAGGGTCTCTGCAATTTAAAAATGAAAGCTTACCCGGAAAACCCTCTTTTGCCCTCTGTCAGCTTAGCACAATTAGACATGCACAATAATGGTGTGCATTGTCTCTTAAAAATTCCCAGGGCTTCTCCCCTGGAGTAGCTTCACTTCAGGCCCTGTCGTAAGAAAAAAAAAAAACATTAGCCAGTGGTGTGTCCTGCTGTAAATCATGTGATTGGATCATATGATTAGCCCTCTGCTGTGGAAAAAGTGATGTAGATGTTAGCGCAGCGCATCTGTATGCACACTTTCTCACAGTGACCTCTGCACTGTAAACAATACAAGGTCATGAATAACACACCGCTGGTAAATTCACAAAGACACAGAAAATGGCAATTAAAAGGTTAAGTCAGCATGGCCCAAAAGCTCATGCAACCTGTTGCTGTCACCTTTCTGCTCCTGTAAAAAGAAACATACATACATACATCCACCCTTTTGTCACTCTGGGTGGAGGTGCAATCTTGCATACTGGTGTCAAGTCAGTCAAGCTTTTGTCAGTCCAGTCAGTCCCCATTTTTTATTTGCTGACAGTAGAACCTTTCGTGACGCAATAAGTTTCTACTGCCAGCAATGACGCCATTTCAAAAAAGAAAAAAAGAATTTAGACTGGATTACCTCGCTGAATCCTTTTTGACAGGGACTTGTTTTCTGATTGTCCCAAATAAGTGGCTTTCTCCCGAGCCCATTTTAATTTTTTGGAGAAACTCACTTGCGATTGTTCAACATGCTGTGTAGCGCTTTCGATTCCGATCTTGTAGGCCTGCTTGAAAAAGAGAGAATTGCCAAACAAAAAATCTCAGTGCACTGTTAAAAATAAAAAAATATGAAGGCCTAGTTTTAGGACTTGTCTAAGCATACTCTTTTAGAATAATAGATCAAAACACAACTAATTGGCAGGTTCAAAGTGGTACCAAAAGAAAACGCATCAGCCAAGGAAATCCCCAAAACTTTCATCCACCAGTCACACCTCACACAACAGCAATATATTAGATGATGAGTTTTTTCCCATGTAACCAGATGTGTGCCATGATAAGACCTCCCTCACACATCAGAAACAATAAACTCAATAATCTATTAGTCTCCACTCATCTGACCCTCCTGCAGCATTCTGTTCACCCCTGCTATGATTCAATCATCCTTCCCCCAAAATAATACTAGTTCACTAGTCTGTGTATTACTGTCACGATCTGAGGAGACAGACCATGCAGTGGTGTGTGTGGTTGACCCAGGTGCGAACACAAGAGAGTAGACCGGAGCAAACTGGAACTGAAAGCGAGCCTTTATTATGGCTGATGACTGGTCTCAAAAGAAACAGACAAGGATGAGGGCAGCACGAGAGCAGTAAGTAAACAGAAATCTAAACTGGGAACAAACTATGGTAAGGCTATGGCTGAGGATACAAAAGGCTGGGCATGGAAACATGGAGGGTGGGAACACAGACGACGCGACACAGACTGCATGAAACAGAGGCTGTGTCCCAATTCAGGGTATGCACGCTTGAAGTACGCATTTCAAGTGCGATTACGTCACTGCCACGCGACGACGGCTGTCCCAATTCAAAGTGTACTTCAAATGCATACTCCAAACGCGCCGTCAATTTCCCCAAATATCAAGCGTGGTCCGGTGCACGCTTCGTTGCCCCATATATCCCACAATCCATAGAGCGGCGGTGGGTGTGGATAATTTTGCCGCAAAATACGGCAGAAGGGAGCGGCTGAAGAGTGAACTGTCAAAAGTAAGTACTGAATATTATGTCACTTATTTATGTTTTAATGTTTTTAATGTTTTTAATGTTTAAGAACATTAAAACATTTTAATGTTTAAGAACATTAAAACATTACTGTTGGCCACATGTCGGCAAAGTTATGTGACATTAGCGATGTTTGTACTTTCAGCGGTAACTTGGTTTTAAAGCCTCTACTTCTAAATATATATACATAATATATATAGTTGACCTTAATCTTACAGAGAATGTGATGATTTTATGGATAATTAAAGTCAGTCATATATCCACAAACACAACAAGCTGAAAGTCAGTGATGCTGCTCGGGTTGCAGTCCTGAATATCACGGCACAAGCAGGATTCACTGCACTGTTAATGTTAGCTATGTTATATTGCTGCCTCTGTTCGGTGGTGTCGAGCCAAAGCGGACTTTAAGGTGTGTTTGAACGAGCTGACGGTTCACTCGTTAAGCTGAAAGAAAGATGCTTTAATCACAGGAGTCACACATGTGTCCACTGGACCATCTGGAACTCTTCTTGTTTAGCTTTTCGTAATAACACAAACACTAAATCTTCCTTCTCTTGTGCTGTTTTGTAGCAGTGTATACACCTGAGACTGTCACCTGTCTGTCTGTCCTGCACTCACTCTGTTTCTTTCTCTCTGATTGTGGAATAAAAGTATGAACATGTATTTATAAGTTACACTTGTGTTTGAATCCTGCAGCTTATCACACATTTGATTTCCATGTGTGACAACTGCAAGTGTCCAGAGTGAGGACAGACTGAGGGACCCACTGCTGCACATCATCTGTGAGGCTTTGCACCCTGATGATCCACCAGGACAAACTCAGCAGTGTGTGAGGAAGAGGAGGAGGAAGACCCAGCAGCAGCTGACAGATGGAGAGAATAGACACTGTTCCCTGTTTGTGAAGGACTGCTAGAAAAGTTTAAAATAACTAATTGTCTGTCCTGAATCAGTCTTATTAGGTGATGTTCAAATAATGTTATCATCCCAGTGTTTTCAGTGTGGGAGAAAGTACT